>NW_019186497.1:183538-498326 GCF_002260705.1 Seriola dumerili
GACTTTTTATGCCTTACTATACTATGACTTTTTATGCCTTACTATACTATGTCGTTTTTGAGACTTTTTATGCCTTACTATACTATGACGTTTTATGCCTTTCTATACTATGTCTTTTTATGACTTTTTTGTCCCTTTGTTATACTATGACACATTTTTTTACGTTTTATGCCTTACTATACTTTGACAATTTTATGACTGTTTATGCCTTACTTTACTATGACGTTTTTATGACTTTTTATGCTTTACTATACTATGACGTTTTTATGATTTTTTATGCCTTACTATACTATGACGGTTTATGCCTTTCTATACTATGTCTTTTTATGACTTTTTTGTCCCTTTGTTATACTATGACACATTTTTTTACGTTTTATGCCTTACTATACTTTGACAATTTTATGACTGTTTATGCCTTACTTTACTATGACGTTTTTATGACTTTTTATGCTTTACTATACTATGACGTTTTTATGATTTTTTATGCCTTACTATACTATGACGGTTTATGCCTTTCTATACTATGTCTTTTTATGACTTTTTTGTCCCTTTGTTATACTATGACACATTTTTTTACGTTTTATGCCTTACTATACTTTGACAATTTTATGACTGTTTATGCCTTACTTTACTATGACGTTTTTATGACTTTTTATGCTTTACTATACTATGACGTTTTTATGATTTTTTATGCCTTACTATACTATGACGGTTTATGCCTTTCTATACTATGTCTTTTTATGACTTTTTTGTCCCTTTGTTATACTATGACACATTTTTTTACGTTTTATGCCTTACTATACTTTGACAATTTTATGACTGTTTATGCCTTACTTTACTATGACGTTTTTATGACTTTTTATGCTTTACTATACTATGACGTTTTTATGATTTTTTATGCCTTACTATACTATGACGGTTTATGCCTTTCTATACTATGTCTTTTTATGACTTTTTTGTCCCTTTGTTATACTATGACACATTTTTTTACGTTTTATGCCTTACTATACTTTGACAATTTTATGACTGTTTATGCCTTACTTTACTATGACGTTTTTATGACTTTTTATGCTTTACTATACTATGACGTTTTTATGATTTTTTATGCCTTACTATACTATGACTTTTTATGCCTTACTACTATGACATTTTTATGCCATTTTCATGCCTTACTACACTATGTCGTTTTTATGACGTTTTATGCCTTACTACTATGACGTTTTTTGAAGTTTTTATGCCTTACTATAGTGTCATGATTTTATGACATTTTTATGCCTTACTATACTATGACATTTTTATGACATTTTCATGCCTTAGTATACTATGATGTTTTTTGATGTTTGTATGCCTCACTATACTATGATGTTTTATGCCTTACTATACAATGACATTTTTATTCCATACTTTACTATTACATTTTTATAACGTTTTTATGCCTCACTATACTATGATGTTTTGTGACGTTTTTATGCCTTACTACACTATGGTGTTTTATGCCTTACTATACTATGACGGCTTATGCCATACGACATTATGAAGTTTTATTAATGTTTTATGCCTTACTATGTTATGACATTTGACATTTTGACATATATATATGACATATTAGACATATTATATCAAGAGTGATGTTACCATATGTGTCACCTATCAGAGGATATATTATTATGACAAATATACATCCTCTGGATATATAAAGATATAAGTTTATAACATATATGAAATACTCATAGTAAAATATACATACAGTATGTGTCATCATTTCATATTGTTCCAATTTACAACAGCTTTCATATGTAATTTTTACATATATAGGCTATATTGTATATACATATATGATTTTACTTCATATGTACATATATTTCATATATGGAAATTCAACACATGTACATATATTATGTTTGTTTATGGGCATTTCTGAATTTAAATTCAGATCTTATATGTTAATAAACCGTTTGGTTGGCGGTATTAAAAAGTTGGAGGGGTTGCGGGGTTGTTGCATCCTTACCAATGTCGAGACCAAACTTAAGTCATTTGCCAAATCAAATTCTGCTTAGGGCCCCATAAAGGCTTGGGCTGGCTCTGGTTTAGTCTATAAAATGTCAGAAAACTGTGGGAACTGGCCTTCACAGTGTCCAAGGTGACATCTCCATGTCTTGTTCTATTCAACACAATAACAAATATTCAGTTTGCTAAGATAGAAAAGAGGAAATCCTCATTTTGGAGAATCAGGAACAAAAGTTTTTTCTTTTTTTTTCTTTTGCATATTTGCTTGAAAAATAATAAAAAAAACAAAAAACAAAGCAATTAATCAATTATGAAAATTGCAAGTGCAAAAAACTGAAAAAAGGCTTCAGTTTCATATTGTATAAAAACAATATGAAAACAAAAACATGAAGAGAGATTAGTGTTGCATTTAATCAGTGAAATTTAAGTCGCTAAAAATAATGACAATCATAAAAAGAGAAAAGAGAAGTCATCGAAATAATGAGCTGAAAAAGAGTCCAAATTTGCATACACTGCTACTACATCTGCTACGTACTGCTATTAAGAGCATCAGACTTGTTTGCTATCTTATTGCAACAAGAGTTAAGAAATCAGCAAAATGTAACGAATGTTCGTGCAGAAAAAAGATGAAGTAACAATGATGTTATGCAATGCATCTGCAGTCCGGACAATGTCCAACAGTGCCAAAAAAGTGTTTGCACCCTGCAGCTTCAGCAGGTTTTGTTGAACTACAAATCATTTAGAAAAGGACCAGATTTTGTCAGTGATATGTGCAGATGCACATGTGCCTGCAGACATGTATCCTCGGCACTGGTTTTCATTTTATAACTCAGCTCCAAAGAAAAAACATGATTCAAAACAGAATCCAGTATCATCCCCTAGACACACATTTATATATAAAAAAAAACTTTCAATCTCAATCATTATAACACTACACCACAACCTGAAAACTTCCTCTACTAAAGAATATCATGTGACACGATCAAAAGCTTGAACTTGTTTCTCTCAACGTCTGTTTTCATAGGTAATAATGAACTTTCAGTCTCAATTTACTGTATAAGGCACCTTTCAACCAGTTTTGCCCGATAACTCAATCATTAAACATGCAGGAAATGTTTTGACACTGTATTGTTTTATTTAAAAAGTTGGCTGGAACAGATAGCTTTGTGTATTCTGGACAAATATGCAAAAAATTACATTTTTTGTAGCACATTAAAAGGTGCAAAAAAGTCAAGGGCTGCACAAACAGTTGCATAGGATTAAACTCTGCAGGATAAATCAGCTTTAATTAGACAAATACTGACTGAACATGTAGAACAGGTGTGTACATGCAGTACAGAACTAAGCAATAAGAGGAACTGTTCTAAGAAACATCTCAGAAGAGTCCAGAGTTTAAGACCTTTAGAGGAAAGACCCAGAGTCATCACTACATTACTGGGCTGTTTCAGGTTGTTATTGCTAAATGGATGTCAGTGTGACCTGTTAGTCAGGACACATCAAGTCATTTTACTGTCTGAAGTCACTATGACACCACTGTCATGTATGAAATATATAAAAAATATTTATGCAAGACCATTTCACACACTTGCACGACCTAATTAAACATCATTTTGGATTAAGAGGTTTGACTGTAGGAGTAAATACAGTATTAGGGCGCGATGACAGATACAGTTTGTCAGCTGACTATATATCTAATATATTTAATAGCTTATCTGCCCACACTGTTAACTATGCACTTATTGTGTCATCCTGCCACAAATGTCTGCAACTTTGAAACAGCTAATTACAATTATTAATTTAAAAGATTTATATATTTAGTTTTGATGGACGTTTTGGGAAATGCATTTATTTGCCGTCTGCTGGAGAATTAGATGAGAAGAATCACACCCCTGTTACAAAGTAGCCGGTTAGCTTACTGTTAGAAAGTAGCTGGTTAGCTTAGCCTAACAGAAAGACTGGAAACAGGCAGCACGGCTCTGTCCAAAGGAAACAAAATCCACCTGCCAGCACCTGTACAGCTCACTGATTAACATGTTGTACGTCATTTGTTTAATTCAGAGAAAAAACAAGGTATAAAAGTGACATTTCGTCAATTTACCGGGAGAATTTTGTAACTGGCAGTTCAGTTGCCAGGCAACCAACGGACACGTCAGAAGGTTAGAGGTTGGTTTCTGTCACCTGTCAGATTCTGTTCCGTTTCCTGTCTTTGTGCTAAGCTAAATCTGCCCTCATGCTGCATTCACGTCTTATCATTTAAACTGCAGAAAAGTGGGAAAACCGTTCACATCACGGGCGACAGCCCCCACTCAGTGAGAAGAACTACAAACATGACAAACTGCTGCAAGAATGGTAGTTAAAATAAAATCCAATATTGACGTTAATATAAACAATTCAGCTAATTTAATCGAGGCTATGCACTGTTGGTATGTAGTTTCACTTGGTAATGAACTACGACAAATACGCGGCTAACCACCGTGGAAGAACACATGAACGCTCCTGAGTCGGATTACGCCCGAATGCAGCATTGGGACAGAGGGTGGGCGTGGCATCAATCTTCACCCATCTAACGCTCCACCACAAAGCTAATAAGCACATCTCCCAAAATGTCCAAACTCTTCAGTGACAATCAGGTTTTTGCTTTCACTCAACAACATGCACACAGACAACATCCACTGAAAATAAACTTTAAAAAGTCAGCGTTTCTCATGTCCATATAGTAGGTTTCGTTGTAGAAGGCAACACTGTTGAATGCAAGTTCAAGACAAAGTCAGCTGCTCCGTGATCACAGCTAAAAAGGAACAAGGGATTGCAAATAATATTCACCATGTTTCATCCTGCACCCCTCTGCCTGCCAGACTCTCTTCATTTTGTCCCTTTTTTTTATTCTTTTTAAATCAGGCAGAGAGGACATGCTGGTGTCCAGATTTAAAAGGATCAGCTTGTTAAGCACTCCTCCCAAAGTCAGGGCTAAATATTATATTCAAAGTGCTATTTACACACATATATACACATATTTAATTTTATTTTGTCAAAAAAATAACCACTCTATTTAATAAATTAAAAGAAACAAAAAGCAGATATACTGTATTGTCTCAAGGTAATAACATAATTCTTTAAAGCTGAAAAATAGAATTTAACGTGTAGAATATAAAATACACAGCTTTGCAAAAAAAAAAAAAAAAAAAAGACAAAAATGAAACAATGCAAACTGTTTCTCAACCTTCTCTGGCCTTTAGGTCTTCACATTTTTATGATCCACGGCTGTTGTATGAATTTCAATATGGCGTACATCAATGTTTTTTTAAGACTATGATAAATTTTAAGCAAATGGTCCTGAAAGGTTGAGAAACTTTGCCCAGAGCAAAAAAAAAAAAAGAAGAAAAAGATAATACTTTGCATTTACGTACAGTAGATAGACCTTTCAGATTCAAGATGCTTGTAAGCGCATGTAAAGAGAGTGACCTTCCTGTGTCACAGAGTCCCCCCTTACACTGTTTTGAGATCGCCACCTGTGACGTGTATTGCTGTTAAAGTGCGTTAAAACTGCCGCAGATCTCCTCCCCCTCCTCAGACCAGGCTGAAGCCCTCGTACTGCTCCACGGCCTGAGTAAGGCGGCGGCGCAGGATCTCTTTGGTCTGGTAGCGGGGCATGTCCAGCAGGTTGTAGCAGGTGTGAGCCACAGGCAGGTAGTGCTCCTCGGCTGTGGTGGACTGGATGATGATGCGCAGGCTCTCCATGCCGTGGATGGGGATGCGGTCGCTGCCGGTCAGGAACACTGCAGACAGCCGACACAGAGGATAGAGTTAAAACCAACTACTAAAGCACAGTGAATATGTTTCTTCACTCCATCCCTCTAAATTTCCACTGAGCTTGAAATTATGAACAGTCACTGCTGCTCAAAAACAGTAGATACAACCTGAACATGATCAACATTCATGAAGTTTGATCTCAAAACTTAAGGCATGTACAAACGTTTTAACGACTCTGTGGACTTTGGCCTAATAACAGCAGATCTCACTGAAATGATTTAGTTCGTCCATTCCTTCATGGAAACTATGAAGTGAAAATGTAGGAATGCTGCTGGTTCAGAGGGACTGGTTTGGTAAATCTTTCCTGGATCACCCCCCTTTCCTCCTGCAGCAGCTGTCCTGTATTCTTCCCTCAGACCTGACACATTTACTGCATCTTGCAAAAGTGAATTATGCTTTTTTACCCTTTTCACCTTGACTGACTCCACAGTCGCAGCGATGCATTTAACAAAGCTCCTGAAACATGTTCAGGTTTTAGTCAACGCACGACATGTGCAGATTTACACTGCTGCCTTTACAGCATATTCTCATGCAAGAACAACCTGCACATTATTACAGTATTTATAAGATGTCTGGGGCAGAGAGCGTGAAAATTAAACTGTCGAGCAGTTCAAGCAGCGAGGCAATTAAATGCTTACATAAGAACTGCTTCTTCTTTTCCAGAGGGAACTCGTGGAAAACCTCCCAGAACAATCGGACTGTTGGATGAGTGGCAGTGTATTCCCCTTTGTAAACGGCATTCTGCAAAAAAAAACAACAAAAACACAAAGACAGATGTGGTGATTAAAAGCGTTTCCCTGTTTATGATCAGTAAACCATTTCCACTCAGGCAGTAACATTCATACATTCATCAGTGAAACAAATACATGCATGTATCTGTGTGTTTTCTCCACCGAATGCATAAAAAAAGTTCAGACAAATTTCTTGAGTTTGCCTTTCTGTGACATGTTACACAACAATCCATCTTTGCTTTTCCCACTGATGTTGCAATCTGCTCCACAGAGAACTCTGAACACAAGAGCTAATATCAACAGTAAAATATGTGAAGACAAGTACCAACAACCCTGTTCAGATCCTAAGCTACAAAATAAGCAAACTGTCAGTATCATTCATTGAAACTGTGGTTCCTGACTGTTCTGTTGGATGTGTCATTTTAGGGTGCCTCTTCAACATCTGGCGAGGAACAGCAGGTTTGGTTGTTATGGTCTCACATTATCCTTCTCAGTGTATATTTTCTGATCCTTCATTATTCCCATCATATTCTTGTTCATGAAATGTTGTACAGACGTTCATGATCCCGAGATGATGAACCTTACTGACTTTGGTGACCCTCTAACTTTTCCTCTGGCATTACCAACAGGTCAAAGTTTTCACTCACTCAGTGAAATCACATCACATCAGCCTTGTGGACTTGCTCCAAAAATAAATGGTTGCCGAGCGATGTGTTCTACTCTGGCACCACCATAAGGTTGACATTTTTAGTTTTTTTTTTTTATATTTTGACAACTTTTGGATGGTTTGGTGACATTTGATTTATACATTCACTTCCCATCTGGTGTCATCATCACATCTGCATTTTAGTTTGTCCAATGCTTTGGTTTCTAACCAAATAAATGCAAAACTGATTCATTCCCATCAGCCTCACAAACATTATAACCACTAACATTAGCATTTAGCTCAAAGCACCACTGTGTGAGCGGTGTGTTGAGTCATGTGGTTTATGTTCACCGCTGTGTTGTAATGTTATCTATTCCCCTTTTCTCTGTTGTGCTGTGACTAACTTTCCAGAGACTGATGAAGTAAAAGTCAAATTTCCAGCTGTGTCCAATGAAATGTGATCATCATCAGCACCTCCACAACTATCAATTTGCAGACACTTGCGTCACTGGGAAATGAAGATTCATACTCACAGTTGTTTCAATCCAGCTATGGGATTTACATGTGTTCACAAAATTGAAAAAATGCAGATCTGACCAAGAGCAGGAAATGGTTAGTCTGCTGAATGTGTCCAGAAAATCAGAGACACAACATATGCAGGTTTATAAACCTGACCTTCTCCATCTCCTCCCAGTTGTAGTTGTTGTTGCCGACGACCATGGCCATCAGCTCAGACGGCTGGAACAGCGACAGGATCTCCCCTCCACACACCTTCAGGAAACCAGCGGAGAAGGCAGAGTACTGCTCGCTCACTGAGTCTGAGAACACGTACCGTAGGTAGGCCTCCACAAACTCCTTCCTGAAACACACACACAACAGAGTCAAGTAAACAGTCTGATCATTAATTTGTTCTGCGCGGCAGCTGCATCCTTGCAAATCAGTTTATAAGGAAAGAATTTATTCAGACTTCAAGGTGTGACTGTAAACACTCACTTCCTCCCTCATTGTGTCTATATTTGTATGTGTGTGTGTGTGTGTGTGTGTGTGTGTGTGTGTGTGTGTGTGTGTGCTATGACTAACTTGATTTCAGCTGTGGTTTAGAACTATTACATGTTTTTTTTTGTTGTTTTTTTTATCAACAACCTCTTTGTTCAGCCTGACCTGACTTTGTTAACATCTCTGTGGGTCTCACTGCAGAAGTCGCTTAGGTAGATTAAATTAAATCGATAATCTCTATAGCCCTGCCAGATCCACCTGTGAGCCCCTTATTACAGACACATGCAGTGCACGTGAACATCGTTTAAACCTACAGAAGTTTATTTCAAATTCTAATAAAGATCACAACGTTTTGAAAGATATCTTCAAAATATGTCAAGTTGAACTAATGAGACATGTACACAAAATAATGAATAAAAAAAATCTAAAATATTTCCATCTGACATAGAGGTGCAGTCATTAAAAATAGGGTTTTCAGTTTGAATATTTTACTTGGTATAAGCATGATATACAGTATTTCACTGAGTTTAAAGATGCAAACTGAGCTGCAGGGAACAGAAAACATCAAACTTGCTCTTCAGCCTTTGATACCAGACCAGCATAAAATACAAGTGCTGCCCTTAACCACCCCATTAAGCTCACAAATGCAGTACACAGTACACAGTACACAGTGCACAGTACACAGTGCACAGTGCACAGTACACAGTGCACAGTACAGTATAGATCACACTCAAAGAGTCCACAAAGCCCTGCAAACACCAATGCTCAGTCTGACACAGAAAAAGGCAAAAGCAGGAACCTTCAGTCTAAATCAACATCTCTCTCATGTTATGATGTTTTGTGCCACAGGGACAGAGAGCTCTCTATCTTTTCTGTTATTACAGTTTTATATCTGGGTGCTGAGGGGATTTTGCAGGAACAACATGGGTCACTGCCGCTCTCACCATCTGTTCAGCGCCAGCAGCCAGACATGTTGACACCGCCCACCCCACAACTCCTCCACACAATACTGTAATCAATGCCACTGGGACAAGGACGAGCTTCAGAAACAGGGTGGGGACGATGGAGAAACACAGAATGACGCTTCGAATACCAAAATCTTTTTAACACAAAACATGACCTTCAGCTGGAACAATGGGACACAAGCTGCCAGCTGTGTGAGCACATGATAATCTCAGTGTTGAAAAAAATAAATAAAAAATCTCACAGTCATCCGTTTATCTTCCAGAGAGAACAGAGTGTAAAGCATTAGAATTATTCCTGTAGCGAGATCATTTCAAATGGGACATCAAGTGATGGAGGAGTTGATTAATTTATTTCTGCAAAAATCCAATCTGTTGAAATGTTGGCTTAAATCATGTTTGATCTGTGGGGCTGCCTCACCTGTTGTTTTTGTCCACACTGATGCTCTCTCCTCCGGGAATCAGCTCCTTGACTTCCGTCATCCCGTAGTTCTCCCTGGTGATCTGAGATTTAAACACAATACAGAGTCTCAGATCAAAGTTTTCTAGGTTTTGATGTGGCAGGAGTGAAGAGTAGAGGTTGTAATTCAACAGTTTTCAGTTAAATATTACTCTGGTGACATTATAGATTTTTCTTTCTTTCTTAACAATTTCTGTTCCCTTTGCCATAGACCTCTGCTTTTGTCCAAACTATCAATGAGCCACACTTCTTTCATCACAATACACATGGCCATTGTAGTTTATTTTGAGTGAAACATACTGGGAGTGGGCAGGCCGAGTATGGTTGTATGGTTGTCATTACCTAAGAAAAAATGGAGCCGTCTACAACATTCGGTCACGTTCTGGGCACATGAACACTCCTCTAATACTCCCCTCTGTTGCTGCACACACTCAGCAATCAGCTCGTTACCTTAAAGAATTAATACAATAAACATTTTTCTTATTCAATTATTAAAAATATCTTGTTTTTTCAACATTTATGATTAATTAAATGGACCATTAAATGGACTTAACCAATAGAAATATATTCATAAGCCCAATAGTGATGTGCTTTGGTATTTCTTGTTATAAGATCAAAACAAATACGATACTTTTTACTCCTGTTTGAGCAATATTTGCTGAAAACTACAGTGACAAGCAGTTTCAGGAAATGATTTCACCTTTTTCAAAAAGGAGACCAAACGTTTGTGACCAGTTTTTGAACATTTACGTCTTCTAAACTAGTGGGTTTGAGGCTTAGAGCCACAGACAGAAAAGTATTAAAGTATTAAAAGTCAGAAAGTATTAAGAGACAAACTTATACATTGTTGGCTTTGGTCTTTTCATGGGATTTGTTGAGAATAAGAAAAATATAGAATAACACCAACCTTATCCTTTAAAGCAGCTTAAATCAGGGTAACAGATGAAAAGTTCAACTCACGGCAAAGTTGAGAAGAAATGTCTCCTCCACATCACCTCCTTCATAGTCTAGAAGTTGTTGTAGACTCCTGCAGAGAATAAATGAAAGGAATTAATGTTGAGAAAGACCCAGCACTAATATAACTAATATAATTAACACATGGTCATGAAAGTGACAGTGTAGTAATACCGTAGGGGTAATGTCACAGTTTTTTCTACCCTGTCAGATAGAGGGTTATTTCATTCACCAGCCATCCCAGGTTTAAATCTCTTTAAAATGAAATCCAAGGATCAAATATAAAGGGAACCCCAAAACCATCTATTAGATTTGAGGTTTAATGTTAACACATTCACTAATAATAGGAAATGACTCAGAGGGAGTGTTGTGTTAGTTTTCCTGCGAAGACCATGTTGGATATTTACCAAAATACCACATAACACATACAAAACACAGGAAACATGGAAAGAGGACAAGTTGGCTGGCAAAGGAAATGCTAATTAGTCAAAGAGGATGAAGTATTATTGTCTTACAACTGGAGCCCATCGACTGGGCTGAGGTCATTGTGCAGTATTTGAAAATACTGAAGACAACACAAATGAAATAAACCTCAGACAAGCTTGCGCATTTTACACCGGTGTGCTGACTTTAGTCTATTGCACTCTGCTCTGACCTTTAAGGCAGTCTAAATAAAAATGTAGCATCTATAATGTTTTTCCAGATGATGTCCTCTGAGGTCGTGTTGTCTCTAATAGCAACACAATACTTGTAGCTTCCAAAGGAATAATATAAAAATCAATAGTCAGCTGGAGACAATTAGGCACTGAGGAAACGCTGACCCTTCCTGCTGCTAATTCAATAAAGAGACATTTCCCAGTGACAGACAATCTCACTGATACTTAAAAAAAACACTGGTTATGTAAGTGAGTGACACGCTGTTGCACAATGATGTGTTTGAGCACAACAGGATTTATGACTCCTGCTTTACCATTGAACATGAGCAAAATTAACTGTTTGCAGCAGGTGCAATGCCTATAAAAAAAAATCCAGGAGCAGGAAATGGAGCAAATTGTGTCTTGAACCGTGACCTCTGACACCACAGTTACCTGGCCTCGGTGGGGGAGAGCTCCTTGAAGTCCTCCAGCATTGGTGATACGTCAAGCAGCTTCTTGTAGAGAGCCAGGGGGAAGTGGAGGTCCACCACTGTGGAGTTGTAGATGGCCAGACCGCAGATGATCCCAATAAGATGAAACCAGTTCTGCTCTACAAAGCACTGCAGACACAAAAAGGTAAACTATTATTAATATTATTATTACTGCCTTTCCTGCAGAGTTACAGCTGTACTCGTCTAACATCTAACAAAACAAGTGGTGTGGCTGAACATAACCGATGACATCTCAAACTTAAAAACGTTAGAGAAGATTCAATATTCACCATTTATTATTCATAAATGAGAAAAAAGGTATTTCACATGATTTTTGAATTCCAGACTCTCCAACAAAAGACTGGAGCTGGGTGACTGAAACATTTTAATAAAACATTTAATCCAAAGTTCGTAGTGCAGCCTTAAAAACTGTGTGGTGAAAAATTCAATTCAACTTGCCCCAGTTACAGCTGTTAGGATTTCATTATTAGTACACTGAAATGTACGCACGCACATTTTAAATTTGAATGTCTATGTCTAAGATATTTTATTGTTCTAGGAGAACTCTGAGTAAATTAAATTAACTTAACTAAATAATTAAAGGGTTTTAAAAAAAAAAAAAGAAAGCTATTTGACCTTGCATAGACAGACTAACAGGTCACTGAACAGGTTGCTGACTGTGATTTCACTTAAGTAACTCAAATGGTTCTCAAAGTTCAAAGACACATTCCCTCATAGTGGTAAGTGTTTTGTAAACCAAAATGTCCCCACTGACACACAGTGTCAGTATGTGTGATGCCAGAAACAGCGGCTCTTCCTGGAAAATACAGCTGCAGGTTGAATTAAGGCCAAAGCACACATTCTGAAAAGCCATTATAAGCTTACTGCTATCAAGCATTTAAAAAAGAAAACAAAAGCATGTTAAAAAAGCGTCCAACCAAACACCCAAACAAAAGGTCATCTGAGTTACTGACATACTTTCTCAGATCTTTCCAGTAACAGATGGCAAAGCTGTCATGTGAAAAACTTTCCGGGTGCCTTATCTCTAACTCTGGATTTCATGCCGCTGACAAACTCCAACGAACTGCCACTGCTTCTCAGCCAAAGCAAGTGTAGGAGGAGTTCAACATACATCAACAGACATACTTAACCTTGGCAAGTGAAAAAGTTTAACAAAAACAACTATCTACTGATTCTTGAAGAGATATTTCAGTTTCTCTTGTTTCTGTTTGGCTCTATATTGTTTCAAGTTGAAGTTAAAATGCTATATTTTATTTATTCAAAATAAAATCTGTTATATTAATGCTCTATAAACAGTCTACAATTACAACTATAATACTCATTATAACTTAATATTTTCTTGAGCAGTGGCAATACTAACACTACTACTAACACTGCTACTAACAATAAATAAAGAGTCATAAAAAGACTTTCTTATGACTAATAATATTAATAATGATAAAACTTTGATACAACATATAAGTCTGTAGTACCTGTTATACCTGTTACTACCTGTTATAGTAAACAGGCTTTACAAAGCTCATCTGTTTCTAGTAATCACTCTTTCTTATTATATATAAACAATGGTGGAACTCAGATCATTTTCTAAAGTCAAAGTAGTAATACCACAGTGTAACAACACTACTCCAAGTAATGTATAACTTCAGTAAACGTACAGACATGTTATTAGCAAAATATCATAGTAAACATAGCCATAATAAACAACGGCTCTGTCATATGGTTATTTAAATACGTATATAATGTATATATATTTTATTACTGTATTATTAGTGATGCATTAACGTGTAAGCAGAATTTTAATGTTGTAGCTTGTCAACATAATTTCAACTTTATATGCTGATGTTTATGGTCTAATCTATAATAATGCAATCTGCAAGAAACAATAGTAAATTTTCCTTCTGAATTTCCAGAGAATAGAAGCAACACATATTGAAAACAAGTAAAGTTTAAGTACCTGAGAACTGAAAGTGTAACTGTTGAGTAAATGGTACTGGTAATAACTAAGTTCAGGAAGTGAGTAAAAGCACTTTGAATGTTTTTTTTACTTCATTAAATGTTTAGTTTTGCACAGTAACTTACTTTGTCTGAGAACCACAGCAGGTTGGATTCTTTGTAATGAGTGAACATCCCATAAACAGGATCCATCAGCTCCTTTAACAGCAGCAGGAAGAACTCTTTAGTTACTCCACCTGCGTCTACGGCCTCCTCTCCATCAAAGATCACCTGGAGGGAGGAAGAAGATGAGAAGATCACAGAAGGTGCAGAGGTTTGCGGGGAAAAGAAAGATTTTTCTTTTACCAAAATTACAAAAGCTTACCTTGAGTGGTTTCTTGAGGTCCACGTCAGAGTACATGGTGAGCTCACGCAAAGTGTCACTTACTAAATGGTTCCTGCGCACGTGGAGCACCAGGTAAGGATTCCTGGCAAGGTGGGGTTCCAGTGTGAGCAGCATGAAGACGTTGTGTAGGTTTGCACCGCTTACTGCCATCTTGGTAACAGTCACAGACAGAGGTGGGAGAGAAACACAAATACATAATAATTCAGAGAGCCTTGTGGTTGTATGCCTCCACCAAACAGCCAAGTGTCAGGAAATATGGTCGCAATCTCCCCTTCCTGAGTTACAGCATTGAATAATGGCCAGATGTGTTTTTGCAGAATGTGATCATGTCACAGCACAGTTGACCTTTGACCATTTGGTCAAAATGTCATCACTTCATCATTTTATCATAGTAGACTTTTTTTTTTTTTAATTGTGTCATAATTAGTCTATGAGTTATGGCCAAAACGTATTTTGTAAGGTCACAGTGACCTTGACCTTTGACCTTTGACAACCAAAATCTACTCAGTTCATGTTTGAGTCCTAGTGAACATTTGTGTTAAATTTGAAGAAATTGCCTCAAGGCGTTTCTGAGCTATCGCGTTCACGAGAATGGGACGGACAAACAACCCTAAAACATAAATCCTGCGGCCAAATCCAGGCTGCTGCTGGTGCAGCAGCATAAAAACACATCAACCGAGAACAATTCAATACAAATGAATTCAGATCCATTTCATTAAACCCAAATCATTACTGTATGAAACCACAAACACAACTGCTTTTATATTAGCAGCAGGTACCTGCATTTGCAGTTCAGCATCTGTTTGCAGCATGGTTGTCTTGGCTTGTGCGTTCAGTATGAACGGGTAGGCACATAGGTTCACTGAGGGAAAGTCACTCTGCAGGAAAAATAAGACGTGGCTGAAAATATTCTTATTACAACACTAACATTAAAAAGGAACAAATGAATCTAATAGGCAACTTTGGATGTTCATGGCCAATCTTAAATTTCAGTACCTGTGAAGGAGATGATCCCATTTTCTAGAAAACAAAACGAGAGAGCAAGTAATGTCAGAACAGCACTGTAAAAATAAAAATTTACTCAAATGTTCAAGGAATTATAGAGGCTTGTCTGTGAACTTAGACACTCATTGGATAGTAGAGACACACCCACAAGCAGTTATGAAAAGAATTCCTCACTTTCTCTGCAGAAACTGTGAATGACATGAGTTAAGAGCAGTACAGCTGTATCCCATAGCAAGTGCTGTGGGCTTGTGTGTGTGCAGAATCAGCAGATGTAAAGTAACAAGGAAGTGTAACATCAGAGATTTTCAGTACTCACAATTTCAGCTTTACTCAAAAACCATTTGAGGTAGTCTTCCTGGATGTCCACCAGGCTGGTGATGTCAGGGATATAAAAGCGGTTGTACTCCACATGGTGGGCCTTTAAGTTTACCTGGGAACATGAGACAAATGCCTCCTTCAACTCCAGGAAATGTCACAGTGCACAGTAGACTACAGATTACCTCAGCAGCTACCACGAACCATTTGACCAGGACAAACACATTTCCTCTTCAGAGACTGTACTGAGGAACAGTATGGCTTGTTTACAGGAGCAGTAGGCGAGCTTTGTGGATACCTTATGAAGTTTTTCCAGCAGCCTTAGCGTGGCAAGAAAATAGTTCTCGTAGAACACCGGTACGAGCAGCGTCTTTCCTCCCGTTAGCATAAACACGACGATGCTCTTGTACATGTCAACCATTCTGGTGAACACACTGTCGTCCACAAAACACCACCAGTTGTCTGCAGGGTTAGAGAAGAGGGTTTAATTAAATTACTGAGCAAGTACCTCAACCAAAAAAATAGGATAATATTTTAAGTAACCACTAGTTATACTGTAGTAAGGCAAGTTTCATCATTGATCTGTTAGTATTTTGAAACGCTTAAAATAACAATGCTGTATTTCTGTCTGTGACAAACCAAAATTCAGGCCCAGTTCACCCAGGTGTGCAGAGGCAACAAAGTAAACAGGGACTGAACTTCTCTATCGCAGGCTCTCTTTTTTCATTCCTCACACAGCTACTTCTGTCACTTTTTATCTGCATCAACAAGTGCAACACAATGAAGATTTCAGGAGTGATGTTATCAAAAATTTGCATGATATATTGTGCCGTCCAATATATCAACTCAAATTTCTTTGAACCTCTGAATATCTCAGCAATTGAGAAGGTGTTTGCCAGACACCTTAAGAAACTCTGTTCTGGAGCAACTTGAAAAGTATTTATTTAAACATTTTTTGCAAGGTTAAACAGTGGCGTTTAAATAAATACAAAGACGTTTCAATTGGTCAAGAGGAGAGTTTCTTGGTGTGTGGCAAACCCTTTCTTTATTTTTGATTCTTCTCACACTGACAGCCCTTCACCAGCAACCGGCTGAACTTTACCTCTGTGAAGAAGACTTCTGATTTTCCTCTAAAATCCATCATCAGCCAGGCTCTACTGTTTGGTGAAGTTACATGCATTTCTGTAAATATTTTCTTGTTCGATGGTGTATTTTAAATATTCCTTGGGATAACAAGCTAAGCACAGGTAACATGGTTATGGATGAGGATGCTGACGCACTGTATAACTTAAGAGTTATGTTGTGTGACATCACATAGTGTAGCGTGGTGTTACATGACATGATGTTCTGTGTTACCAGGGCTACCAGAGGCGATTTCAAGTGGCTTGATGGGTGTTAAAACACTTCTAGTGTGTGCATGCACATATGATACCCAATACTTTGCTGGGGTTGGCGTCTAGCCGGAGGATGGCCATAGCCAGGGGGATAGTGAGGCGGATGTAGTTTCTGGAATCCTGCAGGGCCGGATACTCGGACAAGATGAGATAGATCCTCATGGCCTCGACATCGGGAGGAGAGTGCGGCAGTTGAGGGATCAACAGACTCTCAAAACTCTTGGTGGCCTAAAGAGAGGGTTGGACACATATTTCTTCTTTTAATTATAGCCCAAGAAAACTGAATGACAATTGGGGTTATACAACTATGGTATGTTTGAAAGTTACAAGTAAACCAGAGAAATTTATGGGATATTTTCCAATTCCAAAACAACTTGGATCCACTAGGCAGCAGGAGTAAAATATCACTAAATTTTGGGAGAGGCTTTTAGTGGTTTGGAATGTGGCCCTAGTCTACAAACAGATTATGATTCATGTTGGGCTGAGACACACAAATCCCAAACCTAACATTACTGAGCTAATGTTAGAGGTTTTGACTCAGTCTTGAGTTTTGTGCCATTGGTCTGTGGCAGAACTTGATGTACTTTCAGAGAAAGCACAATATTCACATATGAGATGCATGATTTTAAACCATAAGCTAGATAGCCAATGCCGTGTAACATCCCAGTGTTCAACATTTAACTGCTTCATTAAGGAGACAAAAACCCAGACAGCAAGCTTATTTGAGTTTCAATATAAAATCTGAGTCATGAGTCATGTTTTTTTAGGTATATGGACATTTTGCTTTAGAGGATCAAATCAAAAAACACTTTTTATGATATTCATGAATACAAATACAGTAGCTCCAAAAACATACATGAATACAAATTAAAGAGGTTCTGAATTGGAGTAAGTGATACATTTCTCCAAAGTAACATCTGGGCTGAATGATATGCAAAAAAAATGATATTGCGATTATTTTTGACAGATGTTGCAATTGCATTACGAGCCATGATTTTAGTTGGAATGGTCTTTTTTGCGTTTTCATTTTCACAAAAAAAAAAGATATAAAAATGACGATATCATTTTTGCTCAGGCCTGTACCAAACAAACACGTTCACTTACATCTGGAGAATATGATTTGTAGGCTGGGGCACATCTGTAGCACCACTATGCATTTATATTAAAGTGATGAATGTGTGTTTTACTACTCTTGTTGATGACCTTGGAATACAGGAAACTGGGTTTTCAAGATAAAAGACAAAATGAAACTGTTACTATCGTGCACACATGTGTTTTTAAACACACTATTAGTCAGTACCTGCTCCAGAAGTCCAGAGAAAGCCGGTTTGCTGAGTATCTCAAATAGCAGTCTGACAGAATTGAGATCGATGCCTGGGATCTTTGGGTTGGTTTTGAAGTGGGTATCATCACTGACAAAGCAAACAAACATATGATTACCTGCATCATCTATGGTATCTCAGTGATCAGAAACAGGATAAAAATAGGTCAGAGCTCAGATTCAAGGACTTTGTAGTAAATCCTCGATATTGCTTTGGATTAAATGCCAGTCTATTCCAACTCGTCATGTGGCAGGTCACAATGGTAGATATGCTTATACTCAACACAACATGAGCAATAGTTAGATGTACACACAGCCTCAAGGTATTTAAGTCAATCCCTAAGCAGATCTCCCCCTCTGCCAAGTGAGCACTAACACACACACACACACACACACACAGCATCAGCTCAGTCAAACCAACAAAACCCTGAGCGTGAAGGACAGCTACTATTTACAGTGTAAGCCTTTACATTCTTACAGCACAGGTTATATTTAGTCATTACACAAATACATCTGATCTGATCTTGTGGTGACTGTTTGCCAAACAAAAAACACTGATGCAGATAGTACAGTCTACGTGTTACATCCCCATGAACTGTGAGTTTGAGCAATGACTCCCCCCCCTTCATTTTGAGAAGTCTGAGAGCTTAAAGAGCCATATGAGCAACAAGCCCAAATGTAACACTAATACAATGAAAATGACGACACTTACTGTGCATGTTTGTGCTATAAAGAACTGCAGCACATCCTAAAGCTTTTACTCTCACAGGGACAAAGAAATCCAGACCACACTGAATTTCAGGTTAATCTTAGACTCATGTTTATGGATCCACACCAAAGGATCGGTTTGATGAGGTTTATAATAATCTCTCTTCACAACTGATTTTGTTACTTTGATTAGACTGTGACTATGAACAGAGTTAATATTCATAAAGGAATATTTAATCCTTCAATTTATTTGAAAAATGACTGACAGAAACAGATTATTAATATGAAGTCTAATCAAATGCAAAGTATAAATTATGATGGATTACTATAGATTAAACTAGCAGTATATGAAGTAGTTCAAATTAGCCCCACCTTCACTAGCTGCACCATTAAAGTGATGCATACATTAATCTATACAATGTATGCATGTTGATACATTAATGTATGCAGGTTTATTCTAAAGTAATGCATCATAATATTATTAATTATATTATATAATTATAATATATATTTGTTGATTATACTTTGTATTAATAATCTGAATCTGTAGTAACTAAAGGTTTAAAATACATTAAAAGCTACAATATTTGCCTATGAAATGTAGTTGAGAAGAATAAGGTAAATAAAAAGAATTACTCAGGTAAAGATAAGTACCTCAAATTTGTCTACTTGGTTACTTTCCAGGGATACCTGGTTAATAGTTTAAATAACTCCTAATTATTGATGAGTTTCAGTTGTTTCTGCAGAGAGCACAGCATGAAGTCGTTCTTGTTGTTTCCAGAGGCCTGTTTTCCACCCTGATGTCTCAGGACATGATAAATATCTGCTGATGAGTTTTTACTACAGAGCCATCACACCTACACCTAGACTGATGGTCAGAGAAATGTGGAGTAACTGAACACACATCAGTGTTCCCAGCCCTGAGGATCAGCATGTTTTGTTGGATAAGATGACATACCATGAGTGTGAGTATGTGACAAGCAAAGTAAGTGGACCCTGTGAGTTCCCTGGTGAATCAGTTCCCAGGAGTCTTGCTTACATATGGGTCTGTGCATTCAGCCATGTGATTTTTCTCATTTACATAATATGTATTTATTTTCTATATCATTTGGGTGTACGTGTCTAAATGGCAAGCCAGTCAATGTATGATGAAACTGCAATGTTAATGACACTAATAAAATTCCTAAGGATCAATTTAGAGCACATTTATTTTTTTGATTCTGAAGTGTAATGAGTTTTTTCCCTCCCTTGCACCAGTTTGATTTTGTGTGTAGTAACCTGCTGTGTGCCAGAGAGATAGAAGAAGTTTGGTTTGGCAATCCAGCGGCATACTCTAATTTTGATGTCAAGCATGTTTGTACTGTCTGTCACCTGCCTGGACCAAGTCCAAAGACCCTGTATGTGCTATGCTATTTTTGGCAGAACACACAGTGGAGGTACAGACCAGGTGCACGTAGACATCTGCAAAGTTAGGCAAACTTTTTTATGTATGCTTTGCAATTGTCTATTTCAGTTTGATAATACATTCTGCAACCAATACACACAGAAAAACTGCAGTACCTAAAAGCAACACTCATTCTGATCAACATTTGTCATCCACATCAGACAGTATTTCAACTGCATTCCTAAACTTCAGTGCCAGTTGTTGTCACAGCTCAGTTATGTACATGAGATTCACTGTAATTACCTTGATTAACTCTTGCGTAATCACCATGGGGCTGTTGTTTGATATCACCTCTTCATTTACTGAATTCTTAGTTGCAGTGCATTTTTATGTGCTTTGTCCTTTGACCATTTGATGCTGTAATTTGCTCAGTCTTTTGTTTTCTTAATCTCATTTTAAACCTTTGCATAAATACATGTAAAACATGCTGTGATGTGAGACAAAGCCTGGCATCACTTCCTGTGTAAATGATCTTACCTTTGGTCCAAGAAGCTGGCATTCCAACAAGCCGTAGAAGAGAGTTGAACTATAATGTCGCTGAGAAAAACCATAGAGCACAATAAGTGTTAACTGATCAATAACTACAGAGACAGTTATTCATTTATCTATTTTAACAAAATGAATTTGTGCATGTGAAAATGTAGCCAAGTAAAAAAAAAAAAAAATCTACAGGAAAAACATAATATAATAATAAAGAACAAGAGAATACATTTCAAATAATATTTTTTTATTCATGACTTACTTTGTGACACTTGAATCTGTGCTGTACATCAGTTTTAACCTCCATGAATTTAACCTTTCGTAATTGATTGGGGAGAGGCTTTTACTGATATTAATCACTCTGAAGTCTTCTTGGGGGGCTGAGCTCTGCACAGAGGAAGATAAACAGAGACAACATTAACAACACAGGAAGATTGTTTGCAATGGCACTTCCGCTGTGTGTAGCATAGCTCGGTACAGAAACTGTCTGGGTTGTGTCTCTTTCCTCCATGATAAAATAAATAGACCATGCCTGAAGTCTAAATATTTGAGAGTGTGTGTTATGTCGTTATCTGTGAAGATTCCTGGCAATTTGCTCAATATTTGTAGCAGACATTTGCACCATGTACCGCTCCCACACAAGAACTGATAAAAGCTTTGACATTAATGCCTCCCTGTGGCGAAACACAGAAACTGTTTTATTTGCTGAAGTTCAAATGGACATATTTTCGGGTGTGAACTTTTAGAAAGAATTTTTAGTGTGTTTTGCTGGTGTATAAATCACGTTTTTTGGGTTGAAATTGAATTTGGTTCAGGAAAGTGTTGAAGGTTTAGTGAAGGGAAACAGTGCTGATTGTAAGGTTAGAGGATAGGGAACAAATACATTCAATGGAGGATCCTGAAACGACAGAAATACAATTGTATGCGTGTGTATCTCAACTTCAAAACAAACCCCTTATTCTACTGAAGGGAGTGATAAAAAGCAGCAGGACTAACAGGACAACTCATGGTCATAAAATGGACATATGATAAAAACAAATATAACATATTAAAAACTAAAACAGAAGCTGAAGAACAGGGAATATAAAATCACATACCTGTTCATTAGAGTACAATAAGAAACTATGGTCTCCTCCACAGATGATTTTGGTCACAATGTACTGTGTTGATTCTAATGAAGAAAGGAAAGATGGGACATGTTAGCTAGCCAGCATTTAATAACACTGAACCAAACCATATGTGAACCAAAAACATATCATATCACCATCTTTAGAAAATATTATATTTATTATAAATATGATTTTGTATATTGTAGTTTTTATAGTCATCTTCCAGGCTGAACACTTTCACATCACAAGCTGAATTCTGATCATTTCAATACGACACACTGCTGTGGATGTAATATTAGGGCTGTTTCATTTTTACAGTAGCTATCCTGCCCCAGTAGCTAGTCTGCCCATCCTTCTTTGTAAACCACCCATATCAGAACTACCACAGCCACAGCGGCCAGCCTTGAGAGCCCAGCTGACCACTAACATCACAATTCACTACTGTCTGAGTGAATCTTAAAGAAACCATTTCACTGTGTTGTTATTAATCCATTATGTCAATTTATGGATTTCTGAATACTGAGCTCTCTGAATGTGAAGTTTAAAGAATGATGAGCATATAGAGTCACTATGAAATGTTCACCTTGTAAGCTAATCTTCCAAAATATCTATCTAATAAATAATAATCAACAACAAACACATATCATGTCTTTGTATTCCAGTGTCAAAAGCCGATAGCTTTTACCTCTTAGAAAACATGGAGAATGTCTAACCACATAGAAAAACTAGTCACCATTGTCCATAGACTAAGCATGAGCACCTCTGCTTACCTGGTCTATGGAAATGTCCAGTTAGCAAACTGGTCTTAACAGGAAATGGGCTTCTAACATCCCCGAGTATTCCTGTGCCGAGCTGGCCATGGCTGTTGCAACCAAACGCATAAACCATACCAGAGGAAGGCACAAACGCCAGTGTGTGGTGCCTGACAATAGGAACATTTTAGGAATAAGACTTAAGATGCAAAGGAGACACAACAGGCCTTGATAAAAAATAAAAAATAAAAAGTTTCAAGTTTATAAGCTGCACATGTGCAATCTACTGTAATGTAATACAAATCAACCTGCAATAAATGATAACTGTGTGATTTTTTAAAATTATTTAAATACTTTTTATTATTATAATAATTGCATTTTCTTTATCTGCTCACAAATAAATAAATGTTATAATGTTGCGCTTTTGTTGATACTGTATCAGGACATTGTTGAGAACTCTACAACTGATGCTTTAGTTCGTGAATGTGTTTCATTATTTTACTATATTTCATTTTTTAATTAACATTTTTGGGAGGCATGTTATGCCTGTATCAGATTGTGGTAGATGACAGGAAATGAGGGAAAGGTCCTTGGGTGGATTCAAACTGTGCTAGTTGCAGTTTATGGTTTGCATCTTAACCCTTTGTGCCAAAGGGACGTTGTAATTTACTGAATTTTGCTGAGGTGTGTTTCTAATATTTGTTCCCCCTCAGGTAGTAAAATGGATTTGTATCAATGCAGTCCAGTACAACACCAGCACAATACAACATCATCACTTACTAGAGTTTCAGAGGTTACCATAGGTTACTCTCTGGAACAGTTAGAAGTTACTGCTGAGTTATTGTATGAAGTTGCATCAGATTGTAGAGGTGTACCAAATGAAATGGCAAAAAAAATAAAATAAAATAAACTGTGTAGGTTTAGAACAGACAGTACCTGCCACAGGTGATCTGGGACACCTCAGTGCCCATGAGCTCCAGCACTCGTCTGGGTAAAAGTTCATTATTGGTGGAGCCGTGACCCAGCTGACCCCACGAGCCATCTCCAAACGTAAACAAACCACCATCCTGCCGGACAGACAGACAATACAGTATTAATTTTTTTAGTTCCTGACTAAGATAGAAATTCTTAGCATACAATTACAGTTTGTAAATCTACAATATTGTTTTTTTTTTTCTCAAAGACCACATTTAAAGCCACCGTGTCAGGTGGTGGATTAAGATTAGTTCGGGTTAGACAGTCTGGCTGCAATAAGATTTAGATTTTATCTGTGTAGTAAAGGTCATCATGGTTGATTAATTTACACACATCAAGTACTGAGTCACTATACAGAAAGAATCCTCTAATGACTGGTCGCTAATCAAACAGCAACTAACTAACAGCAACTATTTAATAAACATATTAATATGTGTTCAGAATATGTGGAGCTCTTAAGTGAAATGCACTGGTAAGGGTTTATCTATATTCGTACCTTTGTGAGTGCTGCTGTATGTTCATCTCCACAGCTGATGTAAACAACTTTTTGAGATCTCAAAAATTTGATGTGGCATGGGACAGCACGATCTGAGGACGAGAACACAAACAAGCAAGCAAGGTCAAACTGTTCTACGTTTCTACTAGTTTGACATATTTTAAGACATTGGGAAATTCTGCATTTGAATCTTGCATCATAGTGGCAATCAAACAGTACCTTTACTCTTCAATGGGTAATTTTTTAAATCGTGCAAGTAAGAAAATAAAAAAGAAAACCAAAGAGGGTTTGCATAAGGTGATTCTATACTATTTTCTTCTCAAAAATGGCCACTTATAACTATTTGTAACTACTTTAAAATAATATAACCTACTTCCTGTTTCTATTAAAGCGAGTTAAACATTGAACAAGTATGGTAAAACTCCACTTCTATGAAAACATACACACTTTTCTATCAAGTGCCAAAACAATATTGTAAGTCCTGTAATTTAGAAACCTTACTAACTTGTGCAGCTTCTTTCTGTCCAGCTCATTCTTACCTTGTTTATCATTTAGACCCAGTTGTCCCGCTCTGTTTTTGCCCCAGCCAAATACAGCTCCGGACAAGGAGAGAGCAAAGCTGTGGTCTCCCCCAGCGGTTATCTGTGCCAAAGGAATTCCTGCCAGAGACTTCAGGGGATGAGGGAACAGCTTGCTGGGCTCTCCTTTTCCCAGGCCCAGCTGACCGCTGGTGTTCTGGCCCCACGTGAACAACTGGCCATCTGAGAGGCAAAGGACATAGAGTTGTTATTGTTATTACTATACATAACACCAATAATTGCCACAAAGTACAAGCTAATATACAACATTTGTTTGGTAATGTGATGCCGTCTGGATTTGTGAACCTCCACTCTTCCCTTAGTTATAGACAAAAACAGACACACAGCCCAGAATTCCACCATAACCTTGGTAGTACTAGACATTTACTTAAAACCCGACCATCTCTAACCTAAACATAAACATTACCAACTTTTTCCCTAAACTTTAACTAGCTCAAGAAAAAAAAAAAACTTGATTCACTCAAGCTGTTCTTTTCATCAGATAATACGATAAAATTACTAAAATTACATATTATTAGTCTAGAATTGACTGAAATGTTCAATATAATCTGATGACAAAACAAACCTAAAATGTTTTCATTGACTAAAACTCAACTAAACTAAAATAGACTAGACTACACTAAGATAAAACTAAAAGCCCAGACTTTTGGTCAACTAAATTTTGACTTAAAAAAAACTAAATATGATAAAAACTAACAAGGATGTTTGACACAGGACTAAGAGTAAAACTAAATAAAAAAATAGCTGAGAAAATGAACCCTAGGTGTCTGGATACAAGATTCTAGATCTGAACAGTGTTAGTACATTATGAAGAGATTGTGTCTTTCACACCTCTAGAAAGTGCAATGCAGTGCTGATTTCCACACATTACTTGGGAGATGCGATGGTCACATAATCTTTTGACCAACCTACGCAAAAGAGGAAAAGCAATTGTTTATCCAGACAAAAACGCACGTTATAAAAAACATGATAAAATTACACTTTTTCTGAAGTAAAAAAAAAACACCTGACTAGGCTACTCATTGCTCATTCTACAGAATTGTTAGTAATCACGAATACAACCCATGTTTTCCTCGTTTTATCAGTTAAGGAGGATCATTAAATGTTATCATGGAGACAAAGCTCAAATTCAGATATTGTGCATGAGTTTGGTGCTTAATTTCTTTTTAATTAAAATCGGTTGGTGATTGTTTTTGTCTAACTTTATATTAGACTAGTGTCAGAGAAAACTTAAAACAGGCCAAAATCTAGACTCCACAGACATTTGACTTGGCACAGTAGGAAAAGCACAGGTATTAACAATAACATTAATCATGGCTTTGTTCCTGACAGTGTGACAGTGAGGCAGCATGTGCAACACCAGGACCCTGAAACTGAAGCAGCTAAATGGAATTCAGTCGTCATTACTTTTATTATTTACAACCTGAGCTTTTCCTGTGAAATGTCAAAAATGTCTTGCATCTTAAAAGTCATTAATATTATCCTTATAATTTCAGTTGTAATTCCATGGAAACATTTATTCATTGTTGTTTGGGATGCATGGACCCTTACACATTTAACTTTTTTTCAGTTTTGTTTGCTACTCCTGTTTATGTACAATGCTCCTGCCCCCACCTTTTCAAAAGTCCTTTTTGTTGCAATGATTTTCTCCTGTATAAAGATAAAAGCTTCAGTTCTCCTATGGGGCACTTCACAGTCACCTTGGGATTCGAACAGCCACCTCTGCAGTCCCCAGGCCGAGCTGACCCCCTTCACCAGCTCCCCAGGCAAAAACCTGACCCTGCTCATTCACTGCCATAGAATGGGCCCGACCACTTGACACCACTGTTATCTTCTGAGTGTCCAGAGCTCCTACTAGCTCTGTGGAAAGGGGTGAAATATCATCAGACTTTAGCAGAAGCAATTCAAGGAAAAAAATAGATCGAAATATGTACAACTTCAATTTGGGAGGGCAGGTATTTTCCTTTCACGAGAAGCGACTTTACCAGTTTGCTTGACTGATTTTTTATTTTCAAGCTATGTTTTCATTTAGCAAGCAATACTCTCTGGCCATAAATTCTCATTCTAACTAATCTTCATTCATCCAAACTCAACCATCTTTTGATTTTGATTATCACTTTATTGTTCCAGTTAGCTGCCTCTCCTCTAAATGGTATTTCATTATGTTCCAGGCTCTGCTGAAGCATAATGCATTCATTATGCCCTCATGGACCCAACCCATACAAGACATTTAACACTGGTACTCTATCTCACCAACAATTTTTTTAGACAGAACCAGACTTAGATACTATGAAATTACCTCAAAATAAAACAGGTAACAACAAAATAACTAGATTCAGATGCTAGTAACTACTATACTAATACTATATGTATCCCTGTGTGTGTGTGTGTGTGTGTGTGTGTGTGTGTGTGTGTGTGTGTGTGTGTGTGTGTGTGTGTGTGTGTGTGTGTGTGTGTGTAAATAAAACTGTCAGTCATCCATGTGAAGCAAAGCAAAGCACATGTGAAGAGGACATGTGAAGGAGTGCAAAGAAACTTGGTGTACTAGTTTTTTATGTGGTTTCCTGTTATGGAGTAGGTTTAACAAAGATGATTAACTGGGTTGAACATGCTACAATTACAGTATAAAAATAAAATAGAGGCCTACTGTCTCAAGTAAAGTGAAACTAACTCCTTAAACAATGTGTGGGATATCATCAAGGTAGTTTCTCTCCTACACATTTGTAACCAAGGTTTTTTGGGGTATTTATTTGTTCAAAAGTCAGAAAGTCTCGCTTTTATTCATTGTTGTTACAGCTTCACCCACATGCCTATACAAAGTAACACACAACACAAACTTCCACCCACATGATACCAACACAGACCTACCACTGTCTGCAAACATTTCACAAGCTACGCAAGTGTTTCAAATCTCCTAGAAATGGCTATATTGTTAGTTGTGCAATCTGAAGTTCGCAAAACAAAAGACTATTTTGGGCAAAAACATTTTTTCCACCAATTTAAATTTACAATATGGAAATACATTTTCTGTCAGTTTTCTGTCAAATTCATTTCCTGTTGCATATGACAGCTAAATAAAATGCATATGTTGTGGAGTAAAGCTTGATATTGCCAAATTTTTACTTAGTATCTTTGCCTACATTCTGTAGTTGTTCAGTTATCCAGGTCATGTGATATCCAGCAGCTGTCTCCCAACAGCAACCGAACTTACTCAGGCCTGCAAAGGACATTTCACTGTACATTTGTAAAGCATCTTACATAAACATGGGGTAATCTAGAGTGTCAGCCAGTATGTTGGTGAAGGTGTAACTATAAGCAAGTCTAATTGCAACTGCTACATAATAGCTATTTTAGTTTATTATCTCTTTTCAATCACTTAGAAAGATTGATATTTTGAATAAAAAAGGTTAAGAAATGAAGCCATAATTATACAAACACCCTTTAAAAACTAATCATGTCACATTCACCCACATTCTCACACATCTTTGGTAACTTTCCACCCACACCTACTGAAAGCAATGCCGCAGGTTGGTGCAACTTAATCTGTCATAATTAACGAAGAGTCAGTTAATCTGCTGAAAGCTTACCTGGGGAAGTCCCTGGTTTGTCATGGCCCAGCTGTCCACAACAGTTAGCGCCACATGTGTACACACTACCATCCTGCAGCAAGAACATTGAGTGTTGCCCTCCACAGGCAACTTCTTTCAGTCCCCTGCCACTGAACACAAGACAGTTCCTTGGCTCAAACATGGGGTTCCTATCCATACCAATGCCCAACTGTCCATCCTTTGCATTCCCCCAACACAGCATGTTGGTGAGGGGAGAGGGGATGAGCACCAATCTTGGGGAGGCAGAGAGAGTGATGGCCAGATGGAGGAAGACAATGATGTTCAGGCTTGAGAGCAGCCCCGCTTTCTCCTCTTCATGTAAATTCCAACCCTGGAAATAATAAAAAACAAAGTGATGTCATTTTTCTTTATTGGGAACACATGCAGATCACTGTGCTCCATGTATGAACCCTGATGATGTTTTTAAGAATGAAGTAAAGATGGATGGATTTAGAGGTAGGTGTGGCTGAGTGTGAGAATGATGTAAGTGCTATGACAGAAGAACAGGCAGTGTGTTTAAATAACCCTGTCAGTGTAATCCCAGTTTAAGCAGCTTCAAGTAGTCCCGCCTTAATGTCAATCCAATACATGCATGTTATAAACAGAGTTAACCACGGGTAATAAACAGAGACTCCACTGAGTCTCCACTGAGTATAACATTACCTGCACTCAACTGACAGTTTACT
Source organism: Seriola dumerili (assembly GCF_002260705.1). Lineage (NCBI taxonomy): Eukaryota > Metazoa > Chordata > Actinopteri > Carangiformes > Carangidae > Seriola > Seriola dumerili. The sequence goes on from NW_019186497.1 coordinate 212,482, forward strand.
AGGTACACTGAACTAAAACTAATGCAGTCTGATACAACAACCCTGCAATAAATCCTACCTTCGTGAAGGTTATAATGAGATGAAACATGTAGTTGATTAATCCATTGGTCAATTGACAGAAAACCAGTGAATATTTTGATGATCAATTAAATGTTGCAATCATTTATCAAGCATAAAATGCCACACAGTCACTGGTTCCAAATTCTCTGATATTAGGATTTGATGTTTATCTTTGTCAATTATAATAACAAACTGATTATCTTTGGGTTTTAGACCGTAAATCAGATAACACAATCATCTGAATACATATCCTTTGGCCCTGGGCAATTGTGATGGACATTTTCACCATTTCTTACATTTTATAGACCAAACAATTAGACAATTAAATGTGTTAATTACTTGGCACACAGAAGACATGTTAGTAATTTGATAAAAACACAAATAAGCAAAAAAAAAAAAATAGTAAAGGTCTTAAAACCAGATTTTGATACAGAGTCCCTCTATAAGAAAGAGGATGGAGGAGTTTTGTTGATATTGTACTTCAAGTGGTGCAAATTTCTGACAAATTTGGGATTAATGGGGCCTCTAGGCAGTTGCCCACTTTGTTTGGTCCAGTGATTGGGTGGGTTTCCCAAATGGATATAAGAGCTACTTTGAAAGACGGGATTTTACACAATCTGGTAACCCAAAAGTTGTTATTATTATTTTTTTTATCTGATATATTAAGCATTAGAAAATAATTTATTACAGCAAACAGTGTCTTATCAGAAAGTGGTAGCAACATTGCAATCACAATTAGTAGATGAGTAGGTGAGTTTATGTGTCAAGTGTAAATGGTCCTGATTCATCATCTGTAGCGATATGTATTTAACATTACCTTAACCTGCTGTTCGGGACAAAGTGAAGAGGAGTGGCCTGAGTCTCCGTTATATGGTTAGACTGGATATACCCTGCCAAAACTAAACATTTCCACTGACATTATCTGGTTAAACGGTTTAGCAACGGAACCACAACATACGGCTGGACGACCCTCATAAGCCATAACAGTTAATAGTTAGCTAACTAAGCTTAGCAAGCTATAGCAACGCTGGCTGTCACTCTTAAAACTAAAAAATAGAAATCCGCTTCTTAACCGATGTCTAGATTGTAAGTAAAATGGTATTGTAATACATCTGGCTTGTTCACAATTTTAAAAAAACACAGCAAACAGGGGGTGTTTACCTGGATAGGTACATCCTGAAATTGGGCGTCTGGTTTCGGTTCAGCTCAGAAAACAAACGCGGAAGTGCCACCACTGCCAACGTCACTGAACGTTACAGGCAGGAGGGGTGTGATTGGTCCGTTTTTGTTCCAGTCTGTCCTTGTTGACAGGTCCATGTGAGGGTCTTACACATAGGGACCCCAGAACCCTAGGGGGCCCAAAAGCCCCAGATTCACTCCATATCGTTTGGATCTACATAATTTGAGATGTCAAAAAATTGATTTCATTAGAAGTACAATATGGCCCCTGGGATACTGTTGGGGATATCTTACCATACCTCCTGGCAGGGGCAGAGCACTATTTACTGTATCAAGCCATTTGTACATAATTTGGGGAAAACATGATAGTTGCCCAGGAAAAAAATCATCCAGAGCCTGCATCATATTTTGAATCTAATTGTTCTCTGTCTCCATCATTCTGAAACACAACATGACAAATTTTGACAATGATTAATTTAATTTTCATTACTGCCACATAAATAGAAGCAAAAATAATTAGATTTTATTTTATTACTATTACTATTACTATTTTGAATTTACATGTCATAGGTGGGGAATGAATTAGGCATAAACAGGCCTAGCTTGCTGGCTGGGCACATGACCTGCTGGGGGCAATCTCTGCATTAGCATTAGCATTAGCATTAGTTAGCAGCTAGCTTGCTGGCATTGTACATTGATGAATGAATTAAATGATTTCAACATAAGACTGCAAAACAATAAAATGTAAAAAAGAAAAGTTTCTAAATGCACTGTATGTCTAACTTATTGATCTGTCAAACAGACATCTCTTAACAGGTGCTTCCCACCTGGTAGTTTCTCTAGGATGAAGTGTAATGTATATTACACTTGTAGTCATGGATAATAACTCGTTTTGGCAGAAAAATTGTAAAATGTCAATAAATGTACATTTACGGTGATGTCTTTTTGTATGGTGCATGTTTGCAAGATGATTTTCATTTATTCTTAATGAGTAAACATCTTTTCTGAAATATGACACTGAGTGTAACGTCTAAACATTAACAATGTTATTATTGATTATCTATGCTTATATTTATCTTTATTTATTTATGCTATCTCTGACTGGATATTTACTATAACGTTGTATATGGGGACGTACTGGTTATCATTCCCTTTATGCTACTAACCAAAACAAAAATTAGTTATTTTCATCACTGCTGGCTACAGGCTACGTCAACATCCAATGCTTCTATGATTGGCTGCGGGATGCAAAAGTAGCCGATTAATGATTAGTGCTACCAACTGTCATTGATCGTTTCGTTGACCAATCATCTGCATGGTACGTGGGGCGTCAAGGAGGCGTATACGTTTCAAGCACGCCGATTGGTGCGGTCACATCACAGGCCTTGTTTGATAACACTGAGGAATCAACACACTGAGACGCTACTAAGGCGGCTGTTTTCATTCAGCTATTAGCGACTGATTTTCAAGAAACCAGCAGAGGATTAAAGCGTACTAATACACATAAAAGATCTAAGGTATGGTTTTTAAGTTACACGTCATTGTAAGGTAAAAGGAACGATATCGGGGATATTGGAGAAATCGTGAATTTCTAGCCAGTGGTAGCCACCTAGCTCGCTATTCAGCTAACGACTGTTATCGTTACGTAGCTAGCTAGTTAATGCTATCGCAGCCGGAACGAAAAGCCATTAACGCTAGCTTAACGTTGTTTTTTCATAACTGCTATAACTATATGTTATTTAGGATACCTGAAGTACTTTAATTGAAACGCGGGTACGAAGCATATGTATATTACCGAGAAACTGTGTCGTTGTTAGCGTAAGCAGCTATCTTAGTGACCGTCGAGAGTTGCATCATTCGTCGAACCTAAACTTTGATCTTGACCTGAAAAGTGCATCTTGATGTAAACTTACTGCTATATGTAATGAATATATGTACTGACTAAGATGAACGTCAAATCCTTAATTTTAGAGAGGTTGGAACCAGTGAATACATGGCATTTTTTGCTTGATAAGGAATATTTAATTGATTATCAAAACCTTTACTGACTAATTTTATATGTGTGTGTGTGTGTGTGTGTGTATGTATATAACAGTTTCTACTGTACTACAGGCTTATCATAAAGTACTGTGTATTAATTTCTTGACCTCTCCAATCCCTTCATGACTTAATCACTGCTCTATACACCTTTTGTAATAAAGTAAAGGCATTACATCATATTAACCTGTGTTCGTCTGCTTTGAGAAGACAAGAATCCAACGCATTTGTGTAATGATTAGTTTGAAGACACCTTTAGCCAAATAACACAAAGTCGATGGCAGCAGCTGCAACATTTTAGACATTATGGTACTGTAGGTCCATCCTGGGGAAGAAAAAAAAGTTTTGTTCATTAAAATGTAACTTAACGATTTTTCTTCTGTGTAGGGACACCCCGCTTCCTGTGCATCCAGGCCTTCTTCAGTGTTTGTGCTGTCAGGGTGATGTCAGCAGCCTGTCTCACGCGCCTGGCAAGGTGCAGTGGTCCTTATGTGGGTCGCAGTGGTCTTTTTCAGATGGCCCTAGCCCCACTGCCATTGCAGCAGGACAGCCACCTCCAGTTCACAGTCTTTCGGAGACAAATTTACAGCCCTTCAGAACAGCGACACAGCAACACACGCTTTGATGCAGACAGCAGTGGCCAGCCCACCACTTGGGATTCATTTGGCATTTGGGACAATCGTATTGATGAGCCCATCCTGCTGCCTCCCAGCATTCGCTACGGCAAGCCCATTCCCAAAGTCAGCTTATCGAAGGTGGGCTGTGCCTCACTCATTGGTCAACGCAAGGAGAACGAAGATCGCTTCCAGGTCTCCCAAATGACTGACAACATCCTCTATTTTGCTGTTTTTGATGGGCATGGCGGACTAGAAGCAGCTGACTTCTGTGAAAAAAATATGGAGAAATTCATCAAGTAAGGAAGTCATTGAATATGCTATGATCACATATCTTTACCAGTATTACAGGAAATCAGTTGACCGATTAACAATTTGAATCTGATGTTACGACAAAAAAGTCTCTTTTGTAGTTGATACACTGATCAGTATAGTCATTTGGTTGTTGTTTCAGGAACCTTGTGGCAGAGGAGTCCAATCTGGAATTAGTTTTAATGAAGGCCTTCCTTGAAGTAGACAAAGCTCTTGCAAAGCACTTGCACTTCTTACCAAATGGTAGGTTCTTTCATGTTACATGTACATAGACATACTGTGTATGTATATACTGTATATACACACTTGTACACATATGTAATGACACTTTTTTCTTCTCTCTTCAAAACCTTATTCACTTATCCTACTTAGGCTTTGAAGCCTTGGATTTCCCAACTGACATAACCTGAGCACTTTTGGTTAGAGGTCTGTCATTTAACCCAAAGTTACTTAGTAACTGATGAACAATAAACCAGCTACAAGTAGAGCAAACACTACTGCTTGACTGCTTCCAGTACTGCATCTTTACATACAGAAAGGCGACAAATTAAAGGAAATACCTGAATACATGTGTGAATAAACACAACGGATGAGGATTTTAACATAGAGGGCACGAGGGGTCACTGATAGGGTTTTAATGAGTAAGAAAATTATCTTAATCACATTCTATGGTCTTTATAGTCACCAGATCTCAACCCAGTTAATCATCTGTGGGGATTTTGGTGTGTTAAACAACACTCTCCACCATCATCAGAAACCCTAAATTAAGGAATGGCCTTTGATAGAATGGTGTCTACATCTTTCAGTCGAGGCTGAGAGACTTGTGGAGTCTATACCAACAAGGCTAGTGGTGACCAAACATCTTACAAAGATGATTAATGTTGTTTTTTCCTTTAATTGTCACCCATCTGTTGATATTTTATCAATCTGCAAATTATATTGTTTAGCATGGGCATTGAAAATGATATTGGGGTAATATGAGTATCGCTGGAACAAATGAATGCAAAACAAGATCTTAGTAAATCATGTGGTCTACATTTTTCCCTAGTCATATCAACTTTTCTCAAACAGAATTATGTCTGATTAAGGTAATCTGTTGATATAAAAGCTAGTATACCTGTAATGTGGCCATACATCGGCCACGCTGTGTGAAATGTCCCAATATGCCTGTGTGTGTGTGTGCATGTTATCTACGGCAGCTGCTGACCCAGCTAAGAGCTGGAGGCCCTTGGCACCAATGTGGATGACGAGAGGCTAGATATTGAAGGAGAGTCCAGCGGGTCCTAAATCCTGGACTACTGGAAGGTTCCCTATCTTTCTCTCACTCCTCTCTCTCTCTCTCTATCTCACTCTCTCTTCCTCTCTTCCTTTTCTTCTCTCACCAAGTGTATGCAAAGCTTCGTGTGAGACAGTGCTTCAGTTTGACAAGTTGTATGAAATGTATGTTGTCAGTGACAGATTTAGTCCATGAGATGCAGCATGTTTAATATGCAAATTAGGCAACAAAAAAAATGCGTATCTTAAAGTCTCCAGTAAGTTATCTCACTTATTTCTTTGGAGAGAGAGCGGTGTAATTCAGATGTGAGCAGATAAATCCACTTAATTACATTTGATGCTGTTCTCTCAAATTCATCACCTCTTAAGGAACTAAAGTTTAGTGTTTATGTATAGGTATGCACTTAGTGGCCACTGATGCAATCCAATACAACTGCTCTGTCATCTAGTTTACTTCTATGATGACTATAATGTTGAGTTCTTGTTGACACTGTCAGAGAGGTGTTGATTCAATAGCTGTATATGGATTTTCCATTGACTTCAGTTAGTAATGTGTTGTACTGGATGACCTTATGGTGTATGTATGGAGGACGTAAAATAGAAACGCCTCTCAGTGTAATGTAATCCAGTACAACACCACCTTTAACCATGACCTCAGTAATAAACATATCAATTATTCATACATGTCCAACAATGTCAATGAAAACTCAAAATGGTAGAATTTGTGACAGAGCTGTTTTGTTTCAATTGCAATAGATTGTACAAGTGTACTTAATGAAGTGGTCATTGAGTGTATGTCCACCGCTCAAACAGTCTTTGCCAGTCATAAAACTGGCAGGTAGCATATTGCTGAGTTCAATGTTGTAATAACGTCTTACTGTTTGCCTGCATTAATAAGAATTGTTACAAATTACCATTACCAAGCATCAAAAAAATCACATTTGATATCGCTTTCCCTTATGGCAGATTAGTGATGAATTTTTCAAATTTTGTAACTCTAGATAAATGCATGCAAAACATAGAAGAAAAACAAAATATGCTTTTCAATAAATATCAGGATAGTAGTTTACTTTTTTAGATGATTTCTTGTCTTGCTTTTTGAAAATCAATCCCAATACTGGACACTGAGAAGTGTTGTGTCAGTTGTTTACATTTACTATTTTAGATCTTTAGACTTAAACTAACTCTGCTGTAACATTTGCTCTGGACCTCAACTCTGTGCTGAAACAGTTCGACCTGCATGTGTGACTGCCTCCTCTATTGTTTACTGTGTAATCTCTAGTTTGCTGTAAGTCTACTATATGACTTCCCACCCATGTCTTCATGTGTTAGTGTGTGGATGTGAGAGTGTGAGATACACCATGTGATTGCTGTGAACAATGTGAACAGTGACTTTCTGTGTGGACCTTTATGGCTCCTTCCACCTCTGATGTTTCCTTTTATGTCTCTGTAGTACCCGGGATGAATGCAGGAACCACCGCCACTGTGGCCCTGCTGAGGGACAGCTTTGAGTTGGTGGTGGGCAGTGTGGGAGACAGCCGAGCCATGCTGTGCCGCAAGGGCAAGGCCCTTAAACTCACTGTCGACCACACTCCTGAGAGGAAAGACGAGAAAGAGAGGTACATAGATGTTGTCTGTTAAGACAAAGGAGACTTACAGCTTCAAAACACATTTAAAAGTTGTTACATGCATTGATGGTGGTTTATTGGCAATAATTACTCTAAGACGATATTGTTACTTCTGTTAACTGTATTTTTTATTATTGTAGTCAGTGCTTGTGTTCCTCTCTCCCTCTCCACTGGCCTCAAGGATTAAGAAGAGTGGGGGTTTTATTACCTGGAACAGTTTGGGACAGCCAAATGTCAACGGCAGGTTGGCGATGACACGCAGCATTGGAGACTTTGACCTGAAGAACATGGGGGTCATTGCTGAGCCTGAGACCAAGAGAATATCGGTAGGTTTGGGTTTTAGGTTTGTCCCAGCTTCAGGCAAATATTTCACAATTGTCTACTGGGTGTTTTAATGTTAATACTGGATGTACAAAAGCACAATGACAACACAGACTTGTAATGTATTTAGCAAACACTCTGGCCTTCGTCCTCTAGTTTTCGGATATGAGCCAGTACATATTTTTTTTACCTTTTTAATTGTGATGCTTACAATGCTCACCTGTATCTGTTGACATTTATGTGCATGTTTGACCTCCATTTTAATGTGATCAAGTGAATAGTTTACAATGAAAATTGCACACCTGGATACATTTTTTTGTATAAATGTTCTCCTGTCTGTCAATATATTAGTCTGAATAAGCAGCAATACACATTTTCACACCTTCCTCAATCTGTAAATATGTCCACAAAGACATTGTATAATTATGTATGTTTTTGTTTTTTTTTCTTACAACCATTTGTATTGACCCAATTTTACTTTTAAACTGTTGTCTACTTTCTTTAAATGTTCTCTTATAAACTACTGTAATGGTACTTTGTGAAAAACTGTTTTCAAATGTAGATAAATAATACCTCACTTTCTTCCTTCAGTTGCACCATGTCCATGACGCGTTCCTGGCGCTGACCACAGATGGCATTAACTTCATTATGAATAGCCAGGAAATCTGCAATGTCATCAACCAGTGCCACGACCCCAAAGAGGCAGCCCAGAGAATATCTGACCAGGTATTTGGCTTTTAATTTGTCTGTAGTGTAAGTCTCCACTATACACAAAGTAGGAGAGGACTGTAATTTTAGTGGCTGTGGATTTATTGTTGTTTGTCGTTTACTGATGGTATTTTTTTTTATTCATAATTTTCAAAGTGCAGTATTCTGGTCCATGTTATGGTTTAGGTATGAAAAATACCTAAACCATAACCATACAACAGAAGTAGCCTCTCTTTTTGATGCAAACTCCTTGTTTTGTCTTGGCTGGTCAGAGTTCTTCTCCTTTTCGGAATTACCAGGTTCTTTTTTTTCCTGTGTCCAGTACAGTCCCACAGACATAGTCCTGCAACATAAACACCAAATCTGGGGCTCAAAAATAATCTTCAGCAAATGTACCATTTACTAATGTTTGAGTGGTGTTTACTAAACTCTACATGGCCAAGATTTGGGAATCATTTAGTTTTCATTTATTTGTGACCTGTTTTTAGAGATTCACTTTTTCGGTAGGAAGCAATGAACTTGTGGCTGAGTGTCAGAGACTCGGTAGGGAAGACAAACTGCTGACGGAGCAATTTTGATTTTTGTCCTTTTATGGGGATTTGTTGGTAAAGATTTTTTTTTAAATTTAACCTTCGGATGGATGGATTGGTTGTTGTGTGAACATGTGAATACTGTATATATTGCAAGGCGTAAAACTATTCACTACACCTGCCAAAACCTGGGTGGTTCCAGTGTATCATCACTTGGATGTAAGCCATCATAAATGTAGAAAAACATCTACGTGGACATCTATGCATTATGGCCCTGAAGCATTAGGTCATCATAAGTCTAAGACAAGATGGTTATGTTATGTTGTTATGGTTTTCTTCTCTCTTAGGCTCTTCAGTATGGCTCAGAAGACAACAGCACAATTATTGTGGTGCCCTTTGGTGCTTGGGGAAAACACAAGAGTTCGGACACAAGTTTCTCCTTCAGCAGAAGTTTTGTGTCCAGTGGTCGCTGGGCATAGTCAGCAGGATGTCAGATGAAACTGTGTGGTCTGTGGACCTAATTAATGTGTGCAATACAATCGGTGCCCTTGAGGAAACTTTATAAAGTGTGATTTGCCCAAACAATAATACCTAAGGCTTACAACATGTTATTTATAGCAGCACCATACTGTCCTCTGAGAAGTAAGAGGTGGGGAATTCATGAAGTGCACTAAATTGAAAACATCCTCTTTATACAAGGTTTTATCTACTAGCAAGCCAATGACCCTATAGGTGCTAAATGTTGAGAAGTGTTTGAATGGCAGACAGGAATTCATGATCACGAGTCGTCACTTAGCAGATATGTTGGCTGCTCTACATTAGCTAAGATTTTAAGACTAATATTCCTGACTGTCTGCCATTCAGATACATTTTTATCTATTTAGCTGTTCATAATGCCCAAGTTTGCACATTTTTATTTTCAAGGTTAACTTTAGTTGCATTTTGACAACATTGCATTTGGATTTTAACAATTGTTTTAAGTCTTCAGTCTTTACTTCTGGATCATTTTTAACAGTGGGACTACATGTGCAGAAGAGAGTGGGGAAACACACTAATTGAACTGCATTCATTTTTTTTTCAGTCAATTGGAATTCATTGAACCCTTGTATGAGAATACAAAATGTACTTAAATGTACATACATGTAAAAGCTCACAACTTCTGAAGCAACTGGAATATAATAAGTCTGAGTAGGACTTAATGACTGTCAATTTTGGAGCTTCCTTTCTGTCTCTTGGGTCAAAGCATCTACATTAAACTGTACAGATATATTCACAGTTTAAGCTTTGAAAATGCTTAAACTATTGCTCTTCTCAATGTATCTCCATTTCTAAGGACTTCCCCACAAACAAGGTTCTACACTCATTGTTTTCTTTGGACTTGTAATACTCATTTATGCATCATTGAAAAACATTGATGCCCATTTGCACAATTGTGATGTTTTTGGAGAAATGAACAAAAACCCTGAATGTTCACTAATGTGCACTAGTGGGCTGTGTGAATGGAGTTGTTGTTGCTATTTGTATAAATAGCATTTCAGTGGCTGAAGCTGACATTCATGAAAATAAGATATTCATGTTTCTTGCAATGTAAACATTGCTCAGGCTTGTATAAGTGTTATTATCTGTACTGATTTGAAACAGGTCATGTTGGGGCACTATGAGGTGTTCAGGGTACCGAAATGTACAGTTTATGTTTTGTAAATAATTCTATTTATGTATACCTGGAAAACTGATAGTTCTCTGTTACATTTACTTAATATCTTGGCTAAATTTCTCATATCAGAATATCTGACATGCACATGCTGCTTGTATTGTGTAAGGATACATTACTTTTAATTGTACCTCAGTTGCGATCTGTAATTCAACATTTTTACCACTTAAAAATGTCACTCATAAAGAGCAAAGCACACTTAATGCAACACTAAAGAACTGTTCAGCTAAGAGCCATGTATGACAATGTGAATGTTTGCTTAAATGCCCTCCATGACTAAAACAAACAATCAAACCCTGTAGGGTATAAGAGTAATTAAGCTGTATAAGTGACCTGGCTGATCTAATGTGAGTATGTTCACTTCCAGTGCAAGGTAGACTTAAACCATTAGATTGGCTACAGTTTTTGTTCACTGTTTTGTTTTGTGGTTGTTAAAGCTAGACAAACACAACCACCGTTATCGACATACTTGTTCTAACTATGAGAATTGCAAATGTGTAGCTATCAGTTTTTCTTCAAACACCATTTATAAATGTTTTGTAAATACCCCCCCCCCCATTCACATACTGAATTATTATAAGGACTTTGTCTTTATGCTTAACACGTCCTCCTTACAAGCCTACTTTGTTTGTTGAAGTTATCTTTCAGTGTGTTCAATATCTCTTTACTGTATTTTGTTTCACTGCCTTTCAAATATAATCAATGTAGTCGTGGACCTGTATCCGGGACCTAAATGTGAGTTTCAAGAACACTGTTAGTACTGTATTTTTGATCTAAATGGCTTGTGACACTTCAATTAAAAACTACACACCAAAAAATGTTCATACATTGTACTATTTTTTGTTGTTGTTTGTTTGTTTGTTTTTGTGTTTGTGAAACCAATGCAGAAATGATGCAAAACAATCACAACTAGTCCTGTTTTCTTTAAAGGAGTGTATTTCTTCATTTTGCATCCATAGACAGATGTCTATGGTCTCATCCCTCCATTCGCCATGTATCTGAAAAGCCCAACCTTTTGCGTTGCTAGACAACATTTATTGCAGGAAAGGGAATGGCTACTTTTCTTAACTGAACTTTTTTTGTCACTTGTCCACTTAAATTTCTCTTAAATGACCGTACTGGTGGTTGATTTCCATGCATTTTCACTAGGAAAATAAGTTAGCAAAATTTCTAAAACTAATATAATACTCCATTATAGCTGTTCTACTACAATGTAGACAAAAAAAATCATGATAAATGAATGTCCACTGTGATAAATTGCGCAACTGTTGCAAGTTTCACCTGCTAATACTGTAGCTCTTCATACTGAACAGAAATGAACTGAAGACGATGATGTGTGAGAAGACAGAAATAGACGGCCTCGATTGAAATCCGTCATGTCTACTTGAGTGGTAAATAAAGGATTAAACCCACGTGGAGTTTGGTGGGATCCCAGTTCAGTGTGAGGCACCGGTCCCTGCAGTCAGGAGCTGATGTCAGTCGGCCTGCCCAGTCTCTGTACTCCCTCAGTCTGCAGCGGCAGCAGGACTCTGTACCAGCAGCCTTCCCACACTCTCACAGCTCGGTAAGTCTGCAACAAAATCTTATATCACTTTGCAACAACTTGTTAGTGATAATTGTGACCATGCGTGAATTATATTTTAATTTTTGCCCTGCAATGGATCATGTGCATGTGTGTGCAGTAGGCTACTTGCCTGCCTCACTAAAAATGGTGCCCCTGCTTTACCGAAAACTGTAACGCCGTTTCTTATTGCTTTGAATCCTCCACGACCTAAATTAACTACTGTAAGAATAGTGCTCTAGCCAGAATAAAAAAAAGATTATAGACAGGAAGATAAGATCTTGGTCTGTTTTGGTAAGAAGGCCACCCATTATGTTTAAAAACGCACATTTGAAGCAAAGAAAGTAGCCACCTTGAAACAAAGTTGTTGGTGAGGTATAATCTTTAAATTTAGTTTTTCGAATACGATCTTTTTTTCAGTGATGGTTACTCCAGCAAATACAAGAGAATATGACAATGGCTCTGAGGCCCTAGAATTTGAAATGTACTGGTAAAACAAAATTTGAAATTACACATATTAACAAGTTGCTAAAATTTCTACATCCTCTGAAATGTCAAAGACAAAACTTCAGTGTCATGTAAGTTGCATGAAAATTGTTACTCAACAAGGAGAAGAAATATATAAAACAGCATCATCTTATTGTCAATCAGTGATCTGGGTATTTTTATTTATTGTGGTTATTTATTTATGCATGTTTTCATTTATGAAGTCATAAGTGATCTAGGGTCTAGGGTCTAGGGTCTATTTCAAAGTGTATTTAAACTTATAACCTCAAAACACAGAGTTCCTCACAGAAATATACTTTTATCACTTTTTATTTCTTTTTATCATAGCCCAGTTCGCCCACTTTGTCTTGTTATCTAGTCACACTGTTTGTGTTAAACACCAGTATAACGCTGTTGGTATTATATGGAGATGGCTGGCAGGTTTTTCTTTTCTGGTTTGCCCTTTTTTAGTACATTGAAGAAATTAAAGCTGTTGAATTCCTGGCACAAAAGTATGACATTTGTTCTTCAGAGGATGAAACTAATTTTTCTGACGTAGATGATAATAATATTTGAATATGGTTATTTAATTATTATTTAAATAAGGTAAATTGCAGGCTTATACATCTGGCATTTTTTTAACAATAATGTTTAAATTTACATTTAAGAGACTCAAACATGTTGCTGCATTATTTTCCTAATGAAGTTTAAGCCATTACCAGCTGTGCATAGCCCTGGTGTGGTTCACTCCCCCATCACATGTTGTAGATGAAGGGTTTCCCCCTGGAATTTTTATTAGCTGAAGTCGTACTGTAATCCACCCAGATCCCTATGAATCACAGCTTTCAGTTAATTTAAACCATAGCCACACACGAGGTGGAAAGTAACTTTTACCAGGCACTGTACTACATACAGTTTTGAGGTACTTGTACTTTACTTCGATAAATCCATTTCATGCTTCTGTATTTCAGAGGGAAATATTGTACTGTGTACTCCACTACATTTGTCTAACAGTTGTACTTTCAAGTTACTTTTCAGATGAAGATTAAAAAAAAACAAATGATAAGCTTGTAAAAACCTTGTTATGTTTCATATGTCTATGAGTTGTTAGCTCATAGACATATGGGCTCAGTTTTACCAAGAAGAAACATTTACCCTCCGAAGAATGGTTTCATTTAAATAATAGTTTGAGTCCCACAGAGGTCACAGTCTACAATATTTCACAAAAGAAAAACAAAGTAAAAAAAAAAAAATCATCTCCAAATACTCATCTGACAACTTCCCATTTATCTTCAGACCCTTTGGAGGTCTCAGGTGTCATGTGTTAAAACTAGCTCCACCTCAAACGGCCACAACAATAAACTGTTACTTATACATTGATGCATCAGTATTAACAATCTAATGATGTTACCTGTATAATAATAGTAAGATCACTTCTGGATAATATTTATTCTAAATAACAAATACTTTTATTTTTTTTACTCAAACTATATTTATTTGACAATAGTTCTGTACTTTTTCTTAGATAGGATTTTGAAAGCAGGACTAACATAGTATTTTTGTATTGTTGTTTTTTTACTTTATTACTACACATAGAAATAGCACCTCTGCTTGTTTTTCCTGTAATTTGATGTTTAATTTTATAAGAGTGTATTAATATTCAGTGATTTAAATGGATGTAGTCTTCACTCTGTCATTTGACAGGGTGATTGCCGCAGAGGATAATGGAGAGAGCCAATCACATCAACATTGCAATGATCGAAGATATCGGCACCAACGGGATGGCCAGGTCAAAGGTCATCACAGCCACGGACCAGAACAAGCAGCCCTGCGGATCCACTGTGAGCTTCCACAACATCCAGTACAAAGTGCAGCTGAAGAGTGGCTTCTTCTGCAAAAGGAAAACCAGTCCCAAGGAGATACTGGTGGACCTCAAGTCAGTTGTAAAACTTGTACACCCTCTGCATCTGTTTGTTTGTCTTCCTTTCCTCTTTTGTGTCTTTGTCAGTTGTATCTTCCTCCTTATGCAGTCCTTCATTACTCTTGACCCAAATTTACCCAGAGATCCATGGGTATTTGAACTGTGACACATCGGTCAATTATTGTTTTCTCTATTCATTTACTCAAAATGTTCAGTAGAAAATCTATTAAATTGTTAAAGATAATGATATTTCAGATTTTTGCTAATTTATTTGAACTTTTCTCAGACAGCAAGAGAAAATATTTTATGAATGTGGACATTTTTTATTTGTTTTCTTCCAGAAACAAATGGCAAAATTGACCAATTCTTGGCTTAATATTTATAAAATTCATTGTAATAATTTTTTGATTCTCTTAATTTGAGGTGACCATGTTACAGTGAAAAAGTGGTTCTTCATGTCAATTCAATATGACTCACTGTATCTTTATCTAAAGCAGGACAATAGTGAATAGACTCTTACATTGGTTTCTTTCTGATGGTATTAAACACAGCTGACATTTCCCATGGAAGAATGAATCATTTCACACAAGTTTTTGGGCCTTTTCCCACCTCAGTGTTAATTATATGATATTAAGCATGGTTTCCTGCATATAATCTCTCTGATGCACTAAAGAGCAGTCTGCCAGGGAAACGAATTAAACACCGTCACGTGATCCACTGCCAGGCTTTTATTCAGTCTTTTAATTCCATTTTATATCGCTGACTCTTCCTGGTGCTTTTGTGTAACTGTTCTGAAGTCAAAGGATTTGCTCTTGAATTCTTTTCAATGGTTTTACAGAGTTTTTTTTGTCTGCAGCTTTCAAGAAATGTTCATTATATCTGTAACAACTGCAAAAATCCTTTCGCAAACATCACTCTATTTAGGAGGAGGGAGGAAAATGAATTTAGAAAAAAGTGCTATGAGGAAAATGATCATCACATAATCAAGAACCGTATTAATCCACTTTGTTTCACTCTCTTCATTTTTGTATTGTAAAACTGATACATTAAAGTGAAAATCTTAGACTATACACCTTAGAGATGAATGCAGACCATTTGAATATGCCCCAGTATTTGCCTTAAAATTCATTTATCCATGTTAAACTGGTTATGTACAGTTATGTGTTATTGTCTTGCAGTGGTATAATGAGACCTGGCCTGAACGCTATTCTTGGACCTACTGGAAGTGGAAAATCTTCGTGAGTATTGAACCAATATCCAATAAAAAAAACATTCAAAATAGTCTGTATTTACTGTAGATATGTTAAACATTGTCTTGTTTTGTTTTTTCAAAGATTCTTGGATATTCTGGCTGCGAGGAAGGATCCTTCAGGACTCTCAGGAGAAGTACTCATTGATGGAGCACCACAGCCTCCAAACTTCAAATGCCTCTCTGGCTATGTGGTTCAGGTGCATTTGAATTATTTTCAGTTACTTAAACTTGCATCAGTGTAAAAAAGCTGTAAACACAACACTGACATGTTGTCATCTGAACTTGTGAGCAAACAGTGGGATATTTACATGTCCAGCACACATGGAGCAACATTAGCTTTCACTTCGAGTTTTGTTTGTGCCCACCTGACAAATTTAAGTCTGATATTAGCTCTTGTTTCCACCTGCTCCTGATGAAAATATCTGGCTCCTTAGCTGCTAAATGCTCCACTATTTTCACCAGCTAGTCTCTAACTTTGTCTGCTGTTTGGTAGTAGTAACTAAAAACTATTAGATCAATACTTCTCTGCTTTACAGGTCTGCGGAAATGTAGATTTTCAGAAAAACATAGCAGGGCAGGACAACAGAATTCTGCCAAAGAAATGATCTTCAATGTCTCTGACGTTTGACCTCAAGCTCTTGTCTCCCTCCTAGGAAGATGTGGTCATGGGCACCCTGACTGTGAGGGAGAATCTGCGTTTTTCTGCAGCTCTGCGGCTCCCCAGCTCTGTGCCTCAGAGTGAGAAGGAGGCTCGAGTCAATCACCTAATCAAAGAACTGGGTCTTACAAAAGTGGCTGACTCCAAGGTCCAACATGCCTCAATTAGTCATCTAACCTCATACCTAGTGGTCTGAGTCAAGCTTCAAGACATTAGGTGAGAGTCAGGACAGACTGACTGATCCCTGTTGTGTTGTTCTTATATTGGTGTTTTCCTTAGGTTGGCACACAGATGACCCGGGGAATCTCAGGAGGAGAGAGGAAGAGGACAAACATCGGGATGGAGCTGATTATTGATCCCTCAGTTCTCTTCCTGGATGAACCAACCACAGGGCTGGATGCTAGCACTGCCAACTCTGTCTTACTGTTGCTGAAAAGGTAATGAAAAACTTAGGAGAAGTTTGTCAATTGTTTGTTGTTTCTCTGATTTCAACACAGATTGTATTCAGATTTTTCAACTACATCCGTGCCACAAAGCTACATAGACCACACTAAACACACAGGATGCCACCTAAATAAGAGTCTAACCCACAGAACAGCAGCCATCTGATTGGCCTCACTCCATATTTCACTCCTGCTAACTAGAGCCCGACCAATATTGGATTTTTGGGGCAGATGCCAATACCAATATTAGGGAGTAAAGAAAATTCAGTTTTGATATATTGGCTGATATATATATATATATATATATATATATGTATATATATATATATGAACACTTGTGAAAAAGATATGTAATGAAAGCAGGATATTTAACAGTTTAACAATAAACTTTATTGTCCAAAATGACATCAGTGCACTGAAACGGTAAACTTCACTGGGAATTAAATGCAATAACTATAAAAATAGATAACTATAAATAAAAAACGTAAGAAAAAATTTAACTTGAATGAAAACAAAGGATCAAATATACATAAAATGCTGCCTATAAAACTTGACTTGACCCGAGCATTTCCACTGCATTATTGCTTCTTAATAAAAGTATACGTATCAGCACATACCGGAGAATATATGCACCAATACTAATATATCTGTGATAGGCCAATATCGACGGATAAAATCTACTGCTAACATGTAACTGCTGACCTTTTTAGCAAAAAAGCAGAGGTTCATGGATTGATCCCTGTGGAACTCGTATTAATATTAGTATTTTAGATTTTAAACTAGTAATGGAAACGCAGAATATCATATCCTTTGAGTATGACCTCATCATAATGAAATGCTGTAGATATTTAGGATTATTCCAGTGACGTACTTTTAGATAGACAAGTGTGAGAGGGAGATCGCATCCTTCTTTGTACCACGCCAAGTCACAGCTGTGCATCCTTTACTTTTTATGTTAATGGAAGGGTCTAGGTGTGTCTGTACAACACAAAGAATTATTATTATCATTCTCATTCTCATTCTCATTATCATTATCATTATTATTATTGTAATTAGCTCTGAAACTCAAAATGGTCATTTTTGACTCCATTTGATTCAACTCAATTTCTTTCAGAAAATTCCTATGGAATCAGAAGGCAGCTTTATTGTATTTACTGGCAATATATTTACATCTCACTTTTACTGTATATGTTTTCAGAATGGCCAGTCATGGAAGAACCATAATCATGTCTATCCACCAACCTCGCTACTCAATCTACAGACTGTTTGACACGCTAACCTTGCTGGTTAGTGGCAAAATGGTGTACCATGGACCAGCGCCAAATGCTTTGGACTACTTTGCTAACATCGGTGACTGCTCTGTTGAAACTGATTATTACCACAAGATACTCCCACATCTTTAAACTCTTCCTTATGTTTTTAATGTTAAGTTTAATTAGGGAATATACAGTATGTAGATGATTGTGCAACTATATATTCTTATATGGGTAAATAGCAGACAAAAAAAAGCTATGTTGCTATCTTATATACAGTCTATAGCCACTATCTATACAACACTGGGCATTTATCGATATATAACATGGATCTTTGTGATGTGTGCTTCAGGCTATCCCTGTGAGCCCCACAACAACCCAGCTGACTTCTTCCTGGATGTTATTAATGGAGACTTCACTGGTACAACCATCACCAAAGTGCACGGCTCTGAAGGTAACGCCATCTTTAAACAAAGCCATCATTACTATAATCAAGATTTAATGTCTTCTGCCTTCACAATAAGATGAATTTGTAAACTTGTTGATTTTTTGCACAAATAATGTGTGCTTTAACTTGCAAATCTTACTTGATGATTTTGCAAGCATAAACAGATCATTTAGTTTTTATCAAGTATTCCCAAGGGATATTATTCTATGCAGACAAGGGTTTATAAACAATTAGCAAATTAGTCAATTTGATTATCATTTATTATGTTATTTTAACGTTTTCTGTAAGTGAAAGAGCATGTAACACATTTCACATGTGCTTCATCAGGCTCTCTTGTCAGAAAACAATTTTCTTCCATTTGAGGTTTAAAAGTCCACAACTTAAATTCTTCAATCCAATGCTTAATGTGATTATCAACATCTGTTGTAGTATTGAGTATTTCCCTTATTAAAATCATTCTCCTCCTGATTGCATGGCCAGATTTGGACTTTGAGGAGCTCAGCAGCTCTAGGCAGAGTATCGAGGAGCGGCTGATAGAGGAGTACAGGAACTGCAGCTACTCCAGCGACACACGAGCCGAGCTGGGCCGCATCGTCCAGGATAAGGAGTGTATCTCACGTCCAAAATCCCGCACCATCACCTACAACAGCTCCTTCTTCCACCAGCTACGTTGGGTGCTACAAAGAACCTTCCAGAACCTCATGTTAAACCCACAAACATCTGTTGCCCAGGTAAACATCCCCATTACTTACTTAAAACACAGAACTCATCATAAACTTCAAACCACCTGCACTGTGTCCAGCCACAGAGGACAAAGCCTTTTTTTAAGTCTTCTGCTCCAAGTCAAGTCTCAGATCTTCGAGACTTAAGCAGAAAAAGTAAAACTAAAGCAGAAACTAGCACGTCAATAAAGTTAATTAGGTTTAATTATTTTCACGGCTGCAGGAATGAATATAGTTCATGTGCTGGATATGAAGGCAGGAAAGTATTAAAGTAAATACACTAAATATGTAGCTGAATCAAGCACCTGATTAGCTTAGTTTAGCATAAGTGAAACATTGGGAAACAGCTAACCTGGTTGTGCCAAAGTTAAAAAAAAAACCCTACCTGCTAAGCTTGTCTCTTGAAGCCTTTTCTGTTCAGGGTCTTGGCTAAGTTTGGTTTTGGCCCTTCTTCTATTAGTTAGGTCAATATTCTTTATTAAAAAAAACATGCTCTATATAATAAGTATCAACAAACTAGCCCATTTAAATGGACTCTTAAGGGGTTAACATATCTTGGAATAATGATAGATACTCATCTTAAAAATTTGTTAACACTTAATTAGCCTGCGTCACCTTGTAAGTAGAAGAGCATTTCCATAAATACCTTGATTGAAAGAATCAGTTGTTTTAATATTAATGTGTTACCCAGGTTACAATATCTTCTCCAATCACTAGCCATTCCAGTACCTTAGAGTTTCTTCAAAACTCTTAATAAACATATTAGAGCATTTATGCTAAGATAACCGGCTGCTGGCTGTAGCTTCATATGTACCGTACAGACAAGCAAATGGTTTTGATCTTCTCATCTAATTTGCCATAAAGTGCATATTTCTTAAAATGTCAAACTATTCCTTTGAACTACTTGTTTATGTATTGGCTAATTAATTTTATTGTGAGAGTCTAATTTCTCTATTCTGAATTTGGACTTTTTATCCATTTTATTCTGGTGGTAGCAGCTACATTTGCAAGTGTTTAAACACTGGCACCCCGCAACAATTTCATTCATTATTCATGGTGTGGCAGTGCTCCAAAAGGCAAAAAGTACGCAAAGCACTGTATTTTTCAATATTTATTAAGTCTCAGCTTTTTGCCTTCAAGTCTCAAGACAGACGCATACAAGTTGGGTCCCAAGTCCTCATTTTCACGATATCTCAAGTCTCCATTTAAACATGATGTTGTACTGCTATCACCTTCACTTTGTTCAAACACTCTAAAGAGCGAAACTTTCAGTAAATAACTAATATCCTCATGAACAGGATGCATAGAGGGGTCACCACTTAATGCTCTCATTAGTCACCCCATGGCGGCAAAATGCCGTCAGAAGTCTCCTCACTTTAAGAATTATTAACAGATAATTGGCCCTAAATAAGTCAAAATAATCCTTCAAGGGGGGCTCTAGGTGGCGTGGGCGCCATAATCGGCTTTGGTGACTGTTGTGACCCCACTCTTGCCTCTTTGGGCCAGGATCTTAACTGATATCATATCTGGCCAAAGCCCCTTGGCCCTGCTCCAGGATTCATCACATGATGGCGTCATGACCTATCCATTCACTGCCCCGCTTTCACATGAGGGGCTGAGGGGAATGAGGTGAAAAAGGCTCAACCTTATTAGCTTATCCCTTCACCCTGGGAACCGCTTAGTCCTGTCATAATCTGTAAATTGTTGGGATTAAAACTTGTGTCGCTTTCACTTCTCTCACTTTTTTCTGTCATCTTCCCCCCACCAGCAGGTCTGGTTGTTGTCTCGGATAGGTCTGTCTGGAGGAGGAGCAGGGTGTCCACTTGACCCCTGATCCCCAAAAACACTGGCTCCTCTGTCAGTGAGAATATTGCTTAAGTTTAATTTTCATTCTTCAAAAAGAACTCATACCAGTCCACATTCAGCAGAATTGTATGACTCAATGACTGCACTGATGGCTCAGTTAATCCCGTCACACTCACCAACATTTGCCCTTTTCTTCCAAATAGCCTCAGAGGTAAATGTTTCAAAAACATGAAACCTTTGATCAAGTGAGTTTCTTCATAATCTAAGTCTCAGAGCAGTTGTCTGGCATTTATTTCTGACACAACTTCACCTTTTTGCAGTCGAGCGGAGAAAGCAGACTTAGAGTGTCAAAACTACATTTACCTGTTGTGAGATGACACAGAAGGTCACATTTTTATACTTAGTCAGATGTTCTTTATGAAGTGTTGCATGATCACCCAGACCATACATTTGTTCTTACATTGCCCTGTTAAAGTTATGACTCCATTGAGTGTTAATATATATTTTACAAACAGGGCCGTATAAATTTTCATCATAGCCTTCTTTTGTCTAAATGTCTCATTTTCTGTCTGTGCAGCTGGGAGTCAACATCTTTCTCGCCCTCATCGTAGGAGCCATTTTCTTCAGAGTCAAAGATGATCAGAGTGGTATCCAGAACAGGTGAGACCCATCCTAATATTTTATACACATTACATGACATCATTATCAACATTAAAACTGCATTTCTGAGTAAATGGTAATGTTGCGTTTTTCTTGGGTGTGTTTTTGTTGTCCCTGTGTCAGTTGAAAAGCATATTATAGTAAGAAGTTGTTTGTTTTTTTTGTATTTTACTGTTTGCTCCTGTCTGGTGCTTAAAGTAGCTCTGTGCGATTCATTCACATGTATGCCTGTTGTAAACTGAGAATAATGTGGATTTTGTTTGTATTATAAAAACATTACACCGACACCGCAACTTTCTGTTTGTGGCAATATTTTAAAAAACTGTTTTAGGCCTTTACAGTATCTAGAAGGTCTTAACTCTTAGAAAACATAAAAGCTATTGATCATTGATGTCGATTAATAGATTATCATGTGGCCATACAGGATGGGCACATTGATTAATACGACACGTTTCCTAATAAATGCTCAGGTTTTCAAGTCCTCGACAACTTTTGATAGAGAAATGTAAAAAGTGGAGCAATTCCTGCATAGCTAATCCTCTTACCATATTTTATATTGGGCACAACCTGGTACTCACAAGCCCAATGAAGCACAATAGAAACCTCAATGGTCTCTCTCTCTTTTCTTTCTGTGCATGGTTCAGTGGAATAGAAGGACCTAATGTCATTAAATTCATGGTCAATGCATAGGCAGTGTGGCAGACACCAGTGTACGCGGCTTAAACGTCTCAAGTTGTTCACCCCTCCCTCCTTTTTATTGGATGTCAGCTATTAGGGCCACAGTGGAGTCAGTTAACTTTGAAGTCTATTTTGTTACACATGGACCATAACACATGTAGTACCATAATCTGCACAGCGACTGAGTTTATCGCTGCTCCCTCTCCCTTCATGATCACCTCTTTGTATTTGACGCTGCCTCAGAATATAAAGCAAGGACAAGCGTAGTGATTTCATTGATGTAGCACATTTCCTTACAACTAAACTCATTGTGCTTTACTGTTCCACATGTTAAAATGCAACCAGGACAACAAGAACGGACGTGTACAGGAGAAAGCAATGAATTACATATGAGAAAGTGCAAACAGCAGTAAGAGAAAAGAGAAAGGAAACAAATACAGGAAATAACCCACCCTTCAAAAGACATTAAACAAAAGCCACAATTGCCCCCAGAGACACAGTCCACCGCCAGTTTGATCCCCAGCTCCTCTTGTTACTACCCCTCACTCGAAGAAGTCTGGGTCCTGGGTTTAAATCCACAGGCTAGTCTTGGCCTGTCTATGTGGAGTTTCCTCTGGGTGCTTCGACATGCAGGCTATGTGAATTGGTGACTTTTGGTAACACTTACTATAATACAATAGTTGTATGAATCAGGTACCAACAAACTTCTTCCTGGTTCCTATTGGTACTCAAATGTAGGTACAGTGGAAGAAGACAAGACTACGTACAACTAGAGAATAATATCTGGCCATTTTAGAGGAAATGCACTTTCACTATATTTTTAAATACAGGCTACCTATGAGGTACAAGCCAGTTTTATTTTCTTAGCTTAATATCACAAATCAGACATTGGGGGGTGTCCCTGTTGCTCTCCTGGTAGAGTGCATACCACAAAGCTTAGACTGGTCCAGTCCCAGCCTGGTCAGATGCGTACATGAACTGATGAAGCCTCTTGGATGAGAGGTGAAACGTCTTCCCAGACAAATAATCAAGTCCAGTTGTTTTTTCGATTTAAACTCCTTTAGGAGACTGTACATGTGGGTTATGGGATAAAGATAAAATATAAAATTGTGTTGTGCCCTCGAGAGACTTACTGACCAGATTTTGTTTTGTTGTTTCTTACAGGATGGGCGCCCTCTTCTTCATCACCACCAACCAGTGTTTCAGCACTGTGTCTGCAGCTGAGCTCTTCATCATTGAGAGGAAACTGTTTGTGTATGTAATCTGTCATTCATGTCATTTTCCTTCATTCAACCAGGTGAAATCTCACAGAGATAAAGAGAAGAGAGGCCTTGTTACAGCAATAAATACAAACAATATAAACAGACTAAGACAATTGTCAAATGCTTCAACAGAGGATATATGCCACCAGAGAGTAAACAAAATATCTATAAAGACATAAAGACGTAAAGGACTCATCAAGCTAACAATGACATCCACGTGCACAGCTGTGCAGACTTGTGTGTCATGGTCAGTATTTGATTTCTCCTTGTACTCTGTCTTGACAGGCATGAGTACATCAGTGGCTACTACAGAGTGTCTGTCTACTTCCTCTCAAAGATCCTGTCTGATGTCACTCTGCGCACCATCACCTCTGTTATCTTCAGCTGTATTGTCTATTTCATGATCGGTAAGACTAACAGATCTATCGTTGATTTGTGGAATGTTTCAGCTTTAAGTCTTGAGTATTAGATTAAATACTAATTCTAAACTCAGATGTCAGCTCAGTATTTAGTGTTTGATAATCGTGTGTGTGTGTGTGTGTGTGTGTGTGTGTGTGTGTGTGTGTGTGTGTGTGTGTGTGTGTGTGTGTGTATATTAGGGCTCAAATCCACAGGAGCAGCTTTCTTCATCTTCACGCTGACAGTGACTCTGGTGGCCTACACAGCCACAGCCATGACCATGGCCATCTCAGCCGACCAGAGCGTCGTGGCTCTGGCCAACATCTTCATGACCATCACCTTTGTCTTCATGATGGTGAGAGACGCAGCAGCACAGAATAACAAAAGATATGCATATGATTTGCTCCAACTCTTCATTGAGACCACATGATGTTTACATCATATAGTGAAAGATTATTTTCATCAAATTGAATCATTCTAGATGATTTATGGATCATTTCACTTTTTTCCAGAATTCAAGCTTGGTATATTTGGAATTTTTTAATTTGGATCTCCACTAGAATGAAAATAAAATTGTGTGGATTTGAACAGTTTTTGTAATGAGTAACCCACCAGTTTGAATTTTCCATTCACTGTAATGATCTGCACATATAAAATCTGAGACTCTCAGACTTTTGGACCGCACTGTATGTCCAAACACAATACCTCTTCAAAAACCATAAGAACACATAAAAATATGGTATAACATTTTAGCAGCAACATTACGCAGATGCATGTGACACATGAAAAAGGGTCATCTAAAATAATTTTTCTGATGAAGGTGTCAAAACATCACACAGGTGTGACTAATAATGTTAATGAGCTGTGCCAGTGAATTATAAATAATGTTAGAAACATCTGTGCTTGTGCTGCAGTGACATATCAACATGTCTACTGTGAAAAAAGTCCCATAACTTGAGTTTGTGTTGTGTTTTTAGATTTTCTCAGGTCTCCTGGTGAACCTACCCAGCATCACGGATTGGCTGGCTTGGCTGAAGTACTTCAGTATTCCTCGCTATGGTCTCGCAGTAAGTCAAAATTTAAGAAAGGAATTTCAGTAAAAACTAGTAATAAGAACTACTGTTTACAGTATATTGACAGTTCCAGAGAAAGGCACTTGCAGCTTTGATGATTCTTCATTATGTCGTCACCAGGTAAACTCAGCATGTGGCCAAGAGGGTCATTTAAAAGATACAAAGTTTGAAATCACACACCAGTTAACATATTAAATAATATTAGAGCCTGATCAATAATGGATTGTTGTGGCCAATATCGAGAGAGCATGAAAGTTTATTCTTCATTATAGTATAGAATAGTAGTTTTGTCAAACTAATGTTAATTACTTTATATGTCTGTCATTAATTAATGTTATCCTTTTTTATCATTTGTTTTTTTAAATGTATTTACTTATTTTTAACCAAGAAATGTACTAAGTGAGACATTTTACAATTCAAAAATAAATCTGTCAGATGGTGGAAAATCTGTTTGTAAATTACCTCAGACATATCTTTGTCATTTATTTATGTCATGTGACTTTTTGGCCAAGATTTACACCAATACTAATGCGAGTATATCTGCAATTAGCTTATATCAGTCAATAGATTGGTCCAACTGCTCTATCAGACTCATATTAATATATTATTACTAAATCAAGTCATTGTGAGGGTACTGTCTTTTAACTGAGACGACTTTCAAACAAGAAATATTAAGTCACTGTCACTTCATGCAGGGGCTCTGGTCCAGGGGCTGTCTTACCTCTCAGGCCCCTGTGCCAGTGTCCAGAAGGCCTGTTCGATAATCTACAGTATCCATGACTAAATGATGCAGCTTTGTGAGGGAATTCTCTCTTGTCCGCCTAATGAGCGACTGACTCAGGGTGAAAGGTCAGTGTGAGGCGCTAGGTCACTGTGCCACAGCTACTGCATTAAATCTTACAGGCGTTGAGACGCTCAGGCGGCTCCTGCAGACGCAGCTGTGGTTTTCTGCTGATACTACTGGTGCCAGGGCTGATAACAGCAGACCTTGAATATTTAACCAATTATGGAGTGTAAGCTATCTGTACTAACTAGAGTAATATCTCTAGCAGATATTTCCTTTGTTCTGCTCTGCATTCATTGACTGTGCCGTCTGTGTCCAGGCCTTGAAGATCAACGAGTTTGTGGGTTTGAAGTTCTGTGAGGAGGTTGTGAACAGAAACGCCAACATGTCAGCATTAATGACCAACTGCAGTGTGAGCGCAGCTGTGACGTGAGTAGACTTCATTCAGTATATTCTCTGGTTGTGTGTTACTTAAGGTAATTAAGACATTTCCAATCTAGCTGCCTCACGTTAAAAGTTAACATTTTTACAATCACCAGTATAATTCCAGTTGACTTTACAAACAATAAATTCATCTTAAACAATGATAGGTCATGTGTAAGTGGGACATGCCCTGTTTCAGATGTACAGGAGAGCAGTATCTGGACTACCTGGGAATAGAGTACACCCCCTGGGGATTGTGGGAGAACCACGTGGCTTTGACTGTCATGTCCGTCATATTCCTCATCATCGCCTACCTGAAACTCCGCAACATCAAGAAGTTCACTTAAATGTTTAATTGTGAATTCTTTTTTTTTCTTTTTTCTTTTTTTTTTTTTGTCTTTGTGGAAGCCGGTCAGCAGATGTTCACAAAAATATCATTGATGGATAAGTTTGACATTTTGGGAGAAACATTTGCTTTTTGCATAGAGTTAGATGGTATTCCACTCTCCTGTCTGCACAATAATGTACTAGGATTAGCTTAGCTCACTAATTAAAATGTCGCATCTTGTTTAACTGATACACAAACAGAAATGTAAAAATGACCAAAACAGAAAAAAAAAAGAAAAAAAAAATGGCTACTAGGTTACTATACTATACTTTTATGGCAGTTGTACAGGTTTGAGGCTGTGATTGGACGGCTAGGTGTCAGTCATATCAGGCAACACTTGAAGTCACTGTGTCTGACTGTCGTTCACCAAGAAATACTTCCAGCAGGTTCCCTCCCTGTAGCTAGCTAAATGCTGCTAAATGTTCCACTGTCTTCACCAGCTTGTCATTGGTGTGTTTGGTGCTGAGCAGGTCAGGTACAGTGAGTTTCAGAGTTTTTCCACTGAAAACAAAACAACAAGTATTTGAATTTGATCCATTATTAATATAAAAACTTTGATTAGAGAGTTTGTTAGTTTCCCTATTATTACTATTTGTAGTTCTCAGTAGTTCTCTGTGTTTTGTGGAAATGCATATTTTCAGAAATGTAACTTGATCTAGTTTAGAGTAGCTTTAATGCACATATGTGGGATAACAGATCTTTTCATCTAACTCTCTGCAAGAAAGAGAGTTATTGAATTTCTGAAAATGTCAAACTATTTCTTAAAGTGTGCCTATGGTTTGCACTTATATACTTGGATATTCAGTATAGTTAAAATATATACCTGAATGTAAACATTATTTTTTATCATGAAAACCTTGTGTTCACTTTTCAGCAACTAATTGGACATTATTTTTCACTTTTTTTGGAGTGTAGAGAATTTTCTAAAGTTGAAGACATGAAAAGCACTAAAACAGGGTATAGGTTTATAGAATTTCAAAGATTTTTCATTATTTATGATTATTTACATTTGTTGTATTATTCCTAAATCAGACTATGCCTTTTTTCAGTACTTGTGTTACTAAGTAGTGTAGATTTATTTTGCTTTTGCACAATTTCCAAATCACACAGAATTTAATCCATCTTGATTTCCCCTTAAACGTCATTATTTGTAATTGTAGATATTGTAGAATTATATCAGGTAGATATTAAGTGTGTGTTAACTTTTTCTATTGTTCCAAAGCAAACTTCTATACACACATTTGTATATTCTGATACCAATATAAACATTTCATGTAATCTTGGTCTTCTTTTTCAGTGCAGTCGTGAAATTCAACAACCATGTAATTTGGTAGCATCACAATGTTAATTGGACTTCAGATCAGATGATTCCAATTAATTTCAAATGTAACCTCAAGTAATTTAGTCAATGACAACCACAAATGTGCTAACTGTTTACAGCCAATCATACAATTCAGCATACATGGGATGAAGAATATTGTTTACAATAATACATAAATGATGAATAAATATTTTCTTGGATTTAAAAAACTTTTCTTTGAAAGAAATCAACGGCTAATTTTAAACTAAAATGAAATGCAATAACAGTATGTGTATTTGCTCACAAATTAGTATAAGATCTTTCTAGGGTTCTTTCCAGGAAACTTTCAAGAGAATTATTAAGAAATGACAGTTCCATAAAATAAACTGTGATTGAATACTTAAATTGTCCACTGGTGTAAATTCATACCCAAAATAAAAAACACTGTTGCATTACTGAGCTTGGAAGCTTAGGCCCTAAAATTAACTTTGTTTACAGATTTTATTATAGTTAGCTCATGGTTGTTTTCTTGTCACTTAAAATGAATCAAACTCACAAACCAGGGAAAGCAAAACAAATAAAATAGAATAACATTTTGTTTTATTTTAATAACACTTTATTTGGCATAAAATTTAAAAAAAAAAAAAGAAAAAGAAATAAGACTGTAAAAAAAAGTAAGGCACAGGGAAAAAAATTATAAATGCATGGGTTTCCCATGAACACTAGATGCACTCCAAATCGAAGTTTGTTTTAAGTTACAATATGTATCATAACATGATAATAAGCTGTTTAATTAGAAGCTTAATTGATGTACAGAAGAAAAAGTAAATGTGGCAGAGTGTGCCCCACTTGTACCTACTGTGTGTTAAAATGATGAAAAAATAATCAGCAAAATTAACATTCAAAGAAATGCCTTTTTGGTATTTGTTGAAATGCTAAAATGTGTTGATACAGAGATTAGAAGCAGGTGAGCATATTTCTCATGTAATACTAAAATCATACTCTGTGTATACTGAGTGCAACTGAGAACTTTTGCAGCTGGTGTATTACATCCAATACTGTGTATAATACTGTGATTTGATACGTACTGTAAATCCTTCATTATTCTTCAGTCTCTTTCACACATTTTTTTTTTTATTTCCTTTCATCATTCTGTTAAAGTAATACTAGATAATAGCTTGAGACAGAGAAAAGAATACTTTTAGATGTCTCTCAGGAGAACCTCACTCACTTTCAGTGCATTAAAATATCTGAGGTGAGGTAAGTTTGACTGTCACCTGCTTTGTAATATGTCAAGGAATTTGAACAGTTTCCATAATAATTTTGTTCTGCAAAAAACTGTCCCACATCTGAAGTTATTTGTACCGCTGAGGGGAATTTCCAATAGAGTTTCTTGCTAAAGTGGAATATTCTTCAGCGAGCCAACACTTCACACGTGGCCGCTCCCATTTGTGCTTGTATCGAGGCCGTCAGTGGACAGAGAAGAGGACGGTCGAGGGCGAGGGCCCACAGGAGTGGCCGGCTGTGGGTGGCTGACCTGAGAGACCATATCATCGGACTCGCAGAGCTCCAGTTCCTCCCTCACCAGCCTCTCTGTCTGCTCATCCTGACAGACAGAAACAGGTTCACTTATACACAATGTTTACATGCACACACCTGACGATGTGCCATAGGTTCATGTAGGTCTGTGGTTTATTTATTTTAATTGTATTAGTGATACTGATTCTGTGTGTGTGTCTGTGTATCAGACGGCCAACGGTGCACTGAGAGGCTACATTGTATGAGATTCAGTTTTAGTCTGATTTAATTTTGAACAGAAAGTTAAGCCCACTTGAGGCAAATTTGTGATTTTTCTTTCTACTTCTACTCTCTTTGTCTTAATTTTACTTTCTTCAAATAGTTTTTTAGATACAGGCAAATATGTACATGTGCAAACGGTAAATGTAAATACATAAGTGTAATGTACACATATATACATACAGTATGTGACTGTAAATGTATGTGTATGCATATATATGGGTATGATTAGGAATATACGGTTAGTTTTTCCTTCATTCTTCTAGTTGTAAAAACATATATGAAGCATTATTTCTTTATTTGCAGTTGTATTTCTGTTATTGGTTTCTACCAACTCTTGAGAAAAATACATGTTTTTCTAGGCGCTAAATGCTCCACTGTGTTCACCAGCTACTCTAACTTCACTAAACTCTTTTTTGGTGCTATGAGCGTGGTGAGAGCGCAACCTCTTTCAGCCCTGTGATCCATTTAAAAAAAAAAAAAAAAAGTATAACTGCTTTAAGCGCATATCAACGCACTGATTGTGTATCCACTGTGTCTCACCTCTATGGCGTCCAGCAGCCTGCCCACCACATCTCTCCTTTTAAGTTTAACTCTCTCCATGGTTTCCAGCTTCACAATCACAGCGTCTATCTTGGACACTATGCTGCCGATAGAGTGCTCCATCCGGTCCACACGTCTCACAAGCCTGAGAAACAGAAAGCCATCAGATCTCTTATTACATTATATTACATGTCAAATGTGTCATACTACTACAGTCATAATCATTCACATGGCTATTTAAAACACTTTGTTTACTATTTATTAATAGAAAAATATGTACGTAAACATTTTGTTTATAACACACATATACATAATTTAAATGGAGGCTGGTGTAAAAATAAATAAATAAAATAGTAAAACACAGTTGTAATAATATAAAATATGTCTTCACAGGAGAAGTTATATTTGTTGACATAAACTGTACTTTAATAAAAGCTTTAAAATGTCCTTAAACCTGCATTATAGTATGCGGTAAACAATTTTTTAAATATTAATATTGCTTATAAATACTGAATAGAAGGAATTAAAGTGTTTCCAAATCTGACATGACTAACGCATTTCGAGCTGAAACAGTTATTCAATCAAAGTGATTAATCGCTGGTTCCACCTACTCAAATCCGAATATTTCATATTTTAGGTTTTTTTTAATGGGTGTTGGACAGTTTGTCAGACAAACAAGCAATTTGAGGACACCACCTTGAGCTATGCAAAAATGTGATGGGAATTTTTCCACAACCTCCAAGAATTGACATCAACTTAATTTAGATCAAAGGGAAGGTATTAGTTAGTTGTTCAGTTTCCTGTAATTTACAGCATAACAAAAACTTAAGCTCCCTACACTTGAAACTCCTCATAGGAGACACCACCCGAGCTGCTGCCACGGCGACGAGAGCTGTGGCCGCTGTCCTCGTCATCATCCTCCTCCGAGTCGTCCTGGGTCCGAGGGAAGCTCCGCCCACTGCTGGGTCTAGTCAGCGAATTGCGTTCCAGATCCAAGTCCTCCTAGCATATCAGCAGAAACACACTGAGCATCTGCAGATGCTGTGGCTGTGTATGCTACCATGGCCTGTTCTGTGTTTTTCCATGCGTTTTCTGATCATTATTCAGTCACTAAAACCAAAGGGACAAACTGCTGACATCATCACTCACTCTCTCTTTCTCCAGATCATCTCTCATCTGCTGGTGTTCATGCTCCGTCAGCTCCTGGTCACCGTCGTGATCATACTTAGCAAAGATGGCCTGAATCTCTGCATCTGTGTGGCCCTTTCTGAACAAAGAAAGAACCCAAACACACTCAGGACAGGTAGCATCAAACAACAACAACCCAAGCATTGCACTGATAGCATAATATTTAAGAGCTTTTAGAGTGTTTTGCGGTTTTGGTCACCCTTTAAGATCCTGACGGAGTTCATCAAAATTCAGTTTGCCCCCAGCCTGACGCAAACTGTCGGAGATGTCGTCTACCATCGTCTTCTTTAGTCTCAACTTCATCAAAGCTTTGTTACAACCCTAAGAGACGGGAGTCAGAGGAATACTTAAAATTACATTTGTATTTACCTAAACAGGTTAGCTGGCATAATCTTGGCACTTCATGTGCTTAAGATGTTCTTAAATCTGATTCCCCAAACTCTGTAAGGCACATGGTCTTATGTCGTCACTATCTCTCTCTCTCTACCATTTAGAGGCTGGGATTCTCTCCAGTGAGGCCTTATATCTTGGTTTTACAGTTGAATTACTCTATAACTCTCTAAGTCATCCTCACTTTGAAAGACTGAAACTGAAATTGGAGCCGTTTGCAGAATCAATTTAAGGCGTGTTTTTTTCAGAATTACCCAGGATCAGAGACCATATATGGAATAAATCAAGGTTCAGGGAAAACATCTTACCACACACCACAAACTTCCTGGGGAAACACTGACATTTTCTAATTAGTAGATACAAACTTGCAATATTAGAAATAGCACTTTCAGGTGTGCTACTTAGGGTATCACAGAGACCTTAATGTTTCATTGACCTGACAGCTAGTGTTGATTTATGATAAAATAAATAAAGGATAAATGTAGTTCAATACCTTCTTAATGAGGTCAGTCATCTCCATCTCAGACCTCTGCTGGGACATGTCAGCTTTCACCTCAGAGTATGTGTCATTGATGATGGCCAGGAACATGTTCTACATAGAAAGAAAGACAAAATGTATACTCATGTTAGTCAGGAGCATATTTTAACATCACAAACAAACTCAAGACTTCAACACAACAGGTGATTCCGCTGCTCACCATGAGAATGAAGAAAATAAAGAAGACAAAGGTGGTGAAGTAGATAGGTCCAAGCACTGGGTTCGCGTCCTCGATCTGGGAGAACTCAAAGTCTCCCAGAATGATTCGGAACTGGGTAAAACTACACAAACAGTAAAACATTTTAAGATTTTTCAACATTTGAAAACAAAAACTGTCAGAAATATTTGTACATTTGTTGGCTTTACTAATATTCTAATTTTCTTACATGCTGGCTTGGAAAGTGCTGAAATCGTTGACTTGGGTTCCAAACACCAAGTACGCCAGCTGAGCATACGCCAGGAAGATGATGAAGAACATGATGGCAAAACCCACAAGGTCCTTGGCACAGCGCGACATAGTGCTAGACAGCTGACTCATGGTCTTATTGATGTTGATAAACTTAAAAAGCTGAGAGGATATGAAAAATGACTATTATTATCAGTCTACAGTCACTGGGTTCTCATGTTTCCACAATGGGAGTATTGGAGTGACTATATACCGAAGAGAAAAGATTTCTACCTTGACCCAGGAGAAAAAGACGATGACAGCAGCCACATTGTTGAACTGGACCTGCAGGTTGCCCAACGGCTCAAAGCTGGGGTGAGCAGTGTGATTCTCCAACAGGCCTTTGAGAAGATTGCTAACCATGGCTGTTCTGGTTATGTTCATGATGATAGCAACAACACTCAACTGAAAAAAGAGCAAGCAACAAAGTCAGTGAGTGATCATTAAAATGACAATTTTAATTACTTTAATAATTGCACATACGACCTTGATACCCACCACCAAAATGAGAACATCCAGACAGTTCCACAGGCTCCTGAAGTAATGCAGGCGGTGGATGCGGATCTCTAGCACCTCCTCCACTACGTAGTACAGAATGAATAGGCAGAATGCCACCTCACACACACCCACAAAGTAGTCCCAGCTGGACACATATCGCATCAGGCGCACTGTTTGGAACTGCCAGGAGGTCACCACGCCACCAGTAGCAGGGAACTCTGCTAACAACCTGACACATGCATCAGAATATGTTAACCATCTGTATTCATACAATGGTAGTTACAGGCCGGCACTGTCGTAATGTGGAAACAAATCAGAGTACTATATCTAAATCAAGAATCTGGTCATAATAAGCAAGGAAGAAATATGAATTTTTCCTTTTTTTATGATTTTTTACCTTTAGTTTATGTTTGTTTTCTATTTCATACCATGTAATCATTTTCTCAAGTCAATAAATCTGAAATCTAAAAATAATCAGGAGTTACAGATGTAATTACACTTTCCCCAGTTGAATGTTTCTTTTTAGGGTTTTTTCCTCATCCAAATCGGAGGTCTATGGAAAGAGGGTTTCATATGCTGTATAGACTGTAAAGCAAATTTGTGACCTGTGATATTGGGTTATATAAATAACAATGAAAGTTGACTTGACTTGTTTTGACATAGAATGATGACTGATGATTCTAACCTAGCAATGCAGAAGAGGTTGATGTTTCCATTATAGACGGAGAAGTCCAGAAAGACTGCTCTGGTGCCCCTGTCCAGCCACAGGTGGTCTTTGAGAAACTGTAGTTGGATTGCTGACTCCTGTTTCGTACGTGACAGATCTTGGTAGTATCCTCCACCTCCATATTTAGATACCTGACCTGAATAACTGCTGCCATTCATCTCACTCTCTGTTGTATAGACCCACCTGAGACACACCAAGAAGAAGAAATTAGGATGTAGACATTCGTTTGAAACTGATACTACAACAGTTGTTTTGTAACTTCACTGAGAAGTAAGAAAATGCACTCTGTTTGCACTGGTCATTTATAAGTTTGCACTGATTTCTAAATCTAAAACTATCTAATTAAAAAGTTTTATACATTTTTTAATTTAAATCTAATTAAATGCATGAACATACGCAGTTCCATTCTTGAGGCCAAAGGAGGTAGTGTCCTCGTTGGTTGGGGTGTACATGTTGTAGCAGTCCTGAACCTCATCTCTCAGATCTTCATGAATGGAGCAGGACTCATTGCGGACTTTGAGCTGTCGAAGGCGTGGCACACCAAGGAGGAGGTTCTCGTAGTAGATGAGACTCTGATTCTCTGGCAGGCTCTTGTTGTTGTACCATACTTCCCAGTACATGCCATTAAGGAAAGGCCCCTCTGTGAACTATAAGTTTAGGACAGTCAGGGTTTTGGCTTTTTTTGACTTAAATTAGCTCTTTGTTTGGCACCTACAAAACCACCTAAGATATTGTGGATATCTTAGTTTCTATTAAATCACAGTTTTTGGTGATTTCTTATGTAATACAATGATCCTGCTATAATCTTGCCATGGATGTGTTTAGGAGCTATAGATATTAAACTTTTATATTTTTCTCAGTGCAATATTTCTACTATTTTGACTTGCTGATTGTCTGCATTGTTTTATCTTCAGTTTGCTTGATGGCTGTGGAGCTTCCCGTGTATTTGAACCTTTGTGAACTGCATTTCCTGAAACATTTAGTGTGGCATAGACCAAAAACAGGACACAGCTGAAGCAGTCTGTGTGAAGGTAAGAAAAATCAACCTACAATGCACCTCCTACACTCACTTATTAAGTGACTGTTGTCAGATTTAGTCAATTTAAGACTTCCAGTTTTAATGCTGAGTTAAGAAAGAGAACAAATAACAACATTTCCCAATACAGCAAACTATTCCTTTAAATATAAGCTGTGCATTTGACCTTCAGAGCCACAAACAAGACCACAGTAAATAAAAATTACAGCTAAAATAAAACTACATTTTAGTTATTCTAACAAAAGAGATTAGTGTTTCATTTTACCTTCCAGAAATCCTCCATTGTTGAGAGGTGCCTAAAAGTGGAAGGGTCTCCAGAAGACAGTGGTGTGTCCAGGAAAAGCTGAGACATGACTTTGGTATAGTAGTACATATTGGCACTCACCATCCCATAAGTCACTGCAAAGCAAATCACAGTACAACATGACCATTAGTATGTACAATGTAATATTCATACTAACACCAGCTACAATAACAACAGCCACATTCAGATAAAAACAGGAGAATTAACACTGTGTGGAAGCTGAATAATGTGCTGTTTTCATCCAATGAGATTAAATTCAATTTCAGTAGTCTCACCTGTGCATTAGTACTCCCTGTAGCATACAGTATTCATTAGGGAGTAGCTCTGGAAACTACTTTTAATAGTCAAGCTCTGCCTGGCAGAATATGTCTTAATCCAGTCTGCCAGGAAATCATTTCCTGATCCACCCTAAACCACAGTTTGGCATTTTTCATTGCAGAAGAGAAATGAGAGTAGAGAAACTTTACCATTAGTTTTATCTTCACACACATTTTAGTGATTTTCGCCAATTCAAAATACGGCCCTCAAATTTGTGCTGTTGGAATTTAAGCCCCCGGACAAGTATAAGAGATGAGATGTTCAGCTGCCAAAACCATTAAGCATGCACTGAGAGTTTGGAAAATAACTTTTCAGCAAAAGGAAAGGTGCCCAGGCATATTTGGTGCCACATATTAAAGAGCTTTCTATGAGTCACCAGTATCACTTGTCAGTTCAGTTTGGTCCAGGACTGATTTCCTGGGCACACGCAATTTCTTTATGGAAATGTAATGATGTACCCATTGTGGACATCTTCTCTATCTAAAGATTGTTATTACCACAGATCCTAACAGAGAATGATTTGGCCACATGTTTTGATGGAAAATTAAGAGTAAGGGACGTCCCATATGCTTATAAATAAATAAGATGGAGCATCATCTGGATTTGTACTACTGTCTGAAGGAAGAGAAAGTCTACAGCATGTTTCCATCTTTGAGTGGCCCTTGTATCATATTTGTGTTTTGCACTGTGAAGCACATTAGTACATCAATATTAGACTCAAAAATCATACTTACAGCATATCCAAGACATGCTTTAAATTAAAATGTAGGATGGAATTGGAAGACAGCTGATGTTTGGTGCTTGGTGCAGTGGAGATAACATGTTCAGATAGGAGACAGTTGTCATTAACACGAAGGTGTGGCGGGCAGTAGCAGGGTCTTGTAGCACACATACTAGCACTTTTCTTCCATGTGAATTACTGTTGCAAATGACCTGAACATTCACTTCAGTTTAGATGGAAGAAAAGAACTGGCAGAAACCTGATTCCACAACAGTGAAGCTGACAGCTACTTAAATACAGATTAATGATTTTCAAACTTTATGCACAAATCTTGTGTCATCTTGCTGTTGAGTATTTACTTACAGATACAAATAGTGATGAGGAATGCGATATATGTGAGCATCTCCCTCAGTATGTTCCTGAGATATCTTTCTCGACTGCTGTCACTGTCCTCCATCAACTCTGTGCCCCACAGAACTGCAAAGGAAACAACAATTCAAGGGGACATCAGCATATGTACAGTGTATTGGGAAAGTTAATTACACAAATACATATACTAAATAAAACAGTAAAATATGTTCTGCTTTATATTGTGGATTATGGAGCTTGAAAGAGCAGGAGTGCAATGGAAACACTGGAGATTCCCAAATATGTCAATATTAGAAGTATCAGAGACCTTAGCTTATTCTGATCTTACTTAAGCAACTTAAAAGTATATTTAAAAAATATTATTTTTAATGAGTCACATAAGTAAATACAAACAAGGTGTCTCACTGTGCAGTGAAAACACTTAGGTGATAAACTTTACAGCCTGGCAACCCTAAATTTCATTTTATTTAGACATGTTCACGACTATCACTGATCTGTAGAGAATTAATCAACTTTTAAATGTAAGACTTCAACGTCACAATAAAATTACTTTTATTAGACATAAAGAGATTGACTAACTTCTGATTTTGTGGAGTATCTGCTTCATACAGCTGGGGTGCTCATGCCTTTCCTGCTGCTGGGCATCCACAGTAGGGGTCGGGTACAGTCCTCCTCGGGGGATGTGGGTGCCGCTGCCCCCGCCGTTGTAGCTGCCCAGACCGCTGCTGCAGCTGCTGCTGGAGGCCGTGGACACCGACCTCCTTCCTGGACTCGCTGGGGGCCAGTCGGCTTCCATAATCTCATCCTCTGGCTCAAAACCCGGGTTATCTCTGCTCCATGCTTGTCTCGATGGAGGGGACGGGGTGCCTATGACTCCTCCGAGACCCAGGTCTTGATGCTGGATGTTCTCCATCTCTATCCCCTCGCTGGAGTCGAGTCTATGCGGCAACCTGCCAGTCTGGCTCTGCGGTAGCTGCTGAGGTCTGACTCGGGATGAACTCATGGTCCAGTTAGGTATTATTTTTATCTGGTGTGGGGCATCTGGAAAGTTCAGTGTTTTCCAAAAATCTGTGGTAACCGTTTATAACGACTGAAGCCTTTCAAGCATTTTCGCTTTGGAGATACTCAACCGTTAAACGCCTATAAACCAAAAACAGACAGATTAGAAAAGTTAGCTAAGTTAACTAACTAAACAACCTACATACATAAAACGTTATACAATATGTAAAAGTCACAATAGATATATTTAATTAACGCTATCCTGGTCTTTAAAACCAACGTTAGTAGTTAGTTTCACCCTCACCAAACCGTCAAAAAACATTCCTTAAGATAACATCAAGCTTGTAATGCGTCTCGATAAACGATTTCCGTTGCTGTTATACGATGCCTTTAAAGCGGTTAAAGTTGTTAGACGTTATAGTATTTACATGAAATTAACGAGCGCGTCAAAAAGTTAAGTGTTAAGTGGAAGAAGAAAGATACTTTTCTCGTCCCAAGCCAGCCATCTTGTTCCTGCACTGTTCCCCCAAAAACTCTCACTCTGAGTTGTTCGGGACTCAGATTACATTAGAAGTCATGGCGTCGCAGTAAAATATGTAAAAAAAAAAAAAAAAAAAAAAAAAAAAAAAAAAAAAAAAAAAAAAAAAAAAAAAAAACCTCAGACGAAAACATTTTTCTTCATAGAAATATCAATTGTATCGTTTTTATTAAACGTTTTCAAAAATTTACGGTTTGAATTTACATCTTGTAAATGCTGGACTGGTTTGGGATTGTTTTTGCTGATTTGTAAACATCAGAACTCAATTCCCCAAAGTATTAGTTTGTCTTTAAAAGCTTTTATCAAAAGCCTTTTAACCTAATATGCATTTGCCTAGAAATATTTAAAACAGTATTTAAATGAATACATACGTTAGTTACATAATCTCTGGATGTTTCGGTCAGCGGTTGCTATGACAACAAGACACTTTGCAACAACAAGGCTGTTGAAAGTGTTTCACACATGGACAGGTAAAAGGCCCCATACCGCCTTCATATGACCCCCAAAACTGAAAAAATATGTTTTTGTAATCCTTTTGTATTTCTGATTTTGTTTTCCGTCACTTTTTTGTCATTTAGCATTTTTTGTAGACCTTTTTCCACTTCTTTATTGTCATTTTGTGTGTCTGTGCAGTTAGTTTGTGTCTTCTTGTGGTTATTTTTGATATCTTTGTAGTCATTCTAGGTCTCTTTGTGGTTGTTTTGTGTT
The DNA here is from genome assembly GCF_002260705.1 of Seriola dumerili. NCBI lineage: Eukaryota > Metazoa > Chordata > Actinopteri > Carangiformes > Carangidae > Seriola > Seriola dumerili. The sequence continues at coordinate 251,493 of NW_019186497.1, forward strand.
TCTTTATGGTAATTTTGTCCTTCATTAAGGTCATCTTGTGTCTTTTAAATTAGATCTATGAGTATGATTTTATTTTTTTCTGTCATGCTTTTCAAATTGAATTTTTTTTTGTTTGTTTGTTTTTCAAATCTAATTAGATATTGTTAAAAATATTTCTATCTATCTCTGAGCAAACTGATGGTGCATAAATTGTCTGCTTCACTTAAGTGAAAGACATGGGCCCTTGTTTGACCACTTGGTGGTGCTCAGAATCCAGATTTATTAAAGCCAATACACCTATAACAATGACAAGACAATTAGAACCTGAAGGATGAATCAAACTTGTTAAATTTGTCTAAACTTGTATCAAAGCACAATTATTGTTTGACACAACATTTAATGCATAGTTAACAAGTCGATGATGCACAGGTTTTGCTGCATAACTGTTTTTTTTTATATTGCAGAAATCTGCCAGACACTGAAACATAAAAGCAATTCCCACATATAGGTTAAATGGACATTTTGAGGGCCAGTTTTATGAAGAAGAGCTATATTTCACTTTATGACTGATTAATTCCTTACATTTGTCAGTCTAGAACAAGTCTATGCAGCTGACCTGAAGGAGGTGTAACACAAAGAACTAATGACCATTCATTCGTGACTTAGTTTAATAAATTTGGCAGAGCTTGGCATACTTTTGCTTCTGGCCATTAACACTTTATGGCTATTAATTGATTATCATGTTGAAATGTTATGACAGTTTTTGACACTGAATACTCAAAACTGCATTTGTGACATTTATTTTGATATCCATGTCCTGTATTCTTGATTCACAAGATGGGAAAAACAGAGTTGTCATCACGAAATGATTTGCGTTATACTTAAATTTCTTTTCTTTGGAATTTACTTATTTGATATTCTATTCTAAAAAAAAAAATACTAACTGGACATTCAATACTACACTTCATAGCTAATTAAAACATAAATTACAGTATGGCTGTCTTCATGTCTTGTCTTCACTTGATAGTGACATAAAAGGTGTAGAATTTAAGTCATGATAGCGGTGAAAAAATGAACTTCTGAATATATTTTTATTCAGAACAAGGATGAAGGATTTTGTTCCTCATCACTTACATTGAAAGCACATTAGGAAGGGATCTCTTAATGGCCACTACAAACGGTGGGAATGATTACAGCATTCAAAACGTCAATGGTCATACAGGCATCTGACTATTGTTTTAAGACAAAAGAGTGGCCAAAATCAAAGCATCAAGGTTATTATTGTATACATTAGAAAGCTCCTCCAGAACCAGAGACAACAATATACAAAAACAGAATAAAGTAAAGATAGAATAGAGTCTAAAGCTAGACTATACTATGTGTTACTATACACTGTACAATGATAATAATATGTCATAATACACTGTACATTAGTGCAAGTCAGGTGGGAATTCTAAAATGCTGTGTAATAAGATGCAAGATTAGATAAGAACTGGCTGCCACTAGAGTAGTGCCACATTCCTTGTATGTAAGTGCCCTATTTTTTCAAGAATATCTCATTCAACATGCAGATGTTTGCAAAATGTATGAAAACTAAAATGACACAATCAATAAATCATCATAAAAACTGTATTTGTAGCATGAAATATTTCAAAGTTATAGGTGAGCGAAAAAGGCTCAGGTGAATAATACTGAGTACTATGTCAATGTGACTGTATCATTGTTGAGTCTTTTTAATATTTATGTAGGCCTATAAAAAATTATTCAGGAATATAGTGGAATCAACTAATCTAGTTAACTTAATGCAAATAAAAGTTAATTGGAAAGTTAATAATTCCTAGTTTGTTTGTTTGATTGTTTTTCAGACCACAAAATGTATAAACATGAGTTGTAACTTGAGATCTTTTGACTTGAAATAATTAGTTCAATGAATCAATGTATAGCTGAGAGCTTTGTCGGCCACATCTCCGGCCTCCATTGCTGCTATATTATTGTTTAACATTTAATTTACATAACCTTTAAGGACACAAACTAGCATATTAGCAGGCTTCCCAGCATGTGTTGAGTCCTGATCTCTCCAGAGACTCTTCTTTTTTGTTTATTTTGTTTTTTGTGAAAACAGATGTGATAGAAACTTGTTGTGTCTTTTATACATGTAGAGATAAGTGATTGTTGTTTCTTTTCATAATTATGAAAACAGCGATATATAGTCTTTCCAGTGTGTCAAAAGAGTGCCAACCCCGGGTCTTTGGTGTGCCCAGAGAACCTCCAGTGGAAAGCACCCAAGACCAGGAGGCATCCTGATCAGATGTCTGAACCACCTCAACTGGCTCCTTTTCGACATGAAGGAGCAGTTGCTCTACTCCAAGCTCCCTCTGGATTCTGAACTCTTTCAATCACTACAGTGCCTGCTTATACTCTCACTCTCATCAGGACCTCAAGATATGTATAGCTTCACTTGAGGTAAAAACTCCCTCCCAGTCCAAAGGCAGCAATCCACCATTTGCAGCTGCAGGTTCTTCAGGTTCAGATTTAATGAAGAACCAAAATGTCAATAAGACATTTTAAAAAGGATGTTTACTCTCAAAGAGCTACCAAATGAGTTAAATAAATTGTTGGATTTAAATCGTTTAAACAAGACAAACGTTTCCTCAACAGACCATTTTAATGAAGGTGAAATGATGAGTTCAAACAACTACCCCAGCTGTTCAATAAATTAACAAACCAAAGTAAGACAGGTTTTTTTTTTTTTTTTTAACTTAATCTAAAATTTTAGGGCAGTCTCATTTTACAGTGTAGTAGAAAGTCTTGGGGGCGGGTATGTTGCCGACGTCATAATTTATGTTGCCCAGTGTAAACAGTCCATTGGCTGAGTGCTTGTGATGGGGGTTCCCTGCCCCAGATTGCAGGGGTAAAACAATAAATCTACCCTATCACTTTAAATCTTCAATCTCTGGTACAGCAGAGATCATTAACTGTCAGGGAGTGGAACGGGGGAAATATTACAACATTTCACCTGGGATACTCTGTATTTCAGAGCAGTTTACAGCCGGTTATTTATTACAAATAATTCTGTCTACATAGATAGGTCTTTCATAAGGTAAGTTAGCCATCCTCCAAGCAAAGTCAGCTATGAGACGGCTGACAACTAAGCTAACCGTACCAGCTAATGTTAGCTGCATTGTCTACTCAAAACCACGACTGCTCGATAGACAGCCAGTGACCTGTCAAAGTTGCCAGCTAGGTGTGTCGCTACTGTGCAAATAGTACACATTAGATATGTAGTTAAAATGTGTGAGAATCAATCAAATGTGTCAGATCTTCCTTCTTTTGTTTTCTTTTAGCTAGCATAGCATTGAACTTGTTTCATTGATAATGGGTCGACAGTCAGTGTAAGTTGTGGGTGATTTTATTTTAAAGTTTAACTGTGCTAAATATTGCTTACGTTTTTTTAACAGTAAAGATACAACCCATTACAAATAAGGAGTTGATGTTGTCAAATGTGAAGGCTCTCTAACATTTTATGGACATAACTTTATTGATGCACTACAATGGCTATCAAATGCCTTATCGTCAGGTCGGCTTGATGGTTTTCCTTGCTTGCAACAAGCGTGCGAGTTGTTTGTCTGAAAGAATTCTAACATCATGTCAGCTATCCTTTTATCTGCGTTTACCGACAACGCCAAACACGTTTGCATGAAATGTACCGCTCCCGCTTGGTGTAAAACTGACTGCCGGCTGAAGGAAAAACGACGACGCCACAAGTTAGCTACAGCTAATGTTAGCGAGCTAACTAGCAATGTGCGAAGAGGCCGGTAGATTAGCATTAATATCCCCCCAGTTGTTTTTACAGTCTGGATAACGTTGACCTGACTGACAGTATAGGTACACAGTGCTCCTGAAATCTGTATAACAGGTTATTATGATGCAAATTATGAATCTGTCATCTCATTTCGCTAATGAACATGCGAAAAATGTGAGAAGTGGCAAATTGTTGTTAGCATCGACATGAAAGGCCTCATAAAGTAGGCCACTTATCTACAAAGCCATGCTCATATGTGTGTATCAGATCTATGTTATGTATAGTTTTACAAGTAGGGTTTTAATTGTAGTAAAGTTCGTTTTCCACGATGCCTCGTTTGAACCGCTGCATCAGTCGCTTCCCTTTTTCTTTTTTTTCTTTTTTCTACAACCGGGTTCCCTCTTTGTCTCATTGGATGGACGTGATGGCGCAGTTGGATGTGAGCTAGTGTGTTAGCCAGCGAGCTAAACAGTCAGCTGTCTTGCCTCTGCCATAGGACTGATGTGGGACTGATGTGGGTCAGATGAACCATGGGCCCAATGAGACAAAGAAAGTGAAACGTTCTGTCACAAGGAAACTCCTCAATTCACCATTTATACTTGGTGGCACATCTATATTATTTACATGAGGCACAATAAACGAGTACCAATAGGGCTTTCCTTCAATCAATCAATTCTAATCAATTCTGTACTGGTGTAACTGAATATAAGCTTAATTTTCAAAGTCATTGTTTCATTTTCTCAGATGCCACTTTATTAGCTACTTCAAGTGAAAACTAATGCAGTTGAATATAACAGCCTTTCAACAGACCAAAGCATTGTGAAAGTCAAATTGTTCAAATGACTGCTTTAAACAGGTGTCGCTTAACCGGTATTTTAATTTTTGATACTCCAGGTAGTTTGTGGTGATGTAGTCATATTGAAATATTACACATGCCTTTCACGTAATTCACCAGCACCACAAACTGATGTGCATAAAGTTTAATCAACATTTCTCCTAAAACATTTTTAACAAATTAAACATAAAACCTTGTTGATGGCAGGATTTATTGAATTATTTTACTCAAATGTACCAAATAAACTGCCAGTTGATTGTGTGTTCATACATGTGTTAACTTGTATTTTCTAGACATCTTTACAGCTAAATCATGGTTTGTCTTGTGTTTCAGCACTTAATATTGTTTACCAAAGAAATGGTGATGGAGAAGCCAAGTCCCCTGCTTGTAGGGCGGGAGTTTGTGAGGCAGTATTACACACTCTTAAACAAGGCACCAGATTTCTTGCACAGGTAATTTCTGATTCCTGATGTTGTAGACAATAAATCTGTAAGTGTTGCTAATGCTCTATAACTGTCATATTTTTGTGCCTTTAGGTTTTATGGGAGGAACTCTTCCTATGTTCATGGAGGACTTGACCCAAGTGGGAAGCTGGCAGAAGCAGTGTACGGGCAAGCGGTATGTGCTATGGGCCAATAATGAAGATTCACTTTAAAAACGCATTATAACAATTTCTGGTACCAGGTCAGACATATAAATAATACATTTACATAACTGAATACATCATAGCATAAAAAAATAATTGGCAGCATTTTAGGAAGGACTCAAAGTTTGAGGAAACAATAGTTACAACATATAAATCTTCCTACTGTTTTTCTAGCAGTCTTATTTCCATATTACTTCTGTTGATACCATATTATTTGTGTCGATTGTCTTTGACCAAAATGATGATTCAATGTTGTTTATAAACCTTGAAGAAAATTGGGATCAGATTTATGCTAAGACAAAGAGATTTTATATTAGTTATAAGAGAATTTATAATATTGATTGTAACATGGCAACAAAAGTACAAGTGTCCTTTTAAAAACATAGGTCCAAGCTGTTTTTGGTTTGGAATCAAACGATCCAGTCAACAGAGACCTGAACCATAGTTGTCATAATTCATTAATTGCAAATTCTGAGAAAAACAGACTTGGCTCCAAACAGGAAAAACCTTTTTTAAGATGATGTTTGTGGGTATTGACAAATTTGTCCTATTCATATTTTTACATACACATATGTGTTTATATAAAATTCATTTGGCTATCCACTTGTATCTGCTCTCTCAGGAAATCCACAAGAAGGTCATGTCCCTGCAGTTTAGTGAATGCCACACAAAGATCAGGCATGTTGATGCCCACGCCACACTGAGCGATGGGGTGGTGGTGCAAGTCCTTGGAGAACTGTCAAACAATGGTCAGCCCATGAGGAAGTTCATGCAAACCTTTGTGCTTGCTCCGGAGGTGAGTACTTCTCCCTTTCTGTGCCATAAACAGGTGGAGTTATGACAACAGTACTCATAATTACCTGAGAATGATTGCTAAACTATAAACTGAGGGTAAGAAATTTGAACATTTTTATTTAGAGCAGATAATGGGAGCTGTTGTTGCTTTAATGAAATTACTCCGGAAAAAAGAGGACAATATGTATTTGTTCCACTGTGCCAAAAAATACATTTCAAAATTGTCCAAATTTAATATGTTGATGGCTTTGTGTTTTTTTTTTTTTTTTTTTTTTTTTTTTATTTTTTTGGGAATCCTTGAAAACTAAATTTTTTTTTTTTTTTTTCTTTTCGCATGACACATTTGTTTTCCTTAGGGTTCAGTGGCAAACAAGTTCTATGTCCACAATGACATCTTCCGTTACGAGGACGAGGTTTTTGGAGACTCTGAAGCTGAGCTTGATGAGGGTATGATGTTGACAAATACCAGATGGAAACCATGGTTTTTACTTGGGGGTTTTCAGTTCATATGTTCATGGTTTTAAGTGGGAGTGTTTATGCATGTAATTTCTCAATTTGTTGATTTGTTTTCTCTCACTTAGAATCAGAGGAAGAGGTTGAAGAGGAGCCAGAGGAGAGGCAGCCCTCCCCTGAGCCACTTCAGGAAAGCCCCAACAGCACCACCTATTACGAGCCTCACCCTGTCACGTATGTCAAAACATAGTCATAACCTTGATGTATTGAAATGTGTTCCCCTTTTTACTTTGTAAATCTAGTATGACAGATTTTGCCCTTGAAACTTTATCTGTGGAAGTGACAATATGCTTATTTGTGCTCTGCAGTAATGGAGTAGAGGAGCCCATGGAGGAGCCAGCTCCAGAACCAGAGCCGGAGCCCGAACCAGACCCCAAAGTAGAAGAGATCAAGCCTGAAGTAGATGAGAAGGTTCTGGAAGAGATGGAGGAGAAAGCACCTTCACCGGTTCCTGTGGAGTCCCCACCAAACACCCAGGAGCCTCCCAAGGTAAGACAAATGTGTTTTTATGTGGCTTACTTTTCTTTTACCTAAGTAAGATTACCAGTGGTGATTCTAATCTGAGTTCACTGACTCTTTGCACCTATAAACTGAACTACATGTATGACTCTCCTTAAATGTATGTATTATGTTAAAAGGTTTTTAATTGTACAGTCTTGAATAAAATCAACACAAGTAAATTCAAAGGTTTATGTAAAAATTAGAAGCTGTGCCTGGCATGGACTTTGAGCATCGTGATCAAGGTTTATTCCCACACATGAACACTTAATTTTATTCCATATTATTTAAGATTTTGTAGAAAATAATAATTAATGCATTTCAGTCTTGAGTTTTTTAGATTGTCATCATTTTGTGATGCACAGACCTAATAGCTCTGCTCAATGATACACCCACTGATAATGTAGAATAGTGGTAAATTGGATACTGTTGCAATCCTAACGATGCATTACTGCATCCCTCACAGACTTTCTCCTGGGCCTTGGTGACCAGTAAAAACCTGCCTCCTAGCGGCACAGTCACCTCCTCTGGAATCTCCCCCCATGTTGTAAAAGCGCCAAGCTCACAGGTAAACACCTACCGCTGCACATGAAATTTGTGTTTAAATTTAATTATAAAATGAACAAAAATCTGTCACTAACCCTAACCATTACAAATGGGTCACTATGCCAGAGTCTAGCACAATGTTTTCAACTGTTTCTCTCAAACATGCATTGCATTTTAAATGAGATGGTGGTTAACATCAGGAGTAGATTGTGAAAAGTGAGTGATGAGCACCTCTGTGCAGTGTTTGGGGCATTTGCTCTTTTCTGACAGCCCAACAGCCTTTAAATAGGGGAAATACAGTCTCCACATGTAACAGATAGAGTTGGCTTTTCTGGAAACATGTTGTGGTGCCAAAAAGCCAATGTCTCTACAAGTACATATGTTTCCTTTCATCAAGTGTATCTCACGAGCAGATTGACTGTACAGCAGTTGAGACTGACTGGCAATATAGGCATGCTTCACTATTGTAGAACATACAGACGGCCTCAAATTTTAGTAAAAAAAGAGAGAGACTCGAGCAAAAATTAGCTCAAATTGATGGCTGAAGCCTAAGAATGGTGAAGCAGGGCATGAGCAGGCCCCATCCTATAAGTGTGGTATATTGGTCCATATTTAGAGGAAAATATAATGTTTTGGAGTTCCCTTTTTACATGTAATGATGTTCACTTTTTGAAACTTTTGGAAAGAGCTGAAGTTTTATGATTTGATAATAAAAATAAAATTGCTTCCAAAAAGACCAAAGTAAATCAAAGGGGAAAAAGAAGTTATCTGTTTTAACTGCCCTAAGAAATGAGCAGTGTACAAAGTGTTGGACACGAGCACAGATAATTGACTCAGATGGGCTACCTTTATCTGATCCTCTGGAGTACCATGATCTGTGATAATGAAAGGGATGTGTTGTTCATTTCATGTTTTATTGATTTATTTTTTGACACCCGTCCCCCACACAGCCCAGAGTTGAAGCCAAGCCGGAGACACAGACAGCACCTCTTCGGCCCAGAGACCAGCGCACGCGTGACAGACCGGCCTTCGCTCCGCGGGGTCCCAGACCTGGTAATGCCAACACTGTTTCCACCAATATAGGATTTATCAGTTGGTATGTTTCTTTGGAGCTTTTACTTTGGTTCATTCTTACTGTCTGCATGTCTCTGTCACTATTAGATGGTGTTGCATCTTCTGAGTCACAAACGGGGAAACCTCACTTGAGTTTTGTTAACAAAGGTAATTATAACTGTTTAAATCTGAATCACTTTATAGTCTGGTGTCATAATAACTTTAATGAGTTATTGCATAATATTCACACATTGTCTTCTTGTAAGTGGCAAATGCCAAGAATTTTACTTACTTATGAAAATTTACTTGGATGTTGATGCAGACGACTCATGTCAGCAGAGCTGATGTGTTTTTCTGCCTGTTGCAGGTGGCAGGGGAGATGCCGAATCTGGTGACATGGACAGCAGGCGGATTGTCCGGTACCCAGACAGCCACCAGCTTTTTGTTGGCAACCTCCCACATGACATTGACGAGAGCGAGCTCAAAGAGTTCTTCATGAGTACGTTTCCCCCAAAAGCAACACTTTGTGGATATATTTTCCATTTTGTGTAAAAAGAACAAAAAACACCCAAAGCTGTGTTTTGATGTTGAATGAAAGTTTAGTTACACAATATCTTCTTTTCTTGTCACAGCATATGGAAATGTGGTGGAGCTGCGGATCAACACCAAGGGCGTTGGTGGGAAACTGCCCAACTTTGGCTTTGTGGTCTTCGATGACTCTGATCCGGTGCAAAGAATCTTGGGTGCCAAGGTAGAAGGGGCATGTATTAACATTTCATTACCCACTTTCATTCATTTGGTGGTGGTTTGGTGACACACATTTCTACAGTTAATTTGACAGTTTGAGTTGATTTGATTTCACTCCCCTGCTCAGTTTGAATTAGCCCCTACTAGATGTGAAATGCCTAAAGACATTGTCTTTTTATAATATAGAATGTTTACTGTTGTCATGTCAATAGCAAATAAAGCATGTAAACAGAAAGTAAAGCATGTAAACAGAGTACCCAAGGCTGTATTCAGACCAACAATAATGATCTACCTGGAACATTGCCTTGTACTTAATTGATCGCCCATCATAGTCACACTTGGATCAACTGTAATTGAACAACCCTGATTTTTTTTTTTTTTTTTCTTCTTCATAAATCATCCGTGGTGGGAACAAGGCTGCATTAATCTCATGACACTATAGAGGTCTATAGAAATCCTATCTATCAATATCCAGTAAGTAAATGCCCCATAAAAACCTGATGTTTGATATGTGAATGACTGAACATAAGCAGGGGTTCAGACTGAAAACAGAGCTGTGTTAAAACAATGCAAGAGCTGCATTGGTGGGGGCATGTTTCTTTGTCAATGAGACATGAAATACAAGCTGGGAAGACCAGTTTGAGTAATAGATGTGTGAATTTGAAGATTCATGAGGCATAAAACTGCACAGTAGTGAATAATTCTCAGATTTTACAACTTTGTAAAATTGCCACCGTGGCAATTTTGTCTTTTGTCACAACAACCGTGAGGAAGCTGTTGGCTCATTGGGGGTACCATTCAAATTAATGAGGCAGCTGTGTTTGTTCACGCCGTTTGTAGTCCGTCTGAACACGGCCTTCCTGTATGATGTTTCGGCAAAAGTTTAATCTTTTTTTGACGGAGCTGTCAACACCAGACTCACTTCATTATAATGAAAGAGGTTGTGTTTTCACACGGGGCTACTGTCGGTCTGAATGCAGTCTTGGAGATTAAATTGTTTCACTGGCAGGGACACAGAACTGGTCAGGTCAGACCAGTGGGACACAGAGCAGCACTTATGAAGGTTCCAGTACAGTTGAACAAACCTGTGTGTGCAAACCAGTGAATGATATGGGTTGTGAAATTGGCAGGGAAATATTCAGATCTTGTTTCTCCTGTAGTGACGTTGCTTTTCTTCTTGCAGCCCATCATGTTTCGAGGCGAGGTGCGTCTGAATGTGGAGGAGAAGAAGACGAGGGCGGTGCGTGAACGAGAGACCCGTGGTGGAGGAGACGAACGTCGGGACATGAGGCGCAACGACCGGGGCCCTGGAGGTTCACGAGGCATTGTGGGAAGTGGAATGATGCGTGAGCGTGACGGGAGAGGACCCCCACCTCGAGGTGGCATGGCCCCCAAACCTGGCATGGGCTCTGGAAGAGGCTCTGGTGGGCAAGGAGAGGGTCGCTTCACAACCCAGCGCCGCTGAGGAGGGCACCACCTGCAGTGTGGAAGTAGTACCGTGTTCTTCATCTTCAACCGTTCTCGTTAACGAAAAGAAATCTTCATGTATAAACGTATATATTTGTTTTTTGTTTATTTTTTTATTTTTGTTCCCTCTTTGCTTTGGAATGTGACACAGCCTGTCAACCATTTGTTTGTGAAATAGACAAAACAAAATGCGCAAACAAAAAATTTCGCTTATTAGTTGTGAGCTGAGCATCCTTTTCGGGTATCTCAAGAATTCACAAACTTTAATTTGTAAATTCGTGAAAAAAGGCAAACCAACCAGGAGTAATCTGCCACATTAGGAGGGACTGATGAGACTTTTAACTACGATAATACAGCCCATCATTTGGAAAAGAGATTATATGCCTTGACTTAACTGGGGCGCTGCTTCACGAAATCCCTCTATTGCACATTTTATATGGTAGTTTTCTGCCCGTTACTGTTGGAAAAGAGTGAGATGCAAAATTTGTGCAGTTCCAGGGGAAAAGCTTGCCTTTTACTTTTTTCCTTTTGAGAGACCACTGCTTCAAAATTGCATAATGCACTCATCAATATGCACTAATGGGTACTTTTGTCGTGTTACATTGACATCCATGCTCGGAACGCAGCTGGAGAGACCTCTTTTGTCTCAAAGCGATACGACTTACCGGGGCAGGCCTCGCTCACAGCACGTCTGCTGTGACCAATGAACTTTTCACACTTTTGACCCAAAACTACGCTTCAATTACTGCTGGATGGACAAGATGACAAGCAAATCTGCATTATATTTTTCCTCGTTTATAAGTCAAATAAAAAAAAAAAAAACAGCTCAAATCCTGGACTTTCACCAAATGAGTGGGGACAGAGGATAAACAAGAAACAAAGTTGAACAATAGAAGAGTGGTGGTAATGATGGCGGCTCGCTCTGTTTTTCTTTGGATTCCAAGTTTGTTTTTCTTCATGTTTTTCCCTGCCAGCTAGACCGTGAAACTGGGATGGACGACACCTCCCTCCCACTTCCCTCCCTTCCTGTCTTAAGTACGGAGTAACAGAATAAATGTACAGCAAAGATCATAGTTTACTGTATGTTTTGTTTTGTGTATATTTTTTCATTTCTCTTTCGACTTGATAAAAGCATGATGGTGCCTTCTATTTCACCTTTTCCAGTCTTACTAAAGCGTAAAGCGGTTCGGGGCTTGCCGCCTCCTAATATATACGGAGCTGCTCATTTTGAACTATTGTCTACTGGGAGCAGATTAAAAAAAAACTTGCAGTATTCACAAGATTTAAGTTTTTTCAGGTGCATATTTCATTTTTCCATACTGTTTTACTACCTAAGATGATCTGCTGTGAGTTTTGTACATTTGTTTTGTATTGTGTCTGTTCTGGGTTTTGTAGAGACAATAGGTGCCTCGAGTTCTGTTCGATGTTAAATGGTTAGAGGTGCATCTGAAGAACTACTCCCCAAAAAGGTACATTAAAAAGTTGGTGACAGTGAAATGCTTGGTCCTTGGTTTAACGAGTCATAGCTCAACACAACCACGATTTCAGTGAACTGACCTTGGCATTTTGGAAAGAGTAAATGTGATTCAGACAATGCTGATCCTTACTTTCAGTCTGACCATAGTTTTTGCAACTCATGGCAGCACTTGGGTTAATTCCTGGACTCACAAGTTGTCAGACTGTTCTTTTCTCAGCAACAATTTTGTAATGATCTGTGTAGGTGGGCTGGCCGCAGCTCCAGCCTACACACAAGCAAATAATTATGCTCACTTTTCTAGCCATTTATGCATTTGTATTTTCATATGCTGATTATTCATTGTGCTTATTTTTATTCATTTATTTTTCCATTCAAGGCAAGTCTAATCTGATGCCTTACTAGTCGGCTTCTTCTTGTCCACTAGCATATTTTGTTTTTACCACTCGGTAGGGAGGGAAGACCTTTGGTTTCAGCTGGAAAGGAAAACATGACACGTGAGATGTTATCTTTTGTTTTTGTTATTATCTTGCACTGAAATGGGAAGTGAAATTTGATGTAGCATTTTCTCGACAAACATACTAATGAGGTCTTCCTTGTCTGGTGGTATTGCACTATTTCCAACGTTTCTGGGACAATCTGAACACAACCTCTCTCCAAATTCCTCACCTGGAAACGAGAAAAGAACCAACATTAAAAAAAAAAACAACAAAAAAAAAAAAAAACAAGATTTGATGTACAGACCCGGCATATTTAATGTAGTTTTTGGCTGCTCTCCTTTGTAGTTTGGGATTGAATATTTTCAGATGTGAGAATAGTTTTCAATAGAAAGACTCTTGATTTGTTATCATCAGCCTTTGACACAATATTAGAGAAAAATTCTAGCCCTTCGAGTGTTTTTAAACAGTTCTCATGGGTGCATCCACCCCAAATGTTTATTTACAAGATAACTGCTTAATGTGCACTTAGCTGCAATCATACTTTCTGCAGCAATGGTCAATGAAGAAAGTGGTGAAGAAGAGCCATCATGCTTTCAGACCAATCTTGTGCTTTTACATCATAGTGGTGGTAAAAATGTTTGAGCATATTAAATTTACGGTTGGATAGTTCTTCTTTTTCACTGAAACCCACCCTTTTCCAAACTTAAAAGGATCCTCAAAAGCAGAAGCAAGAGGAGGAAAAAAAGCTGTAAATTTATTTTCCTGTGGTTGAAAATGCAGTAGAGTGGATCCTCATTGTGAATCATTCCAGTCCTTTTTTTGAATGGAAATAGAAGTACCTTCTTGGCTTTAGCAGGTGTGGTAAACAGTTGGCTGCCATCTTAATTTTACTGTGTTTACCCTTTACTTGTTGCTAGTTCAAAACTGTTGCAGGTGGAGAGTCTCTTTTTGTTTGTTTTTTTTTTTTGTTTTTTTGTTTTGTTTTTAGTTTGTTTTTTTGTTTTGTTTTGTTTTTTTTGTTTTGTTTTTTTTTTCCTTTCCATTTTGAATGTGTTGGACTTAACATACAATAAACTACTGATATCAGCACCACTAATATGTTTGTCCTGTTTACAGGTTACTCCATAAGAAATCTTGTTGCATGTTCAAGCTTTCCAAAACACTAGTAGAACATTAGCTTTGCCCCAGGCTTGTGGCATAAAGGAGATCCTCTCGACTGTGGTGTCTGTCTCACTGCAAAAGACTGAAGATTTGGCCACTAAAGCTGTTGATGCAGGCTGAGAAAATGTATTTGTTTTTGTCCCAAATATTATGCACATGAGAGGTTTTGGTTTTAGCCTGAATTTTATTTTGTAGGAGTTTACACCTTTTGTTTGCATAACAAAAGTTTTAAAAACACCCTTAAGCTGAAAATTAGGGTCTCTGTGCATCTTGAGAAGTCTTCCATGTCTTCCAACGCATTTAATTCAGGTGCCTCAAAAAAGACCGTAGAAAGTATAAGTCTTGAACTTCATTTACAAAAGTCTTGGAATATTTTTTCCTGTCTTGTAGACATGAGCTATGTTTGCATATTTTTTATATGTGGTTGTGGGTTGTCAGGAGACGTTACACATCTTTAAACTGCTGACTGAAACTCAGACTCATAATGGACAAGTATCAATTTTTGGAAATACTCAAAAACGTCAAGTAAATATTTTTAATTGGTTAATCTATCAATTAGTTTCTGATGCTTCATAATTTTGTCTATGTCCAGGTCATATTAAAATGATCAGGGATGTGTTGACAAAATGTGATGTAAAAGTCACATACTTGATAAATAACTGTAGGCCTTTATGTTCCCACTGGTTGTCTGTCATCCTTTAACTGCTATGACTGAAATAAGTATTGAATTGCCTTTTCTGCGGCACTAAAAAGTCTTAAGAAGTTTTGAACACTGCAGAACTCTGTAGCATTAGTATGAATGTTTAATAGACAAGTACATGTTTACAATATGCACCAGTGGATGTTTAAAGGAGTGAATCACTCCTGTTCAATGGCACCTCCGGCATCTCTTCAGTCTCTGTCACTGTCCTCTTCAGATGATGTTTCTCTTGATGTAACATCAGGCCTTTGAGCCAAGAGGGGGTGTCTTTGATTTCCTGTTGCACTGATGCTGCTTTGATGAAACTTTGATGAAATAGATCCAAGAATCATTTAGGAGCTTGGAGAAAACCAGCTGCTGCAAAAGGTAAGTGTGGAAGATGAGGGGTTTAAACTTTAAATACACTATTTTCACAGGGTTTTTTTTTTTATCTCTTGCAGTGTTTGAAGCAGCATTTAGACCTTCGTGTTTGCAAATAAAAAGGTGATACTTCATTTTAGTAGAGACACAGGTGTGAAACAGTTATTGTAAAGCTTAGTTAGTTGTCTTGTGTTTTTAAACAGGTGTTGATCACCAGAGTAATTTCCTTGAAAGAATTGCTCAGACAATTTGAATAAAACTTGCAGATAGTGTGCAATTGCAATTGAACAGTCAAAATAATATATAAAATTACACTGTCTGTAAGTCTGTTTGTATCGTATTACATAGGTAGGAAATAATTACATTTAGTCAAGTACTGTACTTAATTTTAGCATTCTTGTTCTTAATTTGAGTGTTTCAGAGGGAAATATACTTTTTACCATACAATGTTACAGGTTAAACTGTCAAACAGCATGGCTGGAATGACCCACCAGGGGGCCTTCACTGATTCACTGTTCCTTCCACTTTATGCGCACTTAGTTACTCAGCAACCTTCACGTGTTCATCTTGTGCATTGCTCACAGAGAATACACATGGCAGCTTCAATATATTTTGCTTAGAAACCTACTATTCGTCCCCAGGTATGCGCAGTGTCAAGTTCATCCCTGGTGTTGTGATTACACTCAAACTTTTTGAAAAGTGTTCTATGTAAGCAGACGTCAACTGAATTAATAAAGGTCTTAACACTATACATAGGACCTCAATACTAGTGTTGCAATATTATGTAAAAATCACTCAGTTGACCGATTTGCACTTAGTTAAATGGTAACAAACCAACTGTTCAGGAATCACAGGCTCTAGGGCCCCAAGGCTGCTGTCCACTTTTTGTCTGGTTGGTAATCCAGTTTTGGCAAACACCAGATACAACACTGTAAAAATTACCCCAACCACTTATAACATTAAAATACTTCTTATATGTTTATGCATCAGTAAGATTCTAGTAATATAACAAAACACTAACAGAAGCCACTCTGTTATACAATGAACACTTTAACTTTTGATGATTCAGTATATTTTGCTATGGATGGATTACAGAGTTCCCTGTAATCCCAGTCGGCCTGGGCCAGAGCTTTTATATGAAGTGACTGTTAACACTGATTGTTGGAATATCAGTCAAATGAGTACAAATAGATACAACACAACCACAAAGAGACACAAACTCACTACAAAAAAATGCAAAATGACAAAGACAGACTAAGAGACACAAAACAACCATAAACATATTTCAGTCTGGGTGTCTTGCGTCTGTGTGTGTCTGTCTGAATTTTTTTATATTATATTTCTATATGTCTGATGTAGAACGTGTTATTGTATAGTTATATTAACACTTTCATTTAAGTAAATGGCCTGAATAGTTCCTTCACTACTGCTCTTATATTATCTTTTACAAAATGATGAGCTGAATTAATTGTTCTCTTTTATTCTCTGTATGTTGTGCCTTTCACACAGTGTAATGAATTAGTTTTCTTCTTGCCCTTTAAATGATGCCTTCACTGACTGCTGATCAGCCACGTATCGCCACGTTTGCGCGCAGGCGCAGTGCAGCCACAGTTGTGTTCCGGGGTCGGTCAGTCAGTGTACACAGTGTCAAAAAAATCATCATTGTGTACATTTTTCTTCTCTTTTCACATATTTATCACACGGAGCGCGGAGAGTGGGGTCTGAGGGTTTCTTTAGAAGGAGAGACGCTTTGAATACGGCACAGAGAGGACGTCTGTAAAGATGAACTTCTTCAGAGGAGTGATCGGCGGGCAGGCAGCCGGGCCGCAGCCGTCCGGAGCGGAGACGGTAGGAGACCAGCCCGGCTAGCTGCGGCTAGCTGCAGTTAGCTTCGATTTCACCACCGTGTATGCGACACACTGAGGCTCACCAAGAAATAAATGTGTTTTGTACTGAAGGTTGATTAGTGTTTTCTTCCAAAAAAACACATAGATTGATTAAGACACCGGGCCATGCCTTAATAAGTGACAACAGCGAGCTAGTCAGAAGGCTAATTAGCTAACGTAGCAGATCTGTCATTCAGCAGCTGTGGGTCTGTCCATGACTTATCTACTGTATTTCTGCACGTAGCAGTGATGAGTGGAAAAAATAATGAAAGAAAAGTGAGGATTGTTTTGAGTGTCAACCTGCAATCGCTCACTCAACATTTCACTACAATACTTTAAACAATGAAGAATTCAAATATGCTCATTTCGACCATGAGGGATAATAATAGGAAAGGAAATACATAGAAAATAGGCCTTCGTTTTTGATAGTATACAGTCTACATGTCATGTATGGTTGCAGCTAATGATTGTTTTCAGTAACGATTATTCTTCAATTTTAGTCAAACTGTGTCAGAAAATAGTGAAAATTCTCATCACCATGTCCTTCACCATAAATATGTCCAATTTACAGCGTTATTAAATTAATACAAGCTGAGAATCCTCACAAGGTATAATCCTATGGAACGTCAATACTAAAACAATCAACACCTTCTACATGTGATGTATTTGTTTGCAGGACTTTCCTGGCATTACAGGAGGGTCAGAGACACATAATCAGATCTTTGTCTTTAGACATTCCTGTTTTGGCTGTTTAGAGATGTAGCTTGTCATTCCTGCAGAATTGGCAATACATTCCTCATCAGCGTAACTGTGTGTTAAATTTTCATGTCATCGCTCTCTCAAAAAAGACATATGCATATATACATGTAAATGAGGCAGAGTTATGAACAAAAAAGTAATGATGATATCTGTATTGACAGATCCAGAAGCTGTGTGACAGGGTGGCCTCCTCAACGCTCCTAGAAGACCGCAGAGATGCTGTCCGGGCACTTAAGTCCCTCTCTAAGGTAAAGCATCAGAAGACAGTTGATGGAAAGAGGTGCAGTAGGAATACACTCACTTGCTAGTTTATTAGGTACACAAAGTGAAAACCCATACAGTCTAATTCAACAGTCCTTTATTCACGGAAGTCATAATGTTCAGCTTTTGATGAAACTGTTATAGAGAGGTGTTGTTTAATTTCATGATCATTTTGGAGTTTGTAGTGTCACTGGCTGGCTAGTGTTGGGTTTTACTGAGGGGTGTTTCTAATAACACCTGTCTTTATAAAAACCAGTTTGATTGAAAACTGAATATTATAATTCAAATTATCATTATTATTATTTCAAAGGTGGTGATTTGTTGCTGGGTTACTGTATTTGATTGCGTTACATGATTGCATGTTTTATCTAGGTGGACATAATAAACCATAAGCTGTGAATGTATGATGGAGTTTGTTGGTAGAGAGCAGCTGTCGGCAAGGAGAAATCTGCAGTGGAGTTTAATCCCTGTTGCCCTGGACTGTATTGTTATGTAAATTAATGGAGACATTTGTTTCCAATGTTTCCTCCGCTGTCACATTGTTTTTTATGTAACATCAACAACCAATAATAGGGGTCATAGATAAAGGTCTTGTTTGTCAGACTCTGCTGATTAAAATGAACTAATCATTGGCATAGGCATTGACCAAGTCACCTCTCAGTTCTGTTCACTTTCAGTTTTGTCACTGACTGCCCCATCAACCATGAGTAATGAGTTTATCAGGCATGAATAAGGGACTTAGGAGGCACAGGGTTGCACATTAACAAGCAAGGGTGTCAGCGCTGGTCAGGAACACAGAGATAGATGTGCAGACTTCCTGTATGTTACAAGAAAAACACTATAAAGTTCACCATTGTTAATTTTCTTTGTCTGCACAAAATGCTTTTGTCGATTGATCTTATGATTATTATTAAAAATGCATCTATTGGATTGTAAAGCAGTGAATGGTTTATATTTATGATATGCTGCAGTGTCATTAACTGTCCAGATCTCTCAGGCCATCCAGGACATGTCTGCTAGCTGTCCTCAGGTCAAATCTGAACATGGAACAGCAGAATTCAGTTTTCATGCAACATGTATGAGGAGAAACCTAAAAAAAACAGCAATGGATCTTTAAAGTTAAAACTTAACGGTTCTCTGATGCAATGATTTATTTCATTCATATCCTGCACTGCACTGTAGCTGCCTTGTAGCTTTTGTTCGCCTCTGTTTTAACAGTTTTAGCTTATTTTTATGTTTTATTTTATTTTACCCTCATATTGTCATATTTATATGTGTGTGTTAATATTGCCTTGTTTTTCTTTTCTTTTGCTTTTAATTGCCTTGTTATTGACAGGTAATATAAAATTAAACGTTGCTTTGCCTTTTATCTGTTGTAGAAATATCGCATGGAAGTTGGCACACAGGCGATGGATCACTTGATTAACATATTGCAAACTGACAGGTCTGTTCATGTAATGTTTGTGTTTTTGTTCGGTCTGGTATCTGTCATGTTGGGCGCTTTGTGCCTATTATTATAAAGTAATTTGTAGTAGGTGTGTTTTGTTGGACTCCAGATCTATTGACAATGAAATCTATGTTTCAGGTCTGACTCTGAAATCCTCGGCTATGCTTTGGACACACTGTATAACATCATCTGCAATGATGAGGAGGAAGAGCAAGGTATTAAACCCTCCCATAATTATCATAAATTACGAAATTCACCTTAAATTGAATGAATTATGTGTCTCCTGTAAATACTCTTGAATGACTGAGCCGTTGTTTTGTTTGCATGTGTAAAATGAGTTCAGTTCATGCGTCAGTTTGCACACCCCTTTTCTATACACTGATAATGAGTGCTTCATGTAAAGGTTCTCGTCTCTCTTTTCTCTTCCATGTTTTAACCCTACAGATGAATCAGAAGGTAAAACTCTTTGTCTGTGCATGATGCCCCCCCCCCCCCCCTAACAGCCAGCAAGCAGCACTCACAAATCATAGGTTCTTCTTGGTTGGGATGTGGAAAAGCAGCACATTATTCTTTTTTATACCTCCTGCAGTATCCAGATTGAAAACAATCTGGCTGTGTTTTGGTTGTTGTTATTAGCCTGTCTTCATGAGAATCAAGGCAGGTCATTTTCTACACTTCTTCAGAGTGGTTGAATGAGTGCTAGCTTTCGGGTGAGCTTTAAACTTCCTCTTCCCCCCCCTGCCCTCACAGACGCAGTAACCCCTCTCCCTGTCTCAGGGAAGCATAAGAATGTTTCCGTGCCTGGTCAGTACTGAAACTAAGCCAAATGTGCAGTAGTTAGAGTACTACTAGAAAACTAACGTAACTAAAATCAGCAATCAAATGACTGGAAGATGTTTTGGTGGTAACAAGAATGCTTCACTAATGCCATCACATGCTCCAGCTTCTGTCTCTTAATAAGTCTTTTCTTTTTGTTCCTTAGTTTTCCTCACATTTTAATACCTGATTGTTTTTGCACTGCTGTGATGAAATTTTACACTTTAATTATTGAGTTGTTTTTTTGTGTGTGTCTTCAGTATGTAGCAGTTTACCCAAATGACAAAAAACATATTTCCTCATCTTCCTCTGAATGTATCTAACAATGCAGATAGTTTGTTTCATTTCCACAAGGGTTGTGATCAGTGGGTTATTTACAGTAACAGAGACGTTGTTGATAACACCAGATGTTGCTGTTGGTTTAAGAAAATCTACATGAACTGATATTTTTGGCTACATTATAAAATTTTTAATAGTGAACATGTTAGCAAAAAGTTGCTTATTTGCATATCCAACACACACATGGGTGAAAACAGCTGCCTGCTGTAACTAGAAATAAAACCGATGAGAGTGATCCAAAACAGTGAGCTGAAAGGTGCTAAAGAGTTTTGTAGATCTGAGGGAAACTTTAGAGTCAGGGGATGTTTCTCTGTGGGTTCATCCCTTTCACATTACACACAGTCATCTGATCCATTGTTAATGTAAACATGTTGCAGCCTTAAATGTAATTTTCCAAAAAAGTTCTGTTCATCTTCATTATTCTGGGGTGGAAGTAGAAATCTTACACTCAGTGTGGACAGGATTAACATCACCATTTTACCACAGAAGCTGAATTTTACATTGAGCTGGTAAATGAAGGAGAGAAAATCTTCCAGCTGAGAAAACTGAGAGATCCATTTTAAAATACATGGACGTGGCTCCTGTAGGGATTTTAATTACAGGACGACCAGCGAGTTCACTGAAAAAGTAATTTCAGCTGTAGCTATTACAGGGGAGAGGGTGAAAAATGACCTACATACACGTCCCGGATAAGATTAAAGTCACTGACCAGCTCAGGCAGTTTTAAAATCACCCCACGAGGAGAATAAAAACCGTCCAAATGGGGCCTTAGAGATGGATTATATCAAAACATGGGTCAATAAATCTGAAACTACCTGCATTGCTTGATGACACCAGAGGTGAATGAGAAAATATGTTGTTTTGTAGTTTGTTGTAACAAACCCTTAAAGAGGAAATACCCTTGTCTTACTAAAGCTCTCAGTTCATCCCACATTAAATGTTTATTCCTCTGTGTCACAGTAGAATCCTCATCATAGTAACTTCATCATAGTAAATTCACCCTCCCATCATCTGTGTGTCACCCCTTTTTTTCCCCCCAGTAGGCGTGTTCACAAGTGTCACCCTGAGCATGTGTGCATTTATTGGACAGATTCACATATTTGTTGTAGCTTCATTGTTTAACAGCAGAAAACCAACATTGATTTCACACCATCTTGCAAGATTGTGAGAAGTTTCAGGTCCAATATTGACTGCTGTCTAACTCAGGCTGATTGCTATGAACAAACCCCCTGGTCCCCTCAGTAGAGAGACGTCTCCTGCTGTATTTCTGATTTCAGCTGTTGATCCCCCCCTTTTCGCAGATGAGAACGCCCAGAAACAGGCAGATGACCTGGGTGCCCTGTTTACAGACAAGTTCATCCAGGACCCTGAGCACGTGACCCTTCTGCTCACTCTGTTGGAGGTACTGAATTGTGTCTACTCCCGTGGCAAGACATCTGTGTTATCACATTTGTCTAAGCAGCTGCCCATCAATGTATTCATGTGGTTTTGTGATTTTAGGAGTTTGACTTCCATGTGCGTTGGCCTGGGGTGAAGCTGTTGACTGCTCTCCTCAAGAACCAGGGTGTCCAGCTCCAGGGCGTCATTCTGGTCAGCCCCATGGGTGAGTTTATCCGCTCTGTACCTGCACCTTCAGTTTTTATAATCACATCTCTGCATGTCTTTTCTTGAGCCTCTTATTTTCCTGAGAAACATTTTTTTCCTTTCATAGGTGTTTCCAGATTGATGGACCTATTGGCAGACTCTAGAGAAGTAATTCGTAATGATGTGAGTTCTTTTTTTCTTCTGTTTAAGCTTTGTACTAAACCACATATGAAAGCCTGTTCAGGTCTTTACATCATGACAGTTAAATATCAGTGTAATACCGCAGCAACCAAACTTTCAGGAGATACATGACAACCTGTGTTCCACCTTCCCACAGGGCTTGCTGTTGCTTCAGCAGTTGACTAAAGGAAATGCTGCCATTCAGAAAATAGTGGCCTTTGAGAACGCATTTGAGCGTCTGCTAGATATCATCACAGAAGAGGGCAGCAGCGACGGAGGTAAAAATTGTTGTAGATAAACCTATGGTCTTCAAAGTAGAATAAAATGGTTAGATTGTTGTTGATGTTGCTGCGATTTATATCCTGACCTGAACGGTCCTCCTCCCTGTGTGCAGGTATTGTGGTGGAGGACTGTTTGCTGCTGCTGCTCAACCTGCTAAAGAACAACAGCTCCAACCAGAACTTCTTCAAGGAGGGCTCCTACATCCAGAGAATGAAGCCCTGGTTCGAGGTCGGTGACGATAACTCTGGCTGGTCTGCGCAAAAGGTCACCAACCTCCACCTCATGCTGCAGGTAACCCGGGACCGTCATTTCGAGCTGTTGCACAAATCTCCAGATTATCAGTTCATCACGCTGATCAGTTTTCTGTTCCTAATCCCAGCTGGTGCGAGTCATGGTGTCTCCAGTAAACTCTCCTGGAGCTACAGCCAGCTGTCAAAAGTCCATGTACCAGTGCGGCCTGCTGCAGCAGTTGTGCACCATCCTCATGGCCACTGGTGTGCCTGCTGACATCCTCACTGAGGTGATCATAATAATAATAATAATAATGATAAACCCAATACAGAGAACAGTTGCTCACTCAGGCCTGGCTACATTAAAGCAAACTGTGTTCAAGCTTGTGATCTGGCCGCTGTCTTTCAGACCATCAACACTGTATCAGAGGTTATCAGGGGCTCACAGGTCAACCAGGACTACTTTGCTTCTGTCAATGCTCCTTCAAACCCACCAAGGTAAGACAACAACCAGAGAGCCAGGATATTAAATCTCCCATACCCATCTGAAAGGAAATCGAGCTAATGACCCCACTTCCTCTCTTCCTCATCTCTCCATAGACCGGCCATCGTGGTCCTGCTCATGTCCATGGTGAATGAGAGACAACCATTTGTGCTTCGCTGTGCTGTCCTCTACTGTTTCCAGTGTTTCCTCTACAAAAACCAGAAAGGCCAGGGGGAGATAGTGGCGACGCTGCTGCCCTCAACCATCGATGGTCAGTTACACCGAGTTTAGAGTTTCATAAGTGGCCTTCAGTTGTTGTGCTATAGTGTTCTCGGGTTTGTAGACAGTTTGCACATCTCAGAATCAATCGTAGCAATAGCAATCAACATTTTACTTGTGATAAAAATACTGCTTCTGCTCTGAGGGAAAAACCTGGGTAATCTTGAAGCCTCCTATTCCCACTTTGAGCGATTAGAAGTTTACGCTGAGGAATGAAAGGCGCTGCTGTTCCTAACTGTAAAACAAAACTAATGTAGGTTTATAGTTTTCCCCAGTAATTGTTTTATGGATTCAGCAAAACACTCACAGACTCATCTACAGGATGAAAATCTATGATAGAAAATAGCATCACTGTATGATGAGCATTTAACACACAAGTGGAGTGTTTTTTCTTTTTAAATAACGTGACCAATTAGACTCAAGTGAAAAGGCTTTCCCAATTTATCTGTATTGATTACCCAGAACACATCCTCATCTATATTTAGAGCAGTGATATTATGTGAGACATTTATAAGACTTACAAATCCAGGGACTTGTTGCCGTGTTTATTGGTGAAGAAGTATACCGTGCCTGTATATGGTATTTGAACATTTTTTGCAAGGAACCCAAACTATCTCAGTTTAGCTCTAATTACTTGTCAGTGAAGCCTAATTTGCAAAAAAAAAAAAAAAAAAAAAAGTTTGCTGCCAAATTGGTGCAGTTTTTACTTTCTCCAAAGGTTTACAGAGTCAGGCCTGGAGCTGAATGGGACTCGATATTCCTGAACAGTCTAATCTTTGTTAAAGGTTTTGCATATTATCACAATCGTAAATGGACTGTTGTTTATTCTGCCTGATACCTTCAACTTTATGAACTCGCTCACTTTTTCCGCAGCCAACTCCATCTCAGCGGGCCAGCTGCTGTGCGGAGGCCTGTTCTCTGCAGACTCTCTGTCCAACTGGTGTGCGGCTGTGGCCTTGGCGCACGCCCTGCAGGACAACCTCACCCAGAAGGAGCAGCTGCTGAGGGTTCAACTCGCCACCAGCCTGGGCAAACCCCCCGTCTCGCTGCTGCAGCAGTGCACCAACATCCTCTCCCAGGTAGGACAGTGAAAATGATGCTGCTTGAATGAAGCGGATGCTGATAGGTCATGCGTGTGTGGGTAGCATAGCTTTGTGTAAAAACATACTCAAGTGTCAACAACAGTGAACAGAACAGTGTCACATTATTGTGGTTTTGCAGGGAGATAAGATCATCCGGCGGGTGAGTAAAGTGTGTGTGTACTGTGTCTGCGTGTGTGTTTTTTTTTTTTTTTTTTTTTTTAAATGTTTGGGCGGCACCTGTCCTGAATATTTTGGCTTGGCATCTGTAGTAGGGGTCTTGATGGCCCACGTGTTGGGGGGTCTTACTTCCCTTTAACTCTTTACTACCCCTCCTTCTTCCTCATAAGGGTGGCGCATGGTTGCACTCTTCCCCACAGACTTGGAAGCCCTAGTTGCTCTCACTGTTCACTGGTGGAGTGTGGGGAAGTACACAAGTGGACACCCAAAAGAGGTTCAGAAGAAAGGGACACAGCAGTATCTCGGTTGATATCATCCTAACGCCTGCTTTGAGCTCTGACTTCGGACCGTTTGTCGTGCTGCAAAGCGTTTTCTGTCTGTTCAGGAAGTTTTGTGCTGCAGCGGCTTTCGTGCCTTTTCCTGTCCAAGTTCTTATTTACATGTACCTGCTTACAAATGTGGTTAAACTTTATACTTAGGAGAGGGTGAATCAGTTTTCACTGTGGGTTCATAGGGTTCTAAAATAGGTTTTTAATGTTCAGTGTTGAAATGAAGGCTGACATTATTCAGCCATGCTTAACCGACCCTCCTGGTTCTCCTGGCAGTTTCTTAGTTTAAATTAATGCATCCCTTGGAGTTGCCATTCTTCTGTTTTCTTCCCATTGTAGATTTCTGCAATGTGATGAATGGCAGTCTGCTAAATTGCATGAACTTACAGTATGTGCACTTTCCTGGTTAAACTCCTGGTTATTGGTTGACAAACTCCTTGCTTTTAGCTATCTTGGTCTCAGGTGAGTTGCATCTGGAAAACTGTGCCCCTCTCCCTGGTACACGTTACTTTGCTAATTAAATCCAGAAGAAGGAACGAGGGGGGGCCAGCATCCGGTTTAAGTGTAGGGGTCTGGCGTAATGCCTACTGACGAAGCAGGCGAGTGAGATCTTGATGAACGCACCTTGGGTCGTGGAATGCCACTTTCTGCTGGTTAAGCGGTCTGAGTAAGTAAGTAGCTTTATGCTCCTTCCAAACTGTTTTTCGGAGGATCAGTTAACGTCGGAACCTCCCTCCCCCCACACCTCTCCGACATCAGATAAGGGGATCAGTGTCTAATCATTTCTGTACCTTTCTGAAACTAACAATCTGGCATTGACACCCTCTTCACTCCATGATTGGCCAGCTGTGTGGTGGTAAGGAGTTGCCGAGGATGAGAGGCACTGAGTGAGTTAGGGGGATACTTAAGATGAGTTCAAGGTGAATTAGAGGGTCCACTCTGTAACTCTGTTTTGTGGGGGAGTGTTGCCTGTGCCTCGGCAGTGACGAGCAGTTTGGGGTATCAGGCCCACTGGGTCTGATCGTAGGTTCTGTAATGACACGACTGGTGCTTTGTGTTTTAATTACCAGACATGGACTATAATCAGTGAATGAGACAGTGGATAAGTTCACCTGGTACCTGAACACCATAGGCTAAAGATCAATAATTAATTTTTTTGTTGAGTAATCAGATGAAGAAAAGAAGGACGCTGTCAACCTCATGGTAAACTGGATTAAGTGTTGGGGGGAAGCTGTTGGACAGACCTGGTAAACCCAAATGTGCAATGAAGTTTAACTCCGAATATCTGACAATGGCAGCAAAGAAGAAATAAGAAGTCTTGTTGAAGACGGATGAAGAGACACCTGAATCAGCAGATGGGTACAGGAAAGGCTGAGGGACTGCAGCTTCTGCAGTTATACAAACAAAAACGTCTGTGTCAGAGGAGTTTGTGGGAGACAGTGGAGAATAACGTTTGCTGCCCTCGGTGAGCCTCTGCCTCTCGTCTGTATGTCTCGCCACCGTGGCGCATTATGTCGTCATGCTGGCGTCTGTGACTCTGTTACTATACAGACACAATAACTCAAGAACGATACATAGTAGAAAAGTTCATACTTTCATCACAGGTAATCCATATGGAGTAGATGATCGGATTAGATTTTGCACCTTGCTGCATATATTTGCATATGAATTAGGGCTTTATAATTTATAATGCTATGTTGTGTCACATTTTACCTTTATCACAAAATTGCAGCTCCTGTGATTTCCATATTACACTTGGTCATAATGCAATTTTGATAATTAATTATATTTCGATTGATTGTTCAGCCCTAATATGAATGAAGGAACACTGAATTCCCAGAAATTGCTCGAACTCCTTAACACTTTAAGTTGACACGTTCTAATGATACCAGATATGTGGCATAAAAGTGTAAAAAATCTTTGATAATAATGAGCCACTTGGAGTAATTAGGAAGAAACTGATTGGCACTGATGAAAACTCAAAAACAAAACATAGTAGAGACTTCATCACAGGTACCTCATATGGAGTGGATAATTTAGACTTGCTTTGCTGCATACATTTGCATATCAATGAGGTAAAACTGATTTTTGTTCTTGATGACAAACTACTTACGCTGTGAGCATATGTGTTCTTCTTTCCATGGAAATCACGGCAAGACACAAGCTAAGTGTCTCTTGTTAGAAAATGGTGAGCTCTAATTATTGGGTATTCAGATGAGTCAACAGGGTGTTATTTACTAGTGAGGGTAAGATGGAGCGAGAGAATGATCCGTGAACTGGCGTGGCATTTTCACTGAACTGCTGCAGTGTGGAAGGAGCTGAGCCTGAAGGCAGAGCTCTTGATTTACCAGTAAATCTTCATTCCAGCTCTCACTTGTGGTCACTAACTCGGGGTTTAATGATTTGTAACAAAGAGACTGTAGATGCAAGCAGCAGCAATTGGTTTTGCACACCGGTTCTGAACAGGTTGCCTTCTGGACACTGGACTGTGAAGGTATTCCACACACGTCCAACCGGTAGGTGACCAGTTGGACCAGTGCAATACATTTGGATTGCCCCCACCTCAACACCTGCCTGTGATACCTTCCTGTTTGAGCCCCCAGGGTTGACAAGACTGTGGTCAAGGTTAAAATAATGTGTGAATGTTGCGTCATGGTGGTTTTCAGTTTGAAGGGAGGGACAATTCTTCTGTGGTTTTAACCACAGTCGCTCACGCAGACACAGAGAAGGGACCTGTGTTTGTTCAATTAATACTTGTGGTCATTTTCCTTTCTTTTTGTTTTCTTCTTCATTTTTGCATTACGTCAAATTTGGAGACAAAATCTGAAAAGGTGATTTCGTAAGTTTTTGCTGTATGGAATGCTGATAAGTTTTTACCCACACTGTCATCGCTCAGAGCTCCATACTTTGTCGGTTTTGGCATCTTTTGTTTCACTACAGGAAAGAGGTCTGCGCTTCTTAAAGCATGTTGTGCATTAAGTGTTAATGCACCAGCTTATAACAGCTACAGTGTAGAGTGTACAGATTCTGCTCATCTCTGCACTGTGTTTAAATCTCTACTGATTTTTCAATTTACATTCCAGCTCCATGAAAATCATCCTTTCTTTTTCTACTGTTGATTGAGATTAATTTTTCAAAACTGGCAAAAGTTTCCTATAAATATCCATTGGAACTCAACTTTTCTAAAGAGGAAGAACATCCAGGTTGAGGTCTGTTGTAGATCTTAAACCTCCTACATGCTTCTCAAAGCTGTTTTCATGGAAATGCATGATCACCTTTATATCACTTTTTAAAATTTTTTAATTATTATTACAGTTCCTTTTTCATTATCAAAAAGCACATTTAATGGCTTTTGCTTTGCATGTGCTTAAAGCTGGAAACAATAGCATTTCAATAGCAGTTTCAGAATGTTTTGATCATCAATTATTTGCAGAATGAAAATTAGAAACCACAAAATACTAGAAAATTGTGAATTTGAGGAATACCCGATGGTTGAATGTAAAGTGTTTTTTTAGGCTTGAAAGACGTTGATTTCCTGTGACAGAACTGCATGCTCTGGGGAACGAAACCTTGTTTGAATATACTGAATGTATTAATTCTAAATGTGTGCTAGTCTTTTGTTTGTGTTATTAACTACTAATGATTGATGTGATTGAGGTGCTTCAGATTAACGTGGAGTGATTTACTTTGTCAGTATTTTTTGTTGAGTTGCACTTGGCCCATCAGAAGTGTTGCATAAATATTGTCCTAACAAAATCAACTTTTGTTGCCATTTTATCTGCGCCGTTCAACAAAACATTGGCATTCATTTTGTTGGATTTCTTTCTTGTTGCACACTCAGCAAATGCCAATTAAAACTTGCTCTTTAAAGAAATTACAAAAACTATTGCTTAATTGATCTTCCAATCTGGACTTAATCTAAAAGTTTACGACAAGAATTAAAATTCTAATACATCATAATATTGGGTGCCATTCTGATACTGGTTATGAACATGTGCTATGATGTACATAAACTTCCACATGTAACATCTGGTTCTTCATTATCTAAACTCGAGATGTTTTAATATCTCTATAATGACATATTTGGTCTTCATAGGATTCTCGTCAGCAGGTTTTTTTTTTTCCTCTCATTTCAGATGCATATGTTGACCTGTTGTTGATGTTTTGCTCTACAGGGCAGTAAAGTACAGACGAGGGTGGGCCTCCTCATGCTGCTGTGCACGTGGATCAGCAACTGTCCGATTGCTGTCACACACTTTCTACACAATCAGGAAAACGTTCCCTTTGTATCCTTGAGGCAGCTCACAAGCCACCTGTCGGTGCCATTACAAGCTTTAGAAATTCTGATACCAACTTACAAACTTGAAACCAGACCCCTTAGGAACCCATCCCTAAGGGAAACGTACAGTACATGCAAGTGTTGAATGAATCCTTGACTTGCTGCCTCCTGCAGCTGACGGCTCAGATCTCAGAGAACCTGGGAGAGGATGAAAGGCTGGTTCAGGGCCTGTGTGCGCTGCTTCTCGGCATCTGCATCTATTACAACGACAACTCACTGGAGAACTACACCAAGTAAGCGTCTTTGACCCAGTTCACACACTTTGTTTTGCTACACAGAGGGTGAATGTGTAGTGTTTCAGAATATTATAATAAATCAAATCAGTTCTTGTTGTGTGATGAGTTTACAAACCTAGTGTCCATGCTGTTAATTAATCAGATTTCTCCCCTATCCACAGACATATATTGGAGCAGCATTGGTATATTTTAAGTGTATTTTAGTTGATATGTGCAGCTGTGGCTCAGGTGGTAAAGCGAGTTGTCAATTAATCGTGGATGAGAGATTCACATTGTGAATAATGTTTCCATTTGATATATGATGTATTTAGTAAAGTGACAGTGTGGTTCTTTTAGTGGGAAAGTCATTCTTTAGCACTTGCTGTTGTTATGCTTTACAGCTTATAATAGTTGGATCAGTACAGTTTTCCTTTCCTTGCTTTGCTTTGCTGATGCAGGGATACATCCCCTGCCATTTGCACTGGTGCTTTTTTAAAGGCGAAGGCTGGTCACACAAAATATTGATTTGAATTAGATTTTTCTGCTCACTGCACTTTGTATAAAGTTAATTGATTAATTAAAGCATCCTCACCAAAACCTTTGCACAGTACTACATGTCAATCAAACGATGTTGTGTTGGTGTGCCGTTCAGATGACAGGTCTACCTGACTTGTTTTTGATCACTGATTTGAAACTGAGACTCTGTAGAGGAAAAGCACAGTTTCATCTTGTGATGTGTGTTTGAATCAAACAAAAAACCTGCTGAGGAAACCGACTCATTCAGTGTGTCACTAGTCGTGTTGTTACAAGAGATTTGTATTTCAGTCAGTTTTAATTGAATTCTATGGTGAAGACAGACGGCTACAAGTAGTGACCTTTCATCTCACTTCAGTCTCTACTTTGTTACTACAGGAATGTTTTTCCTGGCCTGAGCCCTTTTTGTGCAATTAGTGTGCACCCACAGTTTGTTTACAGTTATAAATGTGTATATGGTGAGAAGTAATCAGGTGTGTCTTGCAGAAATGTTAACCAGGGGGTTCTTCGTGCCCTAGCCTGATGAAGATGAAGCGAACTGAGCTTCTGTTTTCATCTACCATT
The DNA here is from genome assembly GCF_002260705.1 of Seriola dumerili. NCBI lineage: Eukaryota > Metazoa > Chordata > Actinopteri > Carangiformes > Carangidae > Seriola > Seriola dumerili. Next base: position 282,296 of record NW_019186497.1, read on the forward strand.
TGTGACTTTTAAGACTTCCCCTGTCCCCTCTGTCGCCCTCAGAGAGAAACTAAAGCAGCTGATCGAGAAGCGCATTGGAAAGGAAAACTTTGTAGAGAAACTCGGCTTCATCACCAAGCATGAGCTGTACTCGCGGGCGGCCCAGAAGCCGCAGCCTGTCTTCCCGTCTCCAGAGCAAATGCTGTTTGACCATGAGTTCACCAAGCTGGTCAAAGAACTAGAGGGTCAGTCAGAGACATTTTTTTTTTTTGTCTGCCAGTGACGATACCTTTCTTATTACAGTTGACAGTTTTCATGAGGTTTTAAGAATAATCTTTACCCTCTACTCTACCCAGGTGTCATCACGAAAGCAGTTCACAAATCCAGCGAGGAGGAGAAAAAGGAAGAGGAGGTGAAGAAGACATTAGAGCAACATGACAACATTGTAACTCAGTACAAAGAGCTGATCAGAGAACAGGTGAGCAGACTCATCCACACTTACACACTTATACACAGGCAAAGAGCTAAGTAGTAGAAGTGCCATTTTAAGTTCTACATGTGGTTTGTTTTTAATTTGTGTGCATTTGATGTCATTTGTATTCGATGTGCTGTCCTGTTGACTGTGCTGCTTTAACTGTGTGATCTTCAGGATTCTCAGATCCAGGAACTCAAAGAGCAGGTAGCATCTATGACTTCTCAGAACGAACAGAAGCAAGCTACGATCACTCAGCAGCTGTCCCAGATCCAGCAGCACAAAGACCAGTACAACATCCTGAAGCTAAAATTAGGTGGGTTCACCTCACAGCTGCTTGTTGTGTCCTCCAGAAAGAATAGGAGTTGAAGAAGAAGTTGTACATTTCTGTTTTTTTTTTTGCTTTTTTTAAAACATGAACCAGTGTAAGTTATGAATGGAGAGGATTACTTTGAAAGTCATGTATGGGTTTGATTTAGCAAATGTTATGTGTAGTAAATGTGCTAAAGGACACCTATATATATTAACAGTCTGACCCTTGTTTTTAATAGTTAGTTACATTTTATTACCTCATCCCTGAGATATGGAGCGACAGTGATATGCAGCGATATCTCTAGATAGCAGATACAGTTTTACAACAGAGCACATGAGGCAACCACACACACACACACACACACACACACACACACACACACACACACACACACACACACACGATCGAAGAGGTTTTAAAGGAACAGCTCAGTATTTTGGGAAATAAGCTTATTCACTTTCTTTTACAATCAGAAACAGTTTGTGGTTTTAGAGAAGTTTCATGTTCCAACTATCTCTTGGCAAACAGTTACAGCGAGTTATTCTCTTTAAAACCTCAAATTGTCATGTTTTACATTGTTCTTTGTTTACAGATTAAACAAACAGAATACCACATGTTAATTTGTGAGATTACAGGTACTGGCCGCGTGTTTTTTTTAAACTCTGGAGGAAGCCTGCTTCCATCCAAAAAAGCGATTAAGCACATGTCCTAAAATATCCATTTAAACAAGCCAACAGTTCAACTATATTATGTAAACCACTTATTGGGAAATGAAAATAAGAGTGAATGCACCAGAAATGTCCACCAGGCTGGTTGAGCTGTCTGACGGCTCATGCGGTTTTCTTGTTTCTCTGTAGTAACTCTGAGTCCACCATGACATATCTGAGAGATTTATGGTCATGCATTTAGACTTACACGACCTGTAGCTGCTTTTGCACTATGCACATGTAAACATACCTTATGATGATCAATAGAGATGTAACATCAACATTCAACTCACAGTCCAGTTTTGAGTCTTCACATTTGAGGAGTGTGTGTGTGTGTGTGTGTGTGTGTGTGTGTGTGTGTGTGTGTGTGTGTGTGTGTGTGGTTCCACCTTCAGGTAAGGAGAACCAGAGTCAGTCTAACAGCCAGGGAGACGTCTCTCAGGTGAACGGGCTGCAGACAGAAGAGCTGACTCAGCTCAGAGAGGAGGTGGAGGAGCTGCGCAAGCAACACACACTCCTGCAAACACAACTCGATGACAAAGACGCACTCATCAACACCCTGGTTAGTAACTGTCTACGTGTGCGTGTATTTGTGTAAGCTTCAGGTGGTGATGGAAAACACACTCCTCCAGACCCCACTCGGTGACACCCTTGGGAGTGTTTCGCAAACGGCAACAGTGGTCACTGTTCAACCACCTGAGTATGATTGATTGGTAGACAAACTGTCCTCCATGTCAACCCCTGTTCCCAGAACAACTGTTGACATTACTACACAATTTATGTTTAGTTTGTCTGGTCTAATCAGAGCCATACACAGAACATAAACAGCAGATAGACTTTGAATAATACATGACATATAACGGACATTACATTACAGCAGTAGATGTCAACTACAGTTTTCAAGCAAACAACTTATGACAGACAATTACAACAGAATTTCCAACCGTACTAGAGCTTCTTAGAAACACTTCCCAGGCGAGCACAATTTTATTTTTTGTCACATATTTTTGTTTCTGAATTAGAGCTGCAATTACTTTGTTAGTTGATTGACAGAAAATTAATCAGCATCTTTTTGGTAATTGATTAATTGTTTTAAGTTAGTTTTTAAGCAAAAACTCTGTTGGTCAGACAAGATGTTTTAAGATGCTGCCTTTGCCTCTGGGAAACTGATATAAACAAAACAATTAAACAAGAAAATAATCAGCAGATTAATCATCAATGAAACTAGCTGTTGTTCTGAATGTTATATTACAATTAGAACCGGACGTAGAGTTTTACCCCATCACAGTTAAAATGGCTGGTGATTTATGATTTCACTGTGTGTGTGTGTGTGTCTGCAGAGGTCAGAGGCGGCGCAGACAGCAGAGGGTTCAGCAGGAGGATCAGAAAACACAGAACTACTCAAGGTTCGGATTCATCATCACTGTACACTTTTCCCCGGTTTGAGTGAAACATACAGTAGCAGTCCAAAGTTTTGACACACTGTGTGTCCACACTTTTGACTGGTACTGTATGTTCTGTTTCTGATACTAACACTTGAAAAGTTGAAGAGCGTGAATTTTACCTGTGTCTCCTGTGTTTAACGATAAGTTTGGCATTATTCTATATTCACCTTCCTGTCAACAAAACCCATGAAAAGACCAAAGCCAACGTGTGTTAGTCTGTCTCAGGACTGTCTGAACACCTTCTGAACGTCTTGGTTACTGTATGTCCTCCTGACTGCCGTAAACAATAACATTTTTTTATTTTTTTTTTATTTTCTATAATACATTTTTCCGATGGTGAACCCTGCAGAAAACCCTGAGACAGTGTTTATGATACTGACTCAAAATAAACTGCAGTGCCCACGTTCATCGTAAAGAAGGAACATTTCATCCATTAACAATGGAGCTCTATGGCCCAGATGAATCAGATACACAGACAATACTTGTTAGTAAGATCAGATCACTGTTGGTTTTGGTCCTTGGCAGTACAGAAAATGTTGAATATTGTCCAGCCTTATTCATAAAACTTCAATTTTACATTTTTACATCTTTTTTTTTTTTTTGTGTTAAATTTGTTGCAGGAGCTGGAGGCTTTGAGGAGTCAGGTTCAGTCTCAGTCAACAGAAATCAACCAGCTTCAGACAGAGAGGGAAGAACTGCTCAGAAGAGCTGAGGCCGGGGTAAATATCGTGCAAATATTACAGTTTGTGCCAAAAAATATCACATTATTCTTAACAGATACTAAATGAATGAACCTTTTGTCTGGTTTCTCTCAGTCCTCAGACGTAGTCCACAGCAGTGACGGCTCATTAGACTCAGCCAAGATGGCAGAACTTGAGAGCAGACTTGCAGCACAGATGACTGAAACAGAGAGACTCAAGGTGTGTGGAATATCTGTGCAACAATATGTCTGTGCTCTGTCAAACGTTACACTTTACCTCCAGTTTTTATATAACAACAATCTCATCTTTTTTTCGTGGATTCTATCATATGTGTTTAGGGAAAAAAAAAACTCATTCACTCTCCGTCTTCTTCACTGATTCAGGAGGAGACAAAGAGCTTGTCGGGGAGCCGGGCAGACCTGGAGCAGCAGCTGGCTTCAGCCACCAGCACGGTGGCCATCCTGCAGACGGAGAAAGCAAAGCTGCAGACGGAGGTTCAAGAGTCCAAGAAGGAGCAGGACGACCTGCTGATGCTGCTGGCAGACCAGGATCAGAAAATCCATAGCCTCAAACAGAAACTCAAAGACCTGGGAGAGACGGTAGACAAACGATCAGTATTACATTTTTCTAAACTCATCAGGACATAGAGGAGTTTGAACTTGGACTGCCATGTTATCATCATCGTTCAGTGTGCGGGGAAATGGTGGTGATGTGAGTTAGTGAAAAATAGGTCGACTGATTAACTGTAAAACACAGGAGTAAAAAAAAATATGAAGTAACGTTTCACTTCAAATAACCTGAAGTTTTTAATAACACTGTTGCCACATCAGCTGGGGATACCTTTGTTAAATGTAGGTCTTTTTTCTTAAAGGCGATTAATAAGCGATTGTTGTGCCGATTACTTTATGATTTAATGTTTGGGAGATAAAATCCCATAGCCTGTGCTTGTCAAAAAGCAGTCAGACAGACTTTTGTCACAATTAAAATACAAAAATTTTAATATGAAGTAACCACATGATAAAATGCGGTACAATTGTCTTAACAAATCAAATGATAGCAAGTGCTGTAGATTTTAAATACACAGTTTCTATTGACAAAAACGAACAAAAATCGAAAACGAAATCAAACTTTGATGCCAAATTAACACTGATTGAGTGATGTTTGATGTTTCTCATCGTTTAGCTTTTGATTAAAATATTAATATTGTATTGCTGTGAGCGCACAGTTGTTACTGCAGGTGACTTAGACTCAGATCCTCTCTCGTTTGGATGATTACATCTGGACGAGGACGCTGTTCAGAGAGATTTTCGTCAGAAAATCAAGCTGAAACTGTAAAACTTAGGGTGACAAAAGAAGATTTTGAAAAGAAAAGTGGAAATTACACCCTTGCAGTCATTCCTGTCTGACTGTCAAGACAAAAACACCAGTGTATATTGGTGGAAACAGTTAAATGCTGGGTGTCTTTGTAGATTTCAATAATCTTAATGTCTCAGCTCAACCAGTGAACTGTGGTGGTAGTTGTTGGAAGTAGAGATATCATGACCAGTGAGTTTTACCATGGAGGAATAACTACTTGGCCGTGTTTTGTCTGTTTGCTTTAGTTAGACTGTGACCCTTTCCTTACAGGTGGAAGATGAAGACGACCTCGACGCCAGGGAACAAACTGATGATGATGAAGAGGAGGAGGAGGAAGAAGAAGATGAGGACTAAAGAAAAACACTGACAGAAAAAAAGGGAGAGATGGGAATTTGTCTGCCAGCAGGCAAGAAAAGACTTTACAGAAACACACGAGAGAAACTCAAGAGTAGGACTAATATACTGAAGGAGTTTCTTTATCCAGCTGCCATGCTATCTTCTATTTTCTTTACCCCCGGTCATCACATGCATTTGTTCAGGATAAAGTTCTTCTGTCCAAGATTTCAGCTTTCAGTGACGGCTAAAACCTTTGAACATGTCAGTGCATTCATCTCTGCTACTTTTCTCATCGGTTTGTGATGGATTTTACCAGTCTTGTGGTTAATGTAACGTATTGTCATATAGTTTGTAATCACGCTAGGTTAATTTTAACGCACAAGAGTTACCCGGAACATTTAGGGAGGAGGATTTCAAATGTAGCAAAAAATGCAACTATGGACAGATTTAATGTTATTCTCATTTTCTCATAAACGTGCTGGTGAGCTCCATCGGGCGGCTTTTTTCCCATCCTGCATTCCTGCTCTCACCAGACGCACAATGCATTAGGATCACCCGCAACATGTCACTGTGCTGCACCCTGAAATTTCACACCCCAATCAGTTCGAGTTCAGTGTTACAGTATTCGTTCTGTTTTGACGACACAACCTAACTGCTCTACAATATGCTGCAAAACACTGAGAGAAAAGATGTAAAGACAAAAAAGGTATTTTTGCAACTTTTTGTCCAGTACTGGCATCCAGCTTCTGTATGATATTGTGTAACTTATCAATTTATGAGCCACATTGAAATGAATAAAGAATCTATCGGTCTGTATGCCTGTATGGAGACATAATTGTAGATAAATTAAATTTTACTAAATCCACAATGAGACTTTTGTATTTATATTTGCAGGATTCTTTTTTGTCTGAATATTTGGCCTCATCACTTTTAAAAGTCCAGTATCATATCAACACAAATATGACGCCTATGTTTCAGTATGTTTCTGGCATTGTTATGTCCTGGATACTTTAGGATTAAATCATTCATTTAACAGGGTTTGGCTTTGATTAAATTAAAAATAAAAAATAAAAAAAATTCAAGTTAAAGCAAGATGTTTTCCAGGATATTGTGGTGTCACAGAACTCGGATCAGCTTTTCAAGAGTTGGTATATTTTTGAGTTTCATTGGTCATTAATCAGTTTCTAACTGAACTGTTTCTGAAAGGCACAAAGCTTCTGGTTCCATTTTTCAGAAAAAAGCTCCTCTGAGAAAACTTGTTTTGTTTGTGCACATGTGGAGGCTGCACGAACAAACCCCGCTACACCCCAGGGAGAATTTTGAAGCCAGACAACTTGTCTGAGCAGCTCAAGTATTCGACTGCTGAGCCTCCAGGTGACGAAGAGACTGATAACACAGTTCACTCTTGGTTCTGGTAAACCACGCCTAAAAGGTTTCTGGTGTAGAGAAACATCTTGTGCGCCATGTTTCCACAAGGTTTTACACACTGTACAAAAAAACATGGAGATCTAAAGCTCATTTATGAAGAGAGCTGTTGAACTAACCTTTAGCACAGGACTGGCATGTTTTATGATTATGTTTTTTTATCTTTTTCTTTTTCTAAACTTGTTAAAATCATTATGTCATCTCTTCAATACACCTGTGAAAGCATTGTTTTGCAGCTTTATCTATCGCTGCCCATCTTCTGGACATATGTAGAGACGTCTGACCAATCGTCATCCACCTCTAAGAGGAAAATAATTCCTCTGAGGAGCTGAGAAATGGAGAGTAAGGTGGAAGGAAATGTGACACCGTCCTGGAATGGGGGTGTAAACCGCTCTGTGACTGGAAGGGAACACTGAAACACCACATTGTCCCATACATTTGGAAAACAAGAAAAACAAAATGTGGATTTATCCTCACCTGCCCTGTTTCCTCACATGGCACAAGTCGTTCACGGAGATTGTCAAGATAAAATGATTGTAAGAGTGTGTACAGTTTGTGACCTCTCTGATCAGGGTGGCTTTTAAAAATATTGTAATGGCTGAGTTTCAACACTGGGGGGCAACAAACTCTCAAATAAAGATGAGCACTGAACATAACATGAAATGACATATTGTATGTTCTTAAAAAGGAAACTTGGGTTATTGTTGTGGGAAAGGTACCTAAAAATTTAATTTGGCCATTTCTGTCACTGTTTTTTGTTCCAGTAGTAAGTATTTACCCACAAGGCATTCTGTTTAGGATCTACTTTTTGTCACCTGAGAGCTCAGAATTTTCCTACTATATATGATATTGAGAATTGCATTTCTTCTATTAAACCAGGACAGCCTGAACCAGATATCAGAAAGCACATGAACCGTTTATCTACACACACATACACACACACACACACACAACCATATGGAATCTATGCAAATACTATGATATGCATCTTACAGTGAGTCACAGCAACACTTCAGATCTGACTGACTAACTGATCTGTGAGCCTCTGCTGACGCTTCTTCCTCCCTTTATTCTGCGCTGCATTGTGTGTGTTCAACCTGTCGCCTTTAAGGTCCCATGAAATACAGTTCTCACAGGAGGCGACACATGACAGCCTCATTATCATTTGCCTACAGAGACAAAGAAACTGCCCTGTGCCCTATGCCCCAGGTTCCCTGTGTGTCAGTTAGGTTGAACACAAATTTATTCAGGAATATGCACCAAATAAAAAGTCTAAAAAAAAAACTACATTTTGACACATGACCCTTCTACCAGACTGAGCCACAGGACTATAATAAGGCACTCATTTTATAAGGCTCTTCATGTGTCTGATAATATTGTGTTTCAGAAAAGCAAATTCACAAACTAATTAACATTCACACTAATTGTTTTGGTTTGGTTTTATTCTGCCCTAAATGCTAAATATCTACACACACACACACACACACACACACACGTATATATACAGTCAACCACAATGATATACCATAAAGTATACCCCATTTAAAGTTATATTATTATATATATTATAGTATATTATTTAACAGATGCAGCATTAACCTGTAAACAGCAGTTTAATGCTGCAAGTTAAGGTGGTTTAATCTTTAACAATGAATCATATTTTATGTGTATAATCTATAATCAAAGTAACTGGTAAGTACAGATGTGGGATAAGATGTTGAGAAGTGAAAAGTCGAATATTTCCCTCTGAAATGTAGTACAAAGTACATGAAAAATACTTCAAAATTGTACTGAAGAACAGTTGAGTAAATATATTTAGTTTCTTTCCACCACTGATTTGATGGTTTTGTCCTGTTTATAATCCAACTTTGTGTACATTGTAATTTTTTTATTTCTCCCATATTTTGACATTGTGGCGTGTCTTTAGAGACTCAACTTGCACTGTGTGTTATTTTTATCTGCCTTTAATGACACACTACGCTTTGAATCAACCTGGATTGCCTCGCCCCTCCCTGCTCCTCCTCCTCCTCCCTCATCGCATCCTGTGCTCGCATCTCTCCTCATCCTCCTTTTCCTCCTCCTCCTCCTATTTTTCTTTTTGTCCCAGTAGCTGTGGTGTGTACAGGAAGGGTATGCTCTGTCTGTGAGCCTTTATTTTTTGTTTTGTGTGTATGTGTGTGTGTAAGTGTGTGTGTGTGTGTGTGGGGGAGACTCTCAAGGTCAGGCCGGGCATCATGACTTGTAAATAACCACCATGCTTCAACAACCACCGGTGTTTTAACACGACTCGTCCCCGCTCTGGAAAGTCCTCCACCGGCTCCTCCACCACCGCCGCTGCACTGTTCCACTGAGTCCTCTCCAGGGAAAACCACCACCACCTGCCGACGCGTCTCGCACCATATGACCGTCTCAAAGGTGGGTTCACCTCAGTCTAAACTCCTGCAGTCATGACAAACGACCACCGACATTGTCGTTTGTCATTTTGCAGACGTGTTTTCCAGCGCGCTGCGCGATAAACGGATTGTCCCGGTGAGAGTTTTATTTTGGGATGTTCACTCCGCAGCGTGGCTCTGAGCTGCAGCTCAGCCATGCGGCTTCACAGCTTCCTCTCACCGGGCACGAAGACATAACTCGGGTCAGGGTTTCCAGTGTGTGAGAAGGTGTTTTACCGTAAGATGCATGTTTTTGATTTCATGCCACACAGACCGCAGAGCTTCTTTCAGGATGGTTTTTAACTTTGCAGTCGCGCCCCCCTCCCTCCCCCCCCCCCCCCCCGAAAAGATTGCCTTATCATCTGAAACAGAGGTACACAGCTGTTTCTACTGAAGCCGATCAAAATCTCATTTCTAGATGATCGTTTCTCCATTTACATGACTTCAAATGAAAGTTGTCAATGTAAAATAAAACTAGGGCTGCAGCTAATGATAATCCAATTAATTGTTGTGGCTATAAAATGTCATAAAATTGGTGAAATGTGTCCATTATACAGTTGCCAGTTTATTAGGTACTTCTACAAACTAATACAACAGCCCTGCAATAAATCACACCTTCATGAAGGATATAATATGCAGTTGTTGCTGAAATTGATTCGAGAGGTGTTGATTCAGCTTTATGATCATTGTGGGGCATGTCCTTTGTGGTGCTGTTGAACTTTATTGCATAATACAGAGAGGGGTTCATGTGTACCTAATAAACTGGCAGCTGCAATGTAAATTCCCAGATCCTGTGGTTTTAATCTTCAAATACATAAAAAAAACAATTCAAAAGCTAAATATATTCAGTTTACCGTCATATACGACAAAGAAAAGCAGCAAATCCTTACATTTTAGAGGCTGGAACCAGAAAATGTTTTGTGTTTTTGCTTGGAAAAATGACAAAAACGATTAGATAATCATGGATAGAGTTGCTGATTAGTTTTCTGTCGATTGTCAAATAGATTTATGAACTAATTGTTTCAGCTTTAAATAAAACAAGCCTATTCTCTATTTTGTTTGGAGGACTGCTGAAGCGTTCCCACATCTGACTCTGGAAACCACTGAATCAGATTATTTTCACAGGGAGTTCACAAAATCTGTGAAAGATTGATGTAGATTGTTGATTGCAGCACCAACTACTGCTGGAACTACAAAATATTTATATGTATTGCTGAGAAAAAACCAGTTGATCAAGTGATTGGGCAATCTCAAATGTGACAATTTTCTGCTTTTTCTTTGCTGTACATGTTAGTAAGCTGAATATTTTGCGGTTTTGGACCGTTGGTCAGACGAAACATAGTTTGGATATGTTGACTAGCCCTGGGGGAACATGGAAAGAGCATAAATTACACAAAGTTCATATGTTGTGCTGAAATGATTAGTTGATTAGTTCATTTGTTGAGTGAAAGAAAATGAAATCCAATAAATTCTGATAACTGATTAATCGTTTAGGTCATTTATCAAGCTATAATTCCAACAATTAGCTGGTTCAAGCTTTTCCAAAGGGGAGATTTCCAATTCTTTACATTATTGTAAATAGAATATCTTTGGGTTTTGGATGACTTGTTGGACAAAATAAGATCGCATTGCACTCTGGGAACCTGCGATGGGAACTTTTCTGCAGCTTTTTTTGCATCCCACAGACGAACGAAATTACCAAAAAAAAATATCAGTGATGAAAATATTAGTTGGTCGCAGCCCAAATTCATATGTCCTGTAAGCAACAGTTTATATCCAGAATACACATACAGTTAATGTTATCTTCCTGTCTACAAAACACTAATTATGTAAAATTAGTTATAAGTGACATCTATTATTTTTGCTCTGTGGGTGGCTGTATTCTGTTCAGCCACCAGTTCACCAGAGGGTTGGGATCTATTGTTTTTACTTACTTTTGTCTGGATGGACATAAACAAACTTAAGACAAAAGAAAAAGCAGTTTAAGAGCTCTGTGTTTAATGACCCGAGTCTAATGCTCACCACATGTGGAGCAGTGGAAGAAATTTAGGACTTTGTGCCAATTGGCTCTTCTAGTGTGGCATGGCACATCACTTCCACAGGGGCACGTCCAGGGCATGCACTTTGTTGCACTCTTGTACAGTTTAACATTGGGCATTGTTTATAGACTTTTAAGTGGTATCATACTGTGATGACACGACATATGGTTTCACAAAATTCTGTTGTCCACAGAATGATTGAATGATTCAAACCTAATTGTGATTATAAACAAACCAAATGAGCTTCTGAACTTGAGGCCCAACTTTAGGTGAATACAGATGGTAACCAGCAAAATAAGGAATAATTTGAATTGTTAATAATTTTATTTAGTTAATTTTATTAGGTATTAGCACAATGAGAGCAAGTATAAAGATTTCTTTTTTTCCAGATTCCTGTTCTCTCTACATTTACAGTATGTCCTGTTCTAACAACAGAAACCATGAGTTTTTTTTCAGTTCAAAGGTCATGTAGCTATATAGATTTAACATTTCACTAATTCTTAAATGTTACTAAATTCTTTGCTGTCCATGAGGTGAGAAGATCAATACCACACTCATATCTGTGTGTTAATTGTGGAGCTGGAGGCAGGAAACCAATCAGCTTAGCATAGCATAAAGACTTAAAACAAACAGCTAGCCTGCTTCTCTCTCTCTCCAAAGTAAAAACATAGATCTACGAGCACCTCTAAAGTTCACTAAAGAACATGTTCTGTCTTCTTTCCTTAGTTTGTACGGAAACAAAAATGTAAAAACAAGAAATTGTGCTTTTACAGGGAGTTGCGAGCAGCTTGGCTTTAGTCTTTTTTACACTTATGTTTGTGTAAAAACTTACAATTTGTTTATTAGTGAGCATTAACTTTATAAGACTAAGTCTGTTGCTAATGATCTTCATGCTTCGATACACTTTTGAATTGCCAGACTGTACAAGTCAGTGGTGTGCTGAGTTGAAGAACAAGTGTGGCAGTTATAAGTCATACTGGTGTCGGTGGTGTGTAGGTGTCATGCCGGCTCTAGATCGGTCTAAGTCGGCCTGTCATGTACTTAATGGGCAAACTTCTGCCAAAATGAGCATTAGCCTAATGAGTTTGCAACACGTCTTCACTTGTGGGAAACAGAAAACTCTCGACCAAAAATACACTTCACCCTTGTAGTTGGCTTTTGACGAGGGAGAAATAACACACCCTGATGGTGTCAGAAAGTTTTTAATGAGGAGTTTGTGGTATTTGAAGACACTGTACTCTCTCCTGTTTAATTCTATGGTGTGTCTGTCTGGAAATCTGCTGTGCACTTTCATGTTGAGCCATGAAGTGCTAACCTGTATCTCTGGCATGTTATCACACAGACTGTTAACACATACCTGAGATTCTCCCACTTTGTCCAAACTGTGACTTGTGCAGTTTGCTATGTGGAGGCTCAGATCTTCAGATTCTCAGAAGCAGACTCTGTTGTTTTTGTCTCCTGAACTCTTTCCTGTGAAAAAGGCAGATAAGTTATTGTCTATTTATCTTGTACTGTATTGCACTGTCACCCATGTCAAAACAGTAACTAGAGCTCAATTTAGCTTTCCAACATCATACACAGACTCGCTGCTCGTAACAGGTATCAAAGTCCTTCCTGCTGTAATAACCGCTGTGAATTGCAGGCGTGCTTTTGAGCAAATACGTCCTTGAACCTGAAGACCTGATTGGTAGAAATCCCCTCCAGGCAATATGTATCCGTCATGCTGCTGTTGTGCAATAAAGTGATCGCCCAATAACCTGTATTCTAGACAAACATTATGACTTGATAAACTCAGAAGCCTGTTGATATTTAGTCTATTATAGTACTTTGAACTGCAAGTGAAGTATATTTCATCCCATGGAATCACAAAATGAGCAAGATATATGATAACAGAGCTGGAAAAAATTGATTAATAAATAAATGAATAGACAGAAAATTAATCTGCAACAATTTTGACAATTGATTCATAAAAACACGGAAATGCCAAACTGCACTGGCAAATGTACCATAATTTTATAGGTTCTCAACATGGAACCATAAGCTGCCTTTTGTAGTCTTTGGTTCTCCAAATATCATTGGAGATTTCGATATTGCTTGATCTTCATGGAAAGATGGGTTTGAGGGGTTGAAACTTTAGTTAACATCGACGTGATGTTCTTCAAGTGCTCAGTAAAAATGGAAATTCAATAATTTGCATTTCCTTGATAAATGGATGTACCCCACCTGCTGATGAAGATCATGTGAAATAATAATAGAAATCTCCAGAACAGCTACAAAGTGGGCCTTGAGGTGAGATTGAATATCAAGGTGAAGAACTTTGAAACTGTTGGTCAGACCAAACGAGACGTTTAAAGACATCACCTTACCATTTTATAGACCAAATGATAAATAGAGAAAATAATCAAGGATGAAGATAATTATTAGTTGCAGCCTTGTATGGTCTTGATGTATTTTCACTTAAAATGCAAATGATTCAAAGGCTTTAGCTGATAAGAAAAAGCACAACTGCTCCTGATGCACAGATTGCGTACATGCAGCTCTCCTCTGCTGCGTTTGGTCTGAGAATGTGTCGTGTTTGTGGCGTTTTTGTGGCTTATCAGCTGTTAATCCACACGGAGGTGAAGAAACCAATTAAAAGGTGATAAGTCATTATGTGACCAGGTCAGACTGTTGAGGCCTGTCTGTGTAGGATGGAGAATCTCTGCCTGTTCTCACAGAATTGTAGATACACGACTCACACTTTGATCCAGACTGAAATACTCTAAACATCTATTGGATGGATTGCCATAAAATTTGGTCGACATGTTCATGGTCTCCAGATGATGAATGCTAATGACTTTGATGATGATTGATGCTGACTTTTCCTCCCACGCCGCCACTAGGTTGACATTGTTGATTTGTAGTGTAATATCTCCACGACAGATGGTAGGTTTGCTGTGACATTTGCTTCATGAATTCAAGGTCTCCAGAGGATGAACTGTAAGAACTTTGGTGATTAGCTTTTTCTGTAGTGCCATTGTTGGTCAAAATTTGTACAATGCTTTATGGAAAAATACCTGCAAAACTAATGATATTCCCATCAGCCTCAGCTGCACTTTGTGCCCACTGGTAATTAGCCAATGTTAGTGTGCTAAAATTTCCAAACTAAAATATAGTAGTTGATGTTAAACATTAGTCCTGCTAAACTTCTGCATGTTAGCATTGTGACCGTGACAATGGCTCAAAGTACCACTGTGCGTAAGTACATCTTCACAGAGCTACTAGCATGGCTGTACAAGGTCATCAGGGATACAGGGATACCATCTTCAAATTGCTTTTGTCCAACTAGCAGCCCAAACTCAGCAGACACGAAATATCCAACAATACAAAACAGAGAAAAACAAAAATCCTCACATTTGATCTGCTGGAAGAAACAAATCGATTAACTGACAAACTGTTGCAGCGAAATAAATGTGTGCAGTCGTGTCCTCTAGCAGCAACTGAAACTCTGTGTGTATCATGTATTCCTGTTTGCCCTTTTGCTGGATTATATCACTGATTTAGTAACAGGTTAGAAACAGCCTGAAGGTGAATGAGATCATCTCACATGTCCTCTGTAGCTTTATAGGCCAGACATTGTGGCTTGAGGTGGTGGTAGTGGAGAACCTGATGTTGCCACTAAATGATGCCTCATACATGACTATACCTCCAGAACAAAGCCCCCGGGGGCCTTAAGTCTCTGACTCCACCACCACTCCCACTGTGGTTTACTCTTCACTGAACCTAATGAAGTCCTGCCTCCCTGCCCAGCAGGACCAAGGTGACTTCATGGTGTTTGTGTCCTCTCACATTTAATCCCACTGTTCTCACACGGTCACTGAAACTACTGATACTGACTTATAGTGTTTCTTTCAACAATCTTAGAGAGCTAAAAGACAATATTATCTATAAGCCCATGGCATAATGCCTCTTTTATGTTATGATTTTACTTTAAATATGCCACATCATAAGATAAAGTAAAATGTGGTGTGTTCATGGTGTTTTTTTTTTTTTAATTATTGTTGAGTTAAAAGGGTATTTATTGAATGGATTTGAGGGTAAGACTGTCACAATACTGAAGCCTTACTAGTCAACACCAGCAGTTCCTCTAATGCAAATGAAGCGAAACCACTAAAGGGTGTACTAAAGACCTTTTGTATTGGACAGATTTCAGCTATTTTCTAGCACCAATCAAGACCAGATGTTTTGATCTAGTCTTAAATGGCCTGTAAAGTATGCCCTGGATTTTGTTTTTTAGGAGAACAATAACTTTAGATGTTCAGACCAAATCGGCTTTGATTATGTCAACAAGATTGTTTTCTCCAACCAACAATTCAAAACCAAAAAATGTTCAGCTTATAATGATATGACACTGAGAAAAACTGCAGTTTTAAATAAATACATAATATGAATACATTTCTTAATGTAACTTATAAGGAAAATCTTTGATGTCATTCATTGATTATATATCTTAAAGGAGGGTATTTATGCTTTAGTGCTGCAACTAATATCTATTTTCCTTATTGATTAATCTAACCATTACTTTCTGGAGTAATCAATTAATCCATAACATGTCAGGAAATAGTAAAAATGTCCATCACAATTTCCCCAAAAGCCCAAGCTCTAATCTTTAAGCTGCTTGTTTTTGTCCCACAGACATGGGAATATATAGTATTAAAATGGAGAAAAGAAGCAATCACATTTGAGAAGCTTTTATCTGTAATCAATATAGTTGCTAATTCATTTTCTGTTGGTTGCATTCCTCATTCTCAGATACATGTTGGATCTGCAGTTATGTTTATACTCTGTAAACATGTGAGGAGTGATTGACGTGATAATTATCCTCACAACTTGTAAGTGGATTTGTCATTTGTCACTTCGTGTTGCAGTCAGACCTAATTACAGTGACATGTTTTATGATTTTTTGTTTTTTTTTTCATTTGATGCTTGTTATACTCGGGCCCAGCTACCGAACTGATTCAGACCTGTTATATTTAAGTGCACAGGCTTTAGGAAACAATCTGCTGGTGGATGTTAAGGATGATTACTGTACTCGTCCTGACAATGGTTTAGAAATCCTAAAATGCTCTTATGTAACCGGAGAGCCTGCACGTGACCGCAGAACCTCTCACTGTTATTGTCACACACAGAGCGCCTAAAGACCACCAGCTTCCCCCAACAAACCAGCTTCTGCTGTTTCTTGTCACTGCAGGGCAGGGTCATGTACACAGCGAAGCAGAATGACTTTTTAAACAATAGCTTAAAAAGAGCTGTTTGTGTTTCCAGTCTGTGCTTCCTCTCTTCACTGTTACATCACCGTCACTCAGATCAGTCGTGGCAGGTTGTCCTGCACGTTTCTGACATGACAGCTGTCCGACTGTTTGAGGATTATCTGGTGCTGCTCCCACGTGGGGCACACAGGGAGAGGATTACTTCAAAAAAAAAAAAAACTGAGAGTCTGTGGATCCGTGCAGTGTCGAGCTCACAGTGGTGCAGTTTCAGGCTGCAGGGAGTTAACACAGTGAAGGCCACAGGAAAGAGGAAAGTTCAGTGCTCCATTAGGGCAACTGTCTACAAATGTGACACTGCTGATTAGCTCTTAATGTCCTGTAGCCCCAGTTTCTGCCTCTCAGTCATGTATTTACATTACATGACTCACAGACCCAAGGGTTCGTTTCCTGAAAAAATAAATATTTTCATCATCATTTTTAAGAATTTATGAAGATGTTCTCAGAATATTCAGAGACTTAGGTCAATCTTTGTTGTGATGCTGTTTCCTGTCCTGGTAACTGGAAATATACTGAATCTCCTTGCTTGATTTAATTTTGGTTCACATTTTACAAATCAAGTCATCATATGTCATGTCAGGCTACCGCCTTTGTTTGAATATAGACATATATATATTTTAATCCAGATGGTAAGAAGAGTCTAGAGTTTTGTTCCTCGACCTTCTGGGTTATTCAAACATCATCATGTATTTAATTTTTTTTGCTGAATGTGACTCCAGTGTCATGGTACTGCATGAGGGCTAGAGGTAATAAATGGTCTTGTGTTCATCCAGGTCCATGTCCTCTGTTTTGACCCCACCCCCCCCCCGTCACTTTCCCAGATGCATGGAGCATAAATATATTTATAATAAACACATATATAATAAATAGGCACAACTACTTTGCAACACTTTGTCAAAAGGTTATATATTTTTATGAGCTATGAACATTTGAGTGATTTTTCACCTTCTGTTATTTTCAATAAGTTTTAAGACTAAATAGGCTAAAATATCGTTGTTCTTTTTCTTCTATGTTTTCCTTTGACGTACTTTATTTAATCATTTCACTAGCTTTTTTTCATTCCTATTTATCTATTTTCTTCATTTCTAACTTTCATAAAAATAAAATAACAAAAGATTTCTACTTAATATTCTTGTTGATACATAGCATTGATTTCTTAAGCTCTGTGGTGGTGGTTATTATATTATGTTGCATTTGTTAATGTGGCAGTATTTCAATCGGCGTGTGCCCCTGTTGTTTCAGGAGTCAGGGGGTCTTAATCGTGAGGCAGATGGGTCAGCAGAGTCTGATTCATTATTAATGAAGAGAGGAAGTAGATGGCCTTCTCCACTGATGTATGTGTTTGTTCACCGTATCGATCCCGGAGGCCTGAAGTAGCCCTAATGGCCGCGAAGGATGCTGTCAGAGCAAATGTACGCTCGCTCTCTGACAAGGCGAGTGGCAAATATGTACATTTGTTTATTAGACGCAACAAGTATTTTCCTTTCAAATGCTGCTAGATGGATTTACAGGTATGTTGAGCCGAGCACTTCAACCTGCTAGATCCTTAATACCGTGCAGAGTATCAAAACGGCTCATGCTAATTTTGCTGAATATAGTGTATATTTATTTGTAATATAATTTTAGCCACATTAGCGGCATGGCTTTAGAGATGGCAGTGATGGTGGGTCAGTAGGTCCAGTCTTAAATATCCCAACAACTACTTGATAGATTACCATAACATTTTGTAGATATATTCATGGTGCACAGAGGATAAATCCTACTAACTTTGATGATTGCCTGACATTTTCCTCTAGTGCCACCAGGAGGTTGGCATTTTTGATGCAGACAAACATTTATGTGCAACTTAGGGTGAATTTGAATAATTCTTGCAATCTCCTGACGTTTCATCTAGCGCCATCATCAGGTCAAACTTTTACTTCCAGTACTTTGGTTTATGTCGAAATATGTGCAAAACTAATGATACTCCCATCAGCCTCAGCTTTGTTTTGTGTTCAGTGCTAATTAGCGGAAGTTAGCACCAAAACACACTAAACAAAGATACTGAATACAAGTTGAGTAAAAGTCAGCTATAAATGTAAATTGTCTTTTTAGCCAAAAATGTAATTGGGTTGTGATAGTAAACTTCTAAAGGTATTCTCAACTGAAGTGTACTTTTCCTCAGTGTGAGATGTCGTAGAAAGACACTTTGGCATTAACACATCAGTGAGCTGCAGGTTCTGTGTGGCGACTATCACAACGCGTTAATGCAGTTAGCTAATGGGCGTGATCTGATTAGCAGTGGCCTCCCACAGCCTGATAACAGGGTGTTCACTGCAGCAGTCTGTGTATTGTTCAGAGAGAGACGCTGAGCCTATATATACAGGCAGGCTAATCCCCATGAGTCACAGAAAGTGAAACTCACCTTGACTACAGTTACTATGGTTAGGAAGGATGGATGGCCTTTAGCTGCTGAGGATAAACCCTGCACACTGTATTAATTTAAGTGACAAGGATCCCTGTGACTTATCTGGTCTGCTCTCAGGGACAAGCTCATTGCCTTTGCTGAATAATTGAACAACCTTCAGCCATTTTGTCATTTATTATGTATACATTTAACAAATAGTAAATTCTGCAATGAAAAAAACATCTCTTTTGCATATTAATTCCTCAGGCAGTGCCTCTTGAACTAATTTTAGAACATCAAACCTCATTTTGTGCTGCTGCATATCTTTCCCTCTTCCTTCTCCTCTTTGATGCTGAATATTTTTAACTGTGTCAGGAGCTTTTTTTCTGCAGAGGCCATTGGCTGTCTGCAGAGTAGCTTCGATTTGTTGTAATTAATACGAGATAACAGAAACCCTCGTGAGGCTACGACCTGAGACACGCTCTGCTCTCTCGCTGCGATTTGACATGATCCATAATTATAATTATCACATTGGTTGTGAGCAAGAAATGTATTTATTTAAATTTTAAGAGTCCTGCAGTTTTTTTAATAAGACACATTTTTTGTGCTTTTTTTTGTTTGTTTTCTGACCAAATACTTACTGAATGATTTCTGTTCTGTGGAATGAACAGACACAGAAATACTGCATTTTGTTGCAGGCATACACTGTCAGCAGATTTACTTTATGTACGCTTACATGTACAGATGTACTGTATCACCACATTGCAATAGAAATACATATGTAAGAAAATGAACTCAGGCAGTGCGGCTGATATTAAATTCCGTTTGATTTTTAATATACGGTACTTTACATATTGGATATCAAGTTTATCTTTTTCCAAACTCATTGTCAATTCCATTTTTTTTTTTCTCAAAAATTCTGTTTGTGAACCTTTTGAGTTAAGATTATTTTCCAGTCAAATTTTGCCTTAGACTCCTGAGTTGAACTTGCCAAGTTTGAACTCCCAAGTACAGAAATATAGAGTCTGAACTTGGCCTACTCTGTATTTGGAAAAGCCAGTTCATGCAGCTAAGGTTAATTAACTAGGTCGCTAGAGCTCAAAAAGTCCACCAGTTGTTTTTTAGCCAGATAGAAAGGAGAAGCTTTTGTCTGCTGCTGCCTGAAATAATTATTTTAAAAATGATTAGAGAATTACAGAGGGCTTAGAGAATGGTCACATGGTATCTTTTTTTCACAAACCTTGAGGTTTTAAGGCCCTTGATTTTTTATCAGTTGTACTGTTAGCTGTTGAACGGAGCTGTAACCCGATACCTACATTTAAAAGTGTAATCCTCGGGCTCGCTCTATTTTCATTACCGGAGTGCAATGAATCTTCAGATAGACCGGGCCACGCATTGAATCCTTTTTTGCCCAGGAAAAAGGACACGCTTCTCGGCCGCATTCGAAGGAGCCTTCGAAATTGCACGGCTGTGATGCAATCAGTCTTCAAATGCAGCCTCTGAGTTGGGACACAGCTATAGAGTCCTTTCCAGAACAATCATAAAAAAAGAAAGTACAACTACATACCAATTACCCTTCTAGGAAACTACAGGACTTAACCTACAGGTTAACTGTAGTCTTATCAAAAGATTTCCACAAAGGTATTTTATCTCTACTTTTAGCAAACAAGTCAACAAAATGAAAACACTTGAAATACTGCTGAGTTTTAAGTACATGGAGCTGTCTGTCTCTCTGTGATGTGATCATTATGTGTTGTGTGCAATAAAACCTCCATGCAGCATGTCTTGGGTCTGGACCATGTTACTGTAAGTCGATAAAGGAATTGATTTGGTTTCCAGCTCGTCAAACCCAGTCGATGTTTGTTGTTGAACACCTGGATGCCAGACATTTGTGTGTACGTGTGATTGCGTGAAAGATTGCATTCTTTGAGTCTTAAATCAGCATAGTTATAGGAGTGTGAAAACCAAGAGAGGTGCACATGAAGGATTCTCTGTATAGCATTTTAAATTACACGTGAGTGTTGATCTTTAAAGTGAGCGAAATGTATTTTTCACGAGTGTTTCTCTGATGTGAATCCAGGGATTATTGGCTGTACAAACCATGATTTGCTGCCAAAGTTGATGTGAGCAGGTAAGTAAGGATGTGATATCACTGAATGGGAATCGTTTCAAACAGCTGTGTTGATGCAAATATTGGAGTGAATCGGACATGAAAGAACAAGGTGCGCTGCATGGGCATGCTAACATTTCATCTAACTGGGGATGAGATCACCATCACACAATGTACTTTAGTCGACAATGCGATGAAATGCGGCTCCTTATTTGACAGCAACATTCGTTTTAGAATGACTATTGAACACCTTATCAAATACTTTGTTCTCCTCGTCACTTCCTGTCTGCTGATTGCCATCACCTCTCTGTCTTTGATCTGCTTGAGTGGATCCGACTGTCTGCATACTCAAAGTGAAAGAATCTTGTTGGCAAGTCGACGCAGTCACACAGTGACTTCAGTGTTTTTGTCTATATCTTCGATGCGTTGGCTGAAAAACAAACTTTGGAAAAATGTTTAGGCTAGAGTGAGCAGCGATTTATTACCCAGAGATATCAATGTGTTTAGTCACACCTCGGCCTGTTGAGACACAAGAGTAGGTTATGATCTGATCTGAAACTCGATTATTCATACTGTATCTTCACTTTGTGAGTGGTTTGTGACTGTGTCTGTTCTCACAGTTTGTAGTTCTTCTGCCACGTTATATGTACCTTTTTTTTATATTGCAGTATCAACATACAGTATATATTAGGATATGCTATGGTATTTGACTCTTTGGCATATTTGCTTTATGAGCATCACCTGCTTTTCTTTTCTTCCTTGACAAAAGACGGTCCATCTTATTTTCTTCTTTATATTATCATGTCAGAATAAATCTTGCTGACCTGAATCCTTCCAGTCTTGCCAGCACCTTAGTACTTAATTGTTTTCTGTTCCTGAAAGAATCAGATTTATTCAACTTTATTTGCTTGAGTGTTAATGCACATGAACTGCACGTGAATTGGAAAATTTGTAAATGTTTTCTCCGACTGGCCAGTGAGGCGACTTGTAGCATCGGTATCTCTCCTGTGAGTTCAGGCAGGTGTGCCTCCTCATTTGCACAGTAAAACAACAAAACCAGAGCGTAAATCAACATGCAAATTTATGATAAAGCAGGTCAAGCTTTTTCAGGTTTTCTCGTGCACAGTGCTGCTCAGGACACACAAATAAAACCAAGTGAAGTAAAAGGGTTTTTATTTCAGGGAAGGTGTTGCCCTAACCAATCATTTAGACATTTGTTTGCTCTCAGAAGGACTCGTGTAAATTAATCCGTCTTTAATGGAGGTTTCTGTGTACACTGGACTTCAATAGCTCCAGATAACTTATTCAAAAACTGACAGCACCTGTTCAGTTAAGTGTGTACTTGAATGGGACTGCACTATTTGCTCAGTTAGTGAACACTTGACCATTTAAAATACAAGAAGCCCAAACCTCAAACTGAAACACAGGATTGCACTTGATACTGAAACCAGGTGTTTTACAGACAAAACACAGTCAGACGGCTAATCGGCAATGACAAAGTGAAGGAGGGAAGGTCACAGTGGCTCTGTAGTGTCAAAGGCTTTGGCCTATTTTCTCACAGAAGCTAGCTATTAGTCTGTGGCTGTGTGATCTGTGATTAAAGAGCAAGCCTCTGGTTTGAGCTCTTTGGAAAGAGCCACAGGCTTTTAGGACTCATGCCCTGTCCTTATTGATAATTGCCACAAGTGAGACACACACACACACACACGCACACACACGCTTGCTCGAAATGCCAAGGTTTAATCCAGAGCCTAGAGCTGAATGAAAGAAAATAAAGAGTGTAACAACAAGTGGAGCCTACAGGTGTCATAAATCAGCACTGTCTGTCTGCTATGATAAGAGGAGTAGATACATGGTGACGCTGGCCAATCATTCCACTGTCTTGTCTGGTTCAGACTGATACTGGCTTGAACTTAAAATTGTAAATAATGCTCATGTCGGTGCCATGTTTGGTCAGACTATACCATTCTCAGATTCCTTTAAGTATAATCTGTCTATTCTATTCTGCAGAGCAGCTGGTTTCAGTTTTTTAAGGGCTGAGTATGAATGGTCATTGTCTACTGATGATAAGGTTTGGGTGGGTGTGTTCTCGCTGATTAAAAATGATCCCAGCAGATTGTTGTGTTAAACTCCTGCCTTTGATGAGCCATGTATGTGTTTACCAGGTTGTGGGTCCTGCCTCTTATCTCAGAGACAGTGTGTGACCATTGGACTTTGTTGCGTGTTTCGTGGAAGATGTGTTTGTAGCCAGCTTTGTCACTATTGTATACATGGGTGTGTGTGTGTGTGTGGATGTGTGCATCTCCTGTAAGTACTTTTACTACAATTTTGAGCCTATTTGTTGTGTTTTCCTTTTCCACTTTTCATGCTACATTATAGTTTTTCTCCACTAGTGTACTTTTTACTCCACTATATTTATTTATTTATTTATTTATTTGTCTGCTGTCACCGGTCACTTTGCATATTATGGTTTTACATAGGAAACATTTGATCATCTTCTAGAATATAATGCAGCTATACATAAAAGTACTCAACAGTGTATGAAGTTGGGAACATTTGCTTTACCTCAACACCGCTTCAACATTAAACTGCTGCTGATATATTAATTAATCAGTGGTAATCATATATAATATATACACCATTGTAAAAGATGTCATTCACCATAATAATTATTGTTATGGTGATTATATGTACTTTAAGCCCCTAAAAACCTTTTTTCTTAGATTCAGTAAAACCAAAATCTGAGTGAACCACACCCTCTCAGTCCTGATGAAGCAGATTTGGTTCTTTTACTTAATAAATCAGAAGTAAAGTTCGAACTTCAACTTTGAATGTTGATATTTTAGTCACAAATATTCAACATTCAACTCTTGTTAAATCTGTTTATTCAGCTTTTATCCGTACACTGTGATCCAGTGAGAGCAGTTTACTCCTTTGCATGGACACCCTGTGTGCACGGGACAGTAAAAGCAAAGGCAAAAATCCAACAGTTGTATATTAAACTCACAAGAGTGCAAATAAAGCATATTGACAAAATTAAGGAAGGACATTAAACTAGCATTAAACAAATCCAGAGATTAAACAATATAGGATAAATCCGTCATTAAATAACTCTGAACACAACCACATGGATAAAAGAAACCAAGTTAATGTTAAAGACCTACACCTCACCAAGATTTAATCATTGCATTACAGGAATAGTGCTTACAACTGGCGTGCAGGCATGCACGTTTCTGCAATAACAACGATTGATCAGCCCCCTGGCTACACCCCTGTTTGACCATGTGAAGGCCAGCTGTCAGTGGCCAGCTTTTTTCACCCCGTCCTCATATCGACCTGATAGCCTAGCCTAGCCTGGCGCTGATGTGTCATTACGTAATGTTTGAGTTTGACTCGGAGCGATGACCACCGTTGTACAGCAGCAGCCATGTGAACGGTTGAGTTCATTTTTAGCAGCTGGCTGTTTGCCAAACAATCCAGCCAATCTAATTGTGTGTGCAGGTTGCACCTTTATGCTTTTAAGTTGAAGGTGCTTGGGTTGAGGAGTGTCGGATTGAACTTCACAGAGGACAGATGGTTTGAGAGGGACTGCCAGAGATTATTACATTAAGTAGAAATATTAGTTTGGTGTCTTTGTAGTGGAGAACATCTGGCCTACATTCTTGTTTTTTGCAGCTCAAGAATGAATGAATTGATACAAAAAGCTAACACAGCTAATAGTCAGGTATGCAAAGGAAAGTCCCTTTTTGCTTTGAAAATGTGTCCCAACTGTAGCCTCTTTCAAATTAAAAGTCTGTGTATTTCTTGAGCATCTCTCCCTTGGAGAGGTCACAGGGGAGAGACATGGATCAGATATAGCAAAAGTCCCTGAGTGGACTCAGCAGCAGGGATGTTGTGCTTGTCTATTAAACTTTTAAAGGGGCATTTCCGTAATTTCCATTTACTCTTCATGAGGAGTGCTACCCAGCCAGTAGAAGCATTTTTATAATGTCTCCTGTGGATCGATACGATAGGAGTTTAGAAAATCAGGCGAGGAGAGTCTAACAACAAACAAACTAAAGATGCAAATGAGTTGCATGATGGGAAATGTGTAATCCAGTGTTTCTATACTACAAGTCAAAATATCTAAGCCTCTGCTGCTTTGATTGTGATCAGTCCTTCTTGCATGGCTGTGCTTATAATTATAGAGCTAAAATGATGATGAAATATCTTTAGTAAATGAAACATCTTTGGGTTTTCGATTGAAAATCCAAAATCAAAAGCAGCCTGTATATGTCAGTGTAGTGTCACTTACTTTTTAACATTTCATAAACTAAAGAATTAATCAAGGACATAATTGGCAGAATAGTCGATAATGAAAATAATAATAAAAATACATTTTTCAGCTTTTTGGAAGTACCCGTTTTAACACCTAGGCCATAGTGATGCCACTTTCCTCTACTTTCGATTAATTTATTCCACTGCTGTGATTTTATTTTCTTTATTAAAATTTTAGCAGAGCACCAGCACTATGTGTATTTTTTTTTTTTTACTGTTTTGTTCATTCTTTTTGCATTTAAAAGCTGTTCAAAAGTATTTCTTTGGCTTATTGAAAAATCTTTGAATTTAAAAGGGACCAAATCAATAAACTTTGTAATGGATGTAGGGCAGCAACTAACAATTATTTTCCTTATAGTTAATCAATGAAATGTCAACAAGTAGTGAAAAACACCCATTCAAACTTCCCACAGCTCAATGTAACTTCTTGATTTGTCCAAAACTAAACTTTGATATATGACAAAGGAAAGCAGCAAATTCTCACATTTGAGAAGCTAACCCCTGCAAGATTTTAGCATTTTTGCTGAGACAATAAATTAATGATCAGTTGCTGATTGCATGAATTGACTAATTCTTCCGTCAGTCTTTCTAGGAAAACTGTACATTAATTAGCTGCAAATTTAGTAAGAAAAAGACACATCTGATGAGCGTCTGCACTTTTCCTTCCCTCCTCCTTCCCCTCAAAGATGGAGTGAGACATCCTGATTGAGCAAACTGGAGGAGTGACGAGAGGGAGCGGCACTCAAGGAAAGAGAGGGAGTGTGATTACCTGCTCTCTCTGCCTCCCTCCCTCCCTCCCTCTCTCTCTCTCTCTCTCTCTCTCTCTCTCTCTCTCTCTCTCTCTCTCCTTGTAGTCACCTCCCCTCTCCGGGAGTGTACGCACTCCTGCGTTCTCCCCCTGCTTGTTCACACACGCTCTGGCCTTCATGCTGCACACACACACCCACCGTCTCCTCTGACTGTCTGTCTGTCTGTCTGTGTGCACGTCAAAGAAGAAGCTCGGTCAGGACTCTTCTTAGACGGGACATTAAGATTTTGGACAGGTTGCTTGTGTGTGTGTGTGTGTGTGTATGTCTGTGTGTGCTTGTGTGTGTGTATGTGTTAGTGTGCATGTGTTTGTGCGTAGCTGACAAACAGAAGCTCCATGTGCTTGAGATAAAGCAAGAAGAGTGACTTTTTTTTTTTTTTTTTTTTTTGGGGTTTTTTTAAGGGATTTTTCATTCTTTCGGTTGCCATTCAGACACAGAGACCTAACTTTTTCTCAAGGACCTGCTGCTCCTCCTTGTGCCAGTGACGACTCACTCGACAGGGTGAGTGCTGCTGAACTCCCAGTCCTCTCTCACACCCCTCGCACTCCCTCTTGCTCAATTGCTCACACTCTTTCTTTTTTCGTTCTTTTCTGAGATGTCTCTCTGTTGATTTTCTTTTCTGTCTCTGCAATTTGACAATCTGTTATCGATCTTTTACTCTTTAGTGTGTGTGTGTGTGTGTGTGTGAGTGAGTGAGAGAGAGAGAGAGAGATAGAAAAAGAGAGAGCTCACTTTTTAGCCTGGGGATTCAAACTCAGGAGTATGTGTGCAGGAGACAGGCTTGAACAAGATGAAACAGAAATCTTCCCTCAAACCAGCCCTTTGCCTGAATCCATGCATATTTGGAAAAACTATTTTTAAAAAACTTTCCCTGCACAGCACAGATTTATTTTAATTATCCTATTACCCCAAACTTGGACACGTAGCCACTCATTCGCCGACATAAGCGTGGAAGTATTTTCTTTTTTTTTTGCTGACGACAAAAAAAAAAAGTCAATATGAAACTGAAGTTGTTCCACAACAGTGAAAATGACATCATCATCCACCGTCCCAGTCAAGTCATCTCTACCCACAGATGGTTATTTATGGTGGCGTCCACCCTTGAAAACACTAAATTCGCATTCACTGAAATATGTGCCTTGTGGTTTGAATGGCAGTCTGTTTGAGGTCTTTTCATTAAGCTTGGTATCCTGTTTCTCACGTCAAAGGATTATGGATCTGTGAGCTGTGGGTTTTGGTCCAAACTGTGGAAGTGTAGTCAGGGCCGGGGTATCGAAGCTCAGCGCTTTTAGAGTGCTGATCGAAATGTGCTCGATTGGCTTCTCAGGCTGGTTTACTTATTCTTTGATCATATTTTTCCTTTTTTAAATCAATTTTTCTAACTTAATCATACTCAGGCAAAATTCTTTATTTAAGACAGATGCATTCAGTAGCCTGGCATATAAAAGAGGGGATAAAACATGTTTATACCGCCCAAGAGAAAGTATTAAGAAATGTAGTTTTTGTTATTTGGTACCAAAACCTGGGTTTCATATTTGTACCAAAACAATACACACCTTACTTTCTGCTTATGTATTGGTTGTCCTGTGTCCATTTACAGTAAGAATCTCTGTGTGTAAGTGCATCCATGACTTGTGTTGTATTGTCTTGCACTTTATCTTTGCATTTTCCTCATAGGCTAATGGACTCACAGCAGAAACTGTCCACTCTCCTTGGTGTGTAAATGATGGAAAACTCCCAATGGAAACCAATGAGTTAATGGGATACCTGCTCGCCCTGTAGCCTTAAAGTGGCAATCTCAAAGCTTTCAGGTTTCCTGGTTGATTTTGTGGCACCTGTAGTTTCAGGTGGTAACAGCGAATGCAGTTCAGTACTGCAGGTCAGAGAATTCTGGGGGCAGCAAAACAAGCTGTTGACATTTTACTAAAGAGGTCAGGCAGTAATTGGACTTTTCCCATCAATCTGTGAGCAACCGTATTCTGATTTTATGCTGCCAGGTACTGAGTCACAGTACCTGGGTGAGACGTTGGAGGTGTGCAGCCTGTCACCTGCAGCTCTCCATCTAACAACTCACACTGGTTCCATTACTCCCTGCAATATTTCAAACTGATCCGCTGTCAGAAATTGCTGAAAATTACCGTTGTCTTGTTTTGTAGATGCATTTTTGGTATTTTTTGGCATTTCGGTGAGTGCTAAGCTCACTGATAAACACGTTGCATTTTCTGTAACTATACTTCATACGTCAACTTGTGGTGCGTCAATTAAAAGCTTTCAATGTGAAGCTGCAGCAATAGAAAATGTTTGGTTTGCATTAGCAGATACTTAATACAGCATTTTTTCTGGGATGTCGCCACAGACACCCAGTTTATAAAACTGCAAATATATAAATATTGAAAAACTTTAATCAGCGGGCCATAGACTCAGTCACCATTGTGTTACCTCATTCAGTGATAGATAGTGACTTAACAGAAATTTATGAAAATCTTCAATACATGGCTGAGATGAGTTTTGTCTTAGTCGTCTTTGAACCTACTTAGGACAATCACCATCAACAGATAATTCCAGTTTATTACAACTTAGGTATCATTCATTTTTCTCTTCGTTTCTATTGGTGATAATAACAGTGTACTACAAACAGACCTTCAGACAGGTTGTAAATAAACCGACTGGTTAACCAAACTTGCTAGAAAATAAAAAAAGGAAAGCAACTTGTTGGTTGTAAATGTCCACCACAGTCAACAGACCAACTTCCTGGTTCGACTTTGACTTGTGCATACACACAGTTTTCCTCTGCAACCAGGGATTATTACATTTCACGTGTGCCCAAGTTTTACTTCCAGATAAAGTGGTTCAGAATCTGTTGGCTTGTTTGTAGCGAACTCACTGTCTCCCCAGATCTCAGAACAACATTGTCATAACAGATAGAAACATTGGCCAAAACCATGAAAATTAGAGTAATTTAAGTTTCAGCTACTTATTCATATCTATTTTTAATAGATTTAGAAAACAATTTTCACAGTACTGTATAATTAAGTTATTGTTCTTGTTTTCTAGTTTTTTTTGTACAAAAATGTGGAATAAGGATTCAAAGAAAACCTAATGAATTACATTTTGACAATACATAATGTAAATCCCACAATGAAGTTGACATGGATTTTTTTCATCCATGAGTTGATTGGCTTCATTCAAATGATCCACACCCTGCCCAGCAGTCTCCTGTGTATGTTAATCATTAATGCACTTTTGTCTGTTCATGATTTCATACACCTGTAAAACACCCACTAGGAATAAAGGACAATCGTGAGCTAATCTGAAAATCTGAATGTACAAATGTGACGTGGATGAAATGACTAAAGTGGGGAAGAGAATGTGAACATGTTTGCACTTTGCCGCTGATGCACTGGCGTAGTTTTGACAAAAGAGAAACTAAGATGTGTTTTTATGTTTGCGTGAATTTGTGCATGACAGCATGGATGTCTGCACAAACACACCTTCCCACAGATGGTGTAACTAAGTTCAGTTTTCTTTGCAGCACCATAGAAAATGTGCATCCATAGTTTGTTCTTCAGCAGTCATTCACAGCTTATGTATATGATGCATGTATGCACAAAGCTGAAAGATTCTCCAGATAAACACAGTGACTCAAACACACACATCCATATCCTGTCTTTATCCTTTCATACTTATTCACATGTGCACATATAGCAATGTAGCTGCTATTGGATTACCAGTGAGGCTGTTATCCTATTACAAGACAGAGGTTGCTAGCTGTCATCTGTGTATGATATCAGACAGTCTAAACCAAAGGAAGTGTGTCTCACTCACTCAAACACACACAATGAATATGTGAACACACATACTGCCTCAGCGTATCTTAACACCTGTACATTCCTTGTCTTGAATTTCACTGTGAGCGTTTACAAAATATTACATCCACAGATTGAGAGAGCAGGGCCGGTGCGCGCCTTAGATAGAGGATTAGGCTCGGTGTCACAAGGTCAATATTTTTAGGATAAGAAAGGGCCAGGAGTCCTTGCAGACAAATGGTTGCAGGTATTGATAGTACATTGATGGGAGTGTTTGGATTAGCAGACTTCTGCTTCTTTCTTTCATAGCTTTAGGCCCTGTGCTGCTTGAGTAACCGATATCTTGACACCAGTAAGTAAACTTTGAACTCCCCCTCCTACAGCAGAGAGCCTTGGCGAGCCAAAGAGAGGAGTGGCTGCTAGTGTGCATGTTTATGAGTTATGAGGTGCTTAAAAGACAGCCTGTAGGTGAGGGATAGGTGAATGCTATGCACATATACAGACCCACACAAGAACTCTGGCTGAGCAAACCAGATGTACAATATATCTCTTTTTTTAAAAATCATATCTGTGTTTTCAGTTTAGTTTTATGACTGTTTTTACAGCCCTTTTGCCGCTGTGACTCACTGGTCATGGACTTAAATAAATTTCCCTCTGACAAAATGGACTGCATCATAAAGCCTGTCAAAGATAGTTCTTGTGAATAAAATTGTTTTTTCCTGCTGTCAGTGAACGTGCCTGACAGTCTTTTGATCAGCAAGAAGCCGGTGTAAAAATAACTAGAATAGTGTTTTCATCATCAGTTCTGCGAGGTGCAGAGAGAGACTCCGCCCACCATGCAGCCCGCTGTGTGTACCTGCTGTAACACACAGCTGAGAGGAAGCTGCCACTGGCCTGATTACAACCTGATTTAGATGTGACAAGATGTCTTAGCTTCTTGCCCTGGAAGCTTCTCTCTCTGGCCTTGTAAGCCTCAGCAGAACATGAATGCTGATTTATATCAACCCAGATGTGCTCCAGTTTGTAAGTGCATGGTGCTTACTGAGCGCTGCATTCACTCCTTTGTCAAAAATATACACCCACTTGCTGAAGCATTCAAATTGTCAAATGTTGAAATAGAAAGTATGGAACAGTTCATGTCTGTCACGTAGTTGATTCCTCTCACGCCCTCATGGGTGTCGGCCTATATTCTAGTTCCTATAAGGAAGTTCACCTTAAATATTTGTGAAAGAAATTCCACCTGCTCTGCTCTACCATAACAAAACAAAGACAAAGGGTGATAATGATCAGTAACATATGTTGGAGACTTTGCATTGCAACACAGAGAGAAATTAGAGTTTACATAATTGGAATAACTTAACGACTATAAGAACCACTAAAGGTTCTTATAGTATATTTAAGGAAGTCCAAAGTATACATAAAAATGTGGGTTAGACCTGAAATAATTAGTTCATTCATTGATAATTTGAATAACACAAAATTAAAGTTATTTTCTTGATAATCAGTTCATCAATTAGTCATTTTTAGCCATGCTAACAATGGAGCTAAAATTGCTGATCTATAGGTCACTTGATCCACCACTTCAGTTCACACTAAAAAAAACAAACTTTCAGACATTCATGGTCCCCAGAGGATGAATCGTAGAGACTTGTGTGATCCCATTTTTTTCTCTAGCAACACCATGACATTAATATTTGTGGTTTTGAGTGAAATTTCTCAACAACTATTGGATGGATTGCCATGATGCCATTTGGTTCATACATTGATGTTACCTTAAGGATGAATCCCTAAATTTTCATCCAGCGCCATCATCAGGTCAATATTTGAATTTGATAAACACGTTGGTTTATGACCCGCTGTGCTTTATTAATGTCAACTGTTAGCACTGTTAACATGCTAGTATAAACATTATACTTGCTGTACATCACCATGTTAGTTTTTGTCAGTGTAAACATTTTGCCTTATTATTGCCATATTGCTTTAGCATTTAGCTCAAAGTCCAGTCTCACAGAGCTGCAAAGGTAACAAGGCCCTATTATTTAAATTTTATACAATTCTTTTGTCAATGTTTAGTTTATTGAAGCAGGGCAAAATGTGCAACAAATTCTGAGAGGTTAACACTGTGAACGTTACAAGTTGAACTTCACAGATGATCATATGGATATGGCGGATTGTGTTTTAGAGGCACTCAGACTCTGAAACACCTGAGAAGTTTAATGAAGCTCTTTGTCAGGTGGAGAAACATTCCTGCGTGACGATATTAAGCTCTCAATGATGGCCCGGGGGTAGAAGGTGAGAGGTGGAAGAGAAAGCTTAGACATGGAGAGTCATGATCTCTACCCGTCCTTTTCTGTTACTCTGGGATTCTCCTTTTTCCTTCTCCCCCTCAGTTTCCCTGCTCAGCCTCTTTCCAGGCAGCACTGCTGCAGCCACACCTGCATCATGCTAACCAAATACTGTTATTTTTACTTCACTCACTGTGACGTCACACTTGGTTGTATTTATTTAGCCATCATGAATCACCAGTGAGCAGTCCACATAAATCAGCAGAATGATGTCATAGTTTTTAGGGGCAGGATTGTTTTCAGGTGATGTGTGATTTCTAAGAAAACAGATACTTGTGATTAATTTTTACCACCTCTTGTTGTGTTGTCCCCCGCCGCCTCTTTGCTCTCTCTGCGTCTGCTTTGAGTTGTTGTTTGGCTCCATTTTTTTTGCATTAACATCTTGTCCATCAACCTCCTCCACCCCTAATTCATAAGTAATGACCATGCAGCAGGCAGGCAGGGAGCCAGGCAGAGTAGCAGAGCAGACATGCTGGCTGGCCGGGCCTTGTCCCTGTGGACCAGAGCCACTTACTGTATCTCTCACAATAATGACATATGCATTGACTGGCTTAAGGAAAGTGGCTAAAAAGAGACTCAATGTTTGTGAAGTTTCATTGGTGTTCCTCTCTTTATTCATTAAGGGTAATACACTTGATTGGGGGACTTGATTAATAGTCTTAAAAACAACAACAAACAACAATTTCATACAAAAATTGTGGCCAAGAAATATTAATCAAGGAAAAACCCTGATAACTCACATCAATACTGGCATTATTAGATAAGCCATCTGGTTGTAACACAAAACATAATTAAAGTCTGACTATAAATATTGTCATATACAACACATAAACAAATGATCTAACATAAAGAAAGAGGAAACAGTAACTCAATAACTAACCTGATCTCATACATCCTATACATCCTTAAACCATAAACAAGGTTTCACACTTATCTGCGGTGATTGTTTTCATGCCAGGTCTAAGCATATTCCCCTTTACAGCAACAATATTTAGGAAAATGTTTTCCCAACCAAACAAATTGATTCAATTATCCCCACATAACAAGTCTTTTAGATCTGTAAATAAAACAGAAACATATTTACACTAGTGAAGTTTCAGGAAATATTGTCACAATCTCCCCTTTCTGAATTACAGCACTGAGTAAAGTAAACAATAAACTGTTTGGATATAAAGTGTCATCACTTCCTCATTTTACCCTATTAGATATTTGTGTTGAATTAAGTCATAATTCATGTATGAACCCATGATTTGACCTATAACTTTGACCTATAACCACCAAATCTGTTCAGTTTTTTCAAATTCAGTTCCTCCTTGAGGTCAAGTTCATTTTTCTGCGAAACTGGAAGAAATTCCCCAAAGGCATTCCTAAGATACCACGTTCATGAGAATGGGACGTATGGACAGACAACCCAAAAACATAAATAGTTGAAATCAAAGCCTTTGAGGTTGTTTTAGTCTGGCTCACTAGCATGGTAAATTTAATATATTCAAAATGACTTATTTGACTGTAGATTTGAGGATGCAGCACAAGCCGGTGTCTAATTTATTTTTAGATATGCAAATCTTAATTCCTGGAAGCTTTGAAGTGGCAATATAAAGAGAAAGTCATTGTAATAATGACACTAGATCCTGACACTGTCCCTGTTGTTCTGTAGTTCTGTTGTTCTTAGATGCTCACCAGACACATGTTGACATATTACACCACCTGTCATAAATATTGCTTATTCAATGATTTTTCCATTACATTGTGCATTTAAATCTATTACACTGACTAAGTCTTTTTGCTCTAGATGAAAATCATACAGTTTTTTTCCAAATGAAGTGATAAGTTATCTACCAGCAACTGCTGGACGTTCAAAAACTCAGTGATTGTTTTACCACATTCTTATAAATCTGGGACACAAGAAAAGCAGAATAGTCAGAATCTAAATATAACAACAGCAAAACTCACATCATTAGAAATTAATGGGAATAAAAGTGGGACAAAAATAATGCCCTGTGGAACACCACAAGATGAGAAGTAATTTTGGTGTAAGACAGTTCAACAACACAAGTCCTAAACTTCACAAAAAAGTGAAATTCACTGTGTCAACTCAACATAATCACAAATCTGATTTTTGGACACATGAATTATACAGATACCTTCTACTAAGGCATTACTATAGGCTAGAAAATACATCAAAGCAGATTCCTCCAAGTGAATGGTGTGATCCAAATCAGAATCAAAGCTTATAGTGAAAGTACCATTATAATTCATTTCTGTATTTCATCTGAAGAAAGTGTAATGGGAAACAACGGATATCTGGTTAAAATACTGTAGCAAGTAAAAAAAGCAGTGGGGAAGGTAGCGCCACTGACAAATGACCAAATAATAGGGGAATGAATCTTCTTAATGGAAAAATTAACACATATCTTGGCTACAAGAAGCACAACTAGGAGTAAAATGGGAAAAATGGACACTTTATCAGCCATCAGAATGGAATCTTATAAATGATAGAAAAACATGAATGAATTGGCCAAATAGTAGGTTAGTATAAGTAGTATACTTAAGTAGTATAAGTTGGTTTTTCAATGTGATGCTACTGCAGAGTGAATGCTGCTCATGTTTTGTAGATTTAGTCATATCTACCATTACCCTGCTCTGTTTGCTTGAGAGAAAGGAGCAGCAGTATCAACACCTATAAAAAGCCCCGTCACCATAACTGTGCAAGATGGATGATTCTCCTTCCCTGACCTCTCCTCTCCTCCCTCCCTCTCTGCTCTCTCAGATGACATGGCGTCCTCAGTACCGCAGCTCCAAGTTCCGCCACGTGTTTGGTAAGGCCGCCACCAAGGAGAGCTGCTATGATGGCGTGCCAATCACACGCAGCGTCCAGGACAACAACTTCTGTGCTGTCAACCCACGTTTCCTGGCAGTCATCACTGAGTGTGCCGGGGGAGGGGCCTTCCTGGTCCTGTCGATCCATCATGTGAGTATCTGCACCTCATGGTTGAATTTACAGACTGATGTCATTTTTGTCCTGATGTCTTTTTAAGTGGTTCATGCATTATTTCACTCAAAATGGTGATAAGGCATCCAGTGATATGTTGCCAAAGTTTCATTGATTTGTACTCTGATGGGCGACAAATTATCTTGCTACAAGGAGCGAAAAGTAGTCTGACCTCTGAATTTCTTCTTTTTTTTTTTTAAAGCTATTTGAGTCTAGTGTTGTCCTCACCGACATTGTGTTTCTCTCGCTGGAAAACTACAGAACTGATCACAGTTTTTTTTAGGTGATTTTTAGATAGATGAGATGGATGTAGTTATATAGGCTGTTGAAAGTTGAGGCACAGAAATAATGAATCTTAAATTGGTATTGCAACTGGAGCTTCTGTGTTGACCAATAATAACGTAAATAGGCCAGATATACTACTTCACTTGCCACTGAGTGGTTAGTGCAAAACAAAAGAAATTAATCCTCCCTTCAAAATAGAAAATGGCTAACATAAAGCCAATATCGCACTGAATATTAAAGTGAAACTTAATGAATGTTCAGTCTAAACATTAGTGTAGAAAGTACTAGAAACAATGTTCAAATAATGGGGTTTTCTAAAGCTTTATTGAAAGTTATTGTGCCATCCTCGTCTGTTTTTAATGGGTAATCTGAGATCAGAACTTTTCCCTGAGCAGTTTTGAACCCTGAGTGTTGCATATTCAGTATTTATCAGATGACTAAAATAAAACTATCCTGTAAGTACTCTGCAAACTTCAGGAAACTTTAAAACAGAATTGTCTGTTTTCATGCTGGCAGTTTAAGTCAGAAATGACTAAGGTAGGGCATAACCGTCTTTCATGGCCTCTCTATGCTCCTGCACTCACAGCACACCTGGAAAAGACAGCTCTGCTCTCAGAATATAAATAGCACAGCAGCAGTGGAGCCAAAAGAATCTCTAAATACCAGGAAAGCCCCGGCAGCTCATTCACTACAACCTAAACATCACATGTGGTCTGCTGCCCCCCCAGCCTCATTATTCTATCATGTCTCCCTCACCAACCTCATCTTAAATGTGTTTCATCCAACACTCATCCAGACATTATTTATGTATATTATCACACCTACTGGTGTTATCAGTAACAATACTGATCTCTCAACTAAACTCAGCCAGACCGCTTCACTCGTGTGCAGGTTAAATTTACAGTCCCCCTGTATATCTTCACTGCAGAGTGATTCATCAAGCTGAACACTTCTCCCTCCTTTTCTCCCTCTTCCCGTCTGTCTCCGTATTTTAAATTGTCTTGGTGAATTATCACCATCTTCCTGGCATGGGCAAGAATTGCATATAAGCTTAGGAATGACATAACTCATCTTTTGACCCCCTCTTTCCCCTCCTGTCTTGAAGAAGTGAAACTTCTGCACCCCCCCCTTCCACCGCCCTCACATCCCACCTATGTGTGTGTGCACTTACAGATAAGCTATTGTTCTGTGGAGAACATAGTTAACACACATAAATATAAGAACGGAAGTACTGTGTTCTTCTTACCTGTGCCTGTGTCGGGTTAGCTGGAAGCACACATAATGGTTACATCATTCCCTGGTTCCAAACACACTTTACTTGCACAATAATCTAGCCTGCGGGTGTGTGTGTCAGTTGATAGAAGGTTCTGTTCATACAAACAGCATAATTAGCAGTCTTGTTGAGGGAAAAAAATCTTCAGTAAGACTCAATGACTCCTCAGTCATGGAGGATTTGATTGCTTGCAAGAGCCAATACCTGTCCTAACGTGCACAGATCGACCTGTCCTGTTTCGATACTCTGTGCAACTGGCTGTCTTTAAAGCTGCACTAATCAATAATAATTTATATTGAAGGGGAGATCCACTGATTTTTCACATTTTACAAGTCAATTTGAAGGTGTTAGGGACATATGTGAAAAAAGATGTGTAAAGCCTTTTAAGGCTCAAGAGGGAGCGGTGCAAAATCTGATAAACTGACACAAGTGATGTCACTTGAGGCAGCGTCAGTTTGGTCTGAAGATGAAAAGTCTGAAAATGAATTAATCTGTTGGTGTGGAGAGAGAAAGATGTGCAATTACCAAACCTCTGCAGCCTGCAACACATCTCTGCTCGAGCATAGCGGCTCGAGGCTACATAAACCACTGGTAGCATAAGAATCTCAGACTGAAGTGCTAGCGGTTGAGTTGCATTGTGGGTAATATTTGGGCAGCAGGTTTTGACAAGTAAAATGAGTGCATGAAAACAGACAATATCTCTGGTATTACTGCATTGATTTTGATCCTTCTGAACGCTGAATCACTGGAGTACTCTTTTAACAGTTGATTCAAATTCCTACATGCAATGTGAAGGTGGTTATTTCAAAGTTAGCAACTAGCTGGTTCATTTAGCCACTAGAGAATAAAAAAGAGATATTTCCCTTAGTGTATAGTAACTACAGTGAATATTTGACTTACTCTCATTAGATGGCTGTTTGCAAACACTTTTTCCAGAACAACCTTACTAGGTGATAATATGTCAATAGTGTGTTTCCAACTCGTTTTGCTGCCCCTAAGTGGCCAAAACATCAGTTAATGCTGCTTTAAGTTTTGTCCAGTGTCAGACTGCAGCTCTCACTCTCAGGACACGCTGCTCTTTTCTTTACCAACGCTACGTACAGAGCTCCGTCAAAGAGCTTTCATGTGGGCAGCTGGGTCCACTTGGATTAAACTACAAAAAAACTAAAATTACAGACACAAGTCGGCTTAAACGATTTTAACAACATGAACTTAGAGGATGCAAGTGCAGTTCTTCCAATGTATAGTTTTAATTCTTTACTGTTTTCTGATCTTTTGGGGGGAAAAAAAATTCCTTTCCTTCCTCTCTTCCCTTCTACGTATGTTGGTTCTACGTACCATAATTATGCTGCTATTTTAGCCAGGGTCTCTGACAAAACAGATTTGAAATGAAGGCCTACTGTACTGTATGAATGAATGGCTGATTTGCCTTTGTTTTGAATGTTTTAACTCCACTTTAAGGTGGTTCTTTTTATAGGAAATCAAACCCTGCGGATAAAAGAAGACTGGGTTGTTTCTCTTAATTCCTGGAATGTTTGTAGTTTGTAAATAAAGGTTGTTTTTTTTAATCACAGTGTGGCTTTATGCATGTAGTAAACACCCAGTTAGATACATAGAGTACTCCATTAATCCCAACAGGAAGTGCCTGTGTTATAGCAGTAACACAAACCTTAAATCAAATGGGGTAGGTAAGAAGCAAAACGAAATAAAATAAAAAATACCAGCATTTAGAATAGAATAAATAATAACCTGAGAAAAGAGACTGAACTAAACTCCAGGGCCATACTCTCTAACCTTACTATGTATTATTACAACAATATAAAATAGGTCTTCATGGGAGAAGTTACAGTTGTTGACAAAAACTGTACATTGATAAACACTAAATATGTCCTTATGCCTGCTTATAACAATATTGTAGTGTTTTATAAAGCATTAATACTAATAGGGGGATTTAAAGTAAAGTGTTACTAATTCTGTTGGTTTATTTTTGGGTATCCCCCTGTCAGACGGGTAAAGTGGACCCTCACCACCCCAGAGTATCGGGCCACAGAGGCAACGTGTTAGACATCAAGTGGAATCCCTTCAATGACTACTGCATCGCCTCCGGCTCCGAGGACACGACGGTTTGTTCACACACACACACACACACACACACACACACACACACACACACACACAGTCAGCACATTTTCCAAAAGGTTCACTGACATGTTATCATTTGCTCTGGAATATGAGCATGTAACAGCAGGGGGACGATTCTACTGCCTTTCAGTTTAGTCTTAAGAAGAACTAGAAGTCATTCCTCACATTCCTCAGCTCTGACCTCGCAGAGAGGCTCAGCAAAAATCCCTGTAGACAGAAAGAGAGATGAAGAGTCAACAGGTTTTGTATCATCTTAACACAATTTTTAAAAAGTGTGCCTTTGGGTTGTATCAATTATTTTCCATATTCAGTGGACCGTACTTCCTGCGATTATTCCCACACTGGGTATTTTATATAACTGTAGAGCTGTTGTGTGCAGAGATTGATTTTTTTAGGGTTTTTTTTTTGTGTGTTTTATTAATTTGGTGTTGTGTGTGTGTCTATGTGTGTAGGTGAAAGTGTGGGAGATCCCTCCTCATGGTGTGCTGAAGAACCTTACAGTACCGTGGAAGGAGCTTCAGGGTCACAGCCGCAGAGTGAGCCTCATCGAGTGGCACCCGACTGCAAACAACATCCTGTTCAGCACAGCCTACGACTACAAGGTGACACACTGTACACATACACACTAGCCGTAGCACAAACTTGTGGGCGTTTCTGGCTAAATGGCTGTATGACAAGAAATGAACTCAGGAGGTGCTGTGACATATACTATGCAATTCTGTATTACAATGCAGCCAAACAGGTCACAGCTGTAAAGATGGCTTGCGGCTACAATACAGCCCACTGATTATTACAGCATTTTCCTGAGTTACTGTATGAAGCATCACAAGCATTTTGCATTCTACCTCATGAGTTGTGGTAGCTGTGCTGTTGTAGTGGGTCTGACTGTGTTGTGTTGTTGTGTTGAAGGGAAGCATCACTCTTCCCAGGACTGTCTTTGAGTACTTCAATGTCAAACACCAGCAAAGGCACGTGTAGTTGTGAAGAAACAGAACAGTCACAGGGTTTCTCTTGCATTAATGCTCTCTGTGCCTGTATGACATCATCAGCAAAGTCACTAAATGCCCCTCACTGGCAAACAGGGTCTCAACAATGCAAACTATACTGTAGTCTGCCTACATCTGTGCCTCAACTCCCCCAGCAGATTTATGCATGAAAATAAATAAAAATACAATTCTAAAGCATGAAAATGTCCATACATATACTACAGCAAAAACAAGTACAGTTTGTAAAATAAGACGATCGTGATACTTCCTGTTGTAACACAGAACATTCCCCTTCATAAAAAAGTTCACATCGGAAGTGTAACACTGGAAATGTTAAATGTTAACCTCCGTCCCCCAAAATAAAAGTCTCCACTTAATCCTCAGGATTTTACAGAGATGTACAAAAGCCTGTTAATGACATGATGCAATATCACACTGCTACACTGTAAAGTTGAAATGTTAAGTTAACCTTTCCCACCAATTTTAGTTTCAACTCGTAAGACAATAAATTTTAGTCTGAAAACCAAATGCAGCATATGAAATCCAAATCAATTTGAAATCATCAGTGTCTCAAGTCATAAGTCAGTGTCATTCAGATGAAGTGCTTAATGGATCATCAAACGACATCTCAAACCCTGTATCCAATAATGTTTGTAACTTTCTAAAATTTGACAATCTGACAGGTGAGTGCAGGTGAGACAGTATTCAGGATTTTAACTTTTCCCTTAAAGTTCTTGGCTTTGTATGTGCGAATGAGTGCAGCGCCATGAGTTCCTTCGAGGAAAGACTGTCTGAAGGTTTACACATACATTTGTATGATTTTTGCATCTCCTCCCTGTGTTGGTCGGCTTTTCACCCAGTCTTCAAATGTAGCCAGACTAAAAAGAGGAGTCTCTGTTGGTTGCCTGGCAACCTCAAAGCAAAAGACTTGTCATAAAACCACAACATGTCAGTTTTTGTTTTTGTTTTTACACAGCAGCTAACCAGCTGCTCGCAAATAAGTATAAAGCAAAGCAAATAAGTATAATAATAATAATTCCAGGGAATAACATTCCCTAAATGTCAAACTATTCTATCCTAGTCCTGTTAANTGTAGCCTTACTTTGTATATTTACATTTCTATTTACCGAACAGACGTGAGAATGAGAGTAATGATTTAACTCTCAGCAAAGCAAATAAGTATAATAATAATAATTCCCTAAATGTCAAACTATTCTATCCTAGTCCTGTTAACTATTCTTTAAACCTCAAAAGAGAAATAAATAAGTGCTACTTGAGTTGCCATCTGACTGACTATCTGAATTTGTGTGTGTGTGTGTGCGCGTGCGGGTGCTTGCGTGTGTTTTTCTGCACCGTCTGCCCACACCTGCAGATAATGATCTGGAACCTGGACTGTTCAGAGCAGGTGATAAAGAACCCTGTACGGACCATCAGCCACCACACAGACGTGGTCCTCTCCATGTCCTTCAACACAGACTGCAGCCTCCTCGCCACCACCTGCAAGGACAGGAGGGTCCGGCTGATGGAGCCGCGCTCAGGAAACCTACTGCGGGTAATGCTCAGTGTGTGTGTGTGTGTGTGTGTGTGTGTGTGTGTGTGTGTATTGTTTGTATCTTTATCTGGTGTAATAATCCTGCAAAAACATTGAAGGAACTGCAGTGTTCTTGTTTTGATATTGTTATTTCAATATGCACCAGCCTATGTAATGTAACACATATTACTGTAAATTACAGGTGTTTTAGTGCTTATTTCTGTTATATTTTAAAATACATGGAATTTATCACTGTTTATTTATTATATTAAAAAGTGAAAAAGATCATTTAAAAATGAGAAACTGTTCTATGATCAGCGGCTCATTTGTATTTTCTCTCAAATTTGCTCCTCACCTTTTTTCTTAGATGCACTTGCAGCTTGTTTACTTGCTGGAAACTGTGTCTCTTTGCATCTAGAAATACAACTTTAAAATGCCTGGGGACATAAAATCCAAATGAAAATCAATTTCAACCGATGTGCTCCAGATATTTTTCAGTGAGATCAATAAAATCTGAAAACCATGAGCCTCAGTTGTGGTGAACTATAGTATGACGGCCAGTATTGCATAAGTGGGAGTTCCCTGCTCCATTTCCCCTCTCCCAGCTTGGGCACTCAGGCACTCATCCAGCACCACACAGCCAAAACTGACACCTCTGGCCTGGACTGGCCAACGGCATAACTCCATAGACCTCTGGGTCACCAGCCAATGACTCACACACTTTACGTTAGTCTGCTCTCACTCCGTTTGCCTGCCAAACAAGCTCATGTAGATGGACATGTAGGAGACATTTCATCATTGTGCTGTAATATTGATGTTTTGGAAGCCAATACTGTTAGCAGATTCGTCTACACCTTTTATATATAAAAAAAATCTTATACTGTGCATGCCAAATGCTTGATGCTTTCTTTGATGTATGTTGGGTTGTGTGTTTGCAGGAAGCCAACTGCAAGACACACAAAGCCAGTAAGGTGTTGATCCTGGGTAACATGAAGATGCTCCTCACATCAGGCACTTCACGCTGGAACGATCGACAGGTAGCACTGTGGGATCAGGTAAGAGCAACTAAAGAGTAACAGGAACTTTTACGTGGATTTTTGGTCATGTGGTGACGCATACGAACACTTCTGATCAGGTTATAGAGAGTTAGAGAAATTCATGATCTGACCTGGTTCAAAACTCCGAACCAGGAGGGCAACACAAAGGTACAGTAAGTGCACCCTTGTCACCAAAAGCTCAGTTACCTTTAATCTGGATTAAAGACTTAAAAAGTTTAGAAAGTTTAAGATATCAAATAGTGATATACAGTACGGAGATGCATTTACTACAGGGGCCCGTGTATAGAACCCACATGAGAAGACAAATAAACTAACAGTAGGCCCAAGAATAGACACAGTGCCACAACAATAGAGTAATAATTTTACAAATGAAGTAATGGCCACCTTATTACATCAGAGAGGTCACAACTCTAGGCGGCTCTATTTCCTCATCTACACCATTAAAGCCCCTGATTAATAGAGAGTCGGGATGAAATGGAA
This sequence comes from Seriola dumerili, assembly GCF_002260705.1. Lineage (NCBI taxonomy): Eukaryota > Metazoa > Chordata > Actinopteri > Carangiformes > Carangidae > Seriola > Seriola dumerili. Next base: position 325,327 of record NW_019186497.1, read on the forward strand.
AAAAAGACATTAACACTGAATTGCCGGTTTACCAGGTACACCAAGCTAAAACTACTGCAGTCTAATATAACAGTCCTGCCATGAATCCTCCCTTCATGATGTTTATAATGTTCAGTTTGTGATGAGATTGTTTGCGTTTTGGAAAGCTAAATATTATTTGGGTGTACCTATTATTTGGGTGTACCTAATAAACTGCCCACTGAGTGTATAAGGTAAACAAATGGCTGAATATTGAAATAAATATAGAAAGAAAATATTAAGACAAAAGTTGAGAGGTTAGGAAAGTTGAATATTTTGGACGTAAAAAACTGGGATTTTCAGTGGTCTCTCTTGCATCTCTCTTGCTCCAGATGGCCTCGTATGTCAATCAAATACTGGGATTGTGCTAAAACAAAATGAAAACATGTAGTACACACAAGCTCCTCCCACCCTGATGTATGATCTTCAGTGGTGGAAAGTCTATTTTGTGCAAACTCATGCTTCTAGTCCACTACACCTCACAGGGGAGTATTGCACTTTCTACTAGTATTAAATAAGCTTATAAAATGTTTAAATTTTAAAGTTTGCGACCTTTAAAAAAAAACAACCACAGAATGTCACGTTTCAGATGTCTGGGTTTGCACCAAATAGACATTTCCCCTCTAAACTTCTCAGTTGGTTTCACGGAAATGATTGATGCTCAAAGAGGTCATCATCAGATCAGTCACAGGAGCCATTATTTGTGTGAAGCAAATACTTTTCTGTTTCAGGTACATGAACAATACTTTTAATAAAAATTTTGAATACAGGAATTTTACTTGTAACATAGTGCTTTACATTGTTGTATTATTATTTTTACTTGAGTAAGGGATCTGACTATTCCCTCACCTTGATGATTTTATGGCTCTTAGGATGGTGTAAAACTCAGCCCCACACAACATAAAGTCTGACGCACAACTCTGCCACCTTGTGGACAAATTAGTGGCCAAGCTAAACCACTCATCGGTACACCTGAAGAATTCACTCAGCCTGTGTTAAAGTGGAGTGAAGTTATTTTCTTCTTGATTATGTCAGTACCGAGCACCCTGCTCACACCTGTTGGTTTGTTATTGTGTGGGTGTAGCAGGCTGGTGTATTTTGATGTGTGCGAGTGTATCGTGGGTGGAGGATTATGGCTGAAGCACGGATTAGGGATTGAGCACTGAGTATTTTTAATTCAGCGCTGGAGAGTACCTCTTATGCAGAAGTGGATTTAAATGATAGAGTGTTTTGATATGAGGGATCGGTGTGCATGCTGCTGGTGCTTAAGTGTTGTTTTTGGTTCGAGTTGTTGGTCTTTGTGTGTGTTTGCAGGACGATCTGTCTGTGCCTTTGTTAGAAGAGAACCTGGACGGTTCCTCAGGAGTCCTCTTTCCTTTCTACGACCCTGACACACACATGCTCTACCTTGCTGGGAAGGTGGGTCTCTGAAAGCAACCAGATACTGTCTAGACATTTACACACAAAATATTATGGTTACAAAGACTTCTCTTGCCTCTTGTCAGGGTGATGGGAATATCAGGTACTATGAGATCAGCTCAGAAAAACCATACATCCAGTACCTAACAGAGTACCGCTCACACTTACCTCAGAAAGGAATGGGTAAGGAACACACACACAAACACACACATACAGGCACACAATAGTAAAATCACATAGACATGTCACATACACAGCTGCCTGTTCACTTATTTTTACTTTCTGCATCTATAATCAAACTCCACTTTGTTGGATGCTATGTTGTGTAATTTTATTTGCTGAATATGGGTGAAAATAATATATGAAAAATGATGTGCTTGGAAACTACATCTCTTTTCTAGCTGTGCTGACTCTCTCGCACCTGTAAGCAAAACTGCTGTGCAAATAAGCTAACCATATTTGAATAGCCAAACCAGCTGATCATAGCCAGGTTGTAGATCATGTGAAGGGACATGCAGCATGACGTGAAGCCTTCAAACAGACAGACATCATACACGTATTTTTTAAATCTTAAACTCTAATATTTTGCTGCTATTTTCACTGTGGTCATTTTAAAAAAACAAAACAAAAAAAAAAACAAGTAGATAATTAAAAATATTCATTGCGAGGGTCTAACTATCAAAAATAGTCAATTTGTTTTAAAGGTCCCATATTGTATAAAGGAGATGTCCATGTCTGCTTTGATTATAAAGCAGGTCTAGGCTCTATATTAATTCTATGAAAGTATCAGAGTGATCAGTCCACAGAGGCTGAAACTGAGGCTTAAAACGAGCTGCCAGGACTCCAGTAACTTTGTGATGTCACTATCACTATACAGCTGTGCCCGTAAGCCCCGCCCACCCGGACCCACCATCCAACCTTGCAGGATTTAGTTTCTCTGAATGTTTACCTGAAATCTGCTATATTTTTATTTGAGCAATCAGAAAACAGTCACAGCCAATCAGAAGAGAGGCTCTTATTGGTTATTAAAACCACAAATATATATATTCTTATAGATCAACACCGTAAAAGTGTAAATTATGGGAACTTTTTAATTTAGGTCCTGATAATGTGTTCTTAATAAAGTGCTCATTGAGTTTGTCTTACTGTGACAGCACAGATATATTATAGCACACTAGTACAGGATAAAAAGTTAGTCACTCAGCATGTGTGTTCTCCTACAGGTGTGATGCCAAAGAGAGGCCTGGATGTGAGTTCCTGTGAGGTGTTCAGGTTCTACAAACTGGTGACAATCAAGAGTCTCATTGAGCCTCTAGCCATGATCGTACCCCGCAGGGTAAGAGTACATGGACTTGGTAGTGTAATACATCTCAGAGTCCTACTTTGGTGTCTGGTGTGAATTTCCTGTGTATGTGTTTACAGTCGGAGTCGTACCAAGAAGACATCTATCCAATGACATCTGGTAACAAGCCTGCTTTAACTGCAGAGGAGTGGCTCAGTGGCATCGACAAAGGTCCGAAAAGACTTATGCTTGTGTGTGCATTTGTATTTGTTAGCGATGTGGTGGGGCCTGCGTGGGGTTTCTCCTGTTGTCAGACTATATGCAACCCATCTTCCTCCTGGTCACGCTCTTTGTTTTCCAGGCCCAGTGTTGATGTCTCTGAAGCCTGGAAGTCAAGTAGCAGATTCATATTCGGAGATGAGCAAAGGGCTGGGGAACACTCTGGACACTCGCAGGTCTCAGAGCAGACCAGGCATGCTACAGCTGGCGTACATTCAGGACCACCTGGGAACCAAAGACGGCAAAGAGGACAGCGGCCATGCAGACGACGACAAAAGTCGAACACCCGTTAGCAACGGAGAAGACCTTGCACTTTGTTCTCCGCCGAGGACAGAGAATGAGGTACTGAATTATTTCAGTGTTGCAACCTGTCGGGTCATCCTTTGGTTTTATGTCACGCTGTTTGTATAACCATTTAGTTTTGACATTTTCAATATATTCATTCCAATGGTGTAGGTCAATGCAATTTTTTTTATTCATTATTATTATTAGTTTTCAGCTAAAATATTTCAACTATTCATGGTTCCGATATCCTAATTACTTTAATAATACACGGACTATTTCTTGACAACGTCCTCAAAAACTAGTGGATGGATTACTATGAAATTTGGTATTATGGTAGCTGGAAAGGAAGAGGACACTATGGAGTGAGACTAGAGTAAGTAAAATCAGATTGAGGGGGCTGTCTCCCCAATCTCCAGTGGAAATAACCCCCTAATATATTCCAATATATTGTGTATTTGTCTTGTCCACAGTTGCGTCTCAAGTTCCACAAGCAGCAAGAGGAAATCCGACGGCTGAGAGAGCTCCTCAACCAGAGAGACGTGCGCGTCAAACAGCTGGAGCTTGAGATTAAGAACATGAAAAACTCCCAGTCTCAGGGCTCACTTTAAGATTGGCCCGACCTGCAGTCACCCTCACCTCCTCACGGGATACATGCATTACTATACAAACTTACTAACCCTAACCACCTACACTCTTTTGCACTCTTTTGACTCACCTCTTTTTTCCGCTGATGAGCCCCAGCGTACTCACTGCACAGGGGTGATCTAAATCTTGACTTTGTGTTTGCAATCTGTCATTTTGTCAGTTCTACACAGGGTGCACATATTCTTTGTTCATGTATATACACTTATACACTGAGTCTTACCCCGCTGCAACATGTTTTAAAACTCTTTGCACCTTTGGACCTTTCCCTCGTTTCTTTTGTATGCTTCACAGCTATGCAATAAAAGGATGTTTGTGCCTGTCTTGACTGAATGATGTGGCTGTCTGCGAGTTGTTTGAAAGTTGTTGCAGGGCAGGAGCAGACATCCTGTATGATTGTAATGATAAGGCTGAATTTATTTTCTATGCTCGGTGATTGTTGTTTTTGTTTTTTTTTTTTGTTATGTAAACTACTGTAACTGGAGATGGTTGTGGTGTTTAATGTTCAGTATGTGTGCTTGAATGACAATATGATCCCAGCTGTGTTCTGCCATTCCATTGAGCTGCATTTGTTTGATTTTTAAAATTTTTTTTTTTATTTTTAATTTTTATTTTTGAATGACTGGAAAATTGGTGAAAAATCAATCTTTTTCACTGCAGCTATTGTATAAGCCAATTCCGTAACTGATGCCATGTAGCAGTTTTGATCTTAATTTTTATATTTATTTTAAAATACAGTAAACGAAAATAATTGAATTCACGTTTGTAATTTTGGAAAATACAGCACACAACATGTTTAAAGGCTGCTTGCTTTTTGCTGGTGTGAGGTCACTGTGAGGAAAAAGTTTAAAGTTATTGTAGAGCCTGAGCACTGCACCACTTTTGAGTTAGCTTGCGTTCCACTACTGTAGCTTTCGGTTTTCAACTTATTTTCCCATAGAGTGGCTTTTTATTGCTCTTTGTAAAAAGATAATATGTGATACTGGGGTTTTTGGTCATCAGCTAAAAGGATATCTAAATACTGTACTGATATCAGGAGCAGCGGAGATAATGTAAACCATGAGACAATATATACTCCTGCCACTCCTCGCCACTTTATTAGGTACACCTGTACAAGCTAAAGCAATCTAATACAACAGTTCTGCCATGAATTGTACTTCCACAAAGTTTATAAATGTTCACTTTCTGTTGACATTAACAGAAATTTAATTCTACTATGTTTATTATTAAGGTTATAGCGAGTGGTGGTGGTGTTCTGGAGTGCATTATATTGAAAGGGGGGTTTCTAATATTTTGTCCACCGCATCTGCATACATGAGGGGGGCAAAATATAGTGTACCTAATAAAGTGGCCAGCAAGTGTAAATATGTTTACTATCAGAGATTTTGCCATACTGTTTACACTGTGGAAGCTATCGCTATCTATTTAATAATGCGAGCAGCTACATTTCACTTATCCAGTGAAATGTCTCTACATCTTCTACATAGATTGGCACATTATCGTGTAGATGTTCATGTTCGCCAGTTATCTACCCTTATGACTTTCGGATATCAGCTGACTCTTTCTGTTGCACCTCCATGAGGTTGACATTTGTGGATTTGAGTGAATTGTCTCTAGAACTATTAGATGAATTGCCGTCAGATTTGGAAAATTTGGTATAATGTTGGAAATTCAGGTCTCTGTCTGGATAAATTGTAAAGCTTTGATGATCCTTTAACTTCATCTATCACCATCATAAGCTCAAGATTTTGACCTACTGTGGTTTATGGCCAAACCTATGACATTCCCACCAGCCTCAGGTGTACTGCGTTTAGTGGTAATTTTGTTAGCATACTAACATGCTAATCTAACATTGTAAACATGGTAAACAATAGCCTATACCTGTTAGCATATTAGCATTGTCACTGTCAATGGGTTAGCATGCTGATGTTAGCATTTAGCTCTAAGCACCACTGTGCCTAAGTACAGCCTCACAGAGCTTCTAGCAGGACCGTTTTATGATAGTATATGTTTTTATATGATTTTTTTTTTCTATTATCAATTTGATAAATTTCCTAATTTTCTGGTATTTAACTCTGGATCAGACAAAAAAACAAACAAACAAACAACAAAAGCAGAGATTTCTACCTGGTTATTTTACCATTTTTAGTGAATGCACACTGTTGATGAAATGAAAACACCTGTTGACAAAACAATCTCCACTCAAGATCCACTTGTTCCGGAGCTTTCAATGGTCATCATGGTCACAAGTTTGTGTGGAGATTGTGAAGAACAAACCTTTAAGCCAAAAACACGGATAAGAAGTCTATTGGTAAAAGTTTGAACAACTACAGTTCAGTGACAACTGAGCAAACTTAATTTGCTTGTGAGAATCTTGTGATGTGCTTGAAAGCCTTGAGTAAGCTTGAGTGGAAATTGTCCTGCAAAAATTATATTTTCTTTGAATTACTACTGCTTAAATTTTACTTTCTAGTACAGATAAGTAGATTTTAGAAGATACACAGAGATCCCCAGTATGACATTACAGCTTTGAAAGAAACCCTCTATGAGAAAATACCTTGTCTGTATGAGGCGAGTGGAACAGAAGTGAGCTTAAAAAGGTGGCAGCTTTTTGTCTCTTTACATACGATAGGGAATTCCTATATGTTTTGTCAGTTTTTAAGTGCTTAACTAAGTGATAATCTATTAAAGCAACCACAACAGGCTTAAATAACTGTAAAATGTACATACATTTACGCTGAGCAGTTGGTAAAGTCCATACTCATGGCTTGTAGAGATGTGTTTTCCCTCAGGGAACTTCTGAATGGTGTTCATAGTTTCTGGCACGGTGGTGCAGTTGGACCAGTTTCTCATATTTGTTGCTTTCAGAATTAGGGCAGTTGATTTTAACCTGACCTTTTTTTTTTTAACAGAATAAGAGCAAGAAAACATTCCCTTATCTCTCACCAACTTGTTGAGAGAAACAATATGCTGATATGTGTAAATATGCGTAGATGTCACTGAAACGCTTGCAGATATTAGGTAACACAAACATTGTAGCTGTTAGTTGATCCTAAGATAACCAGTCAGATACTGTATGAATGACCATGCATGCCTGTATTTATGTAGTCAGAGGCACACACACTATAATGATATTCTAGATTTGGCTTACGTTTCATGGCCACTTGTCAAAAAAAAAAAAAAAAAAAAAAAAAAAAAAAAAAAAGGTAACACGTGGAAACTGCCATACCAACCCACAAACGTACAGACACACTGGTTTCAATACAATTGTGATCTGTGAACCCTTTGACCTCTGTCAGGACAGTTCTAGCACAGCTTCATCCCTGGCTGACTTTTGTCCAGGAGCAGCAACGGTCAGCCAGGGTAAACTATAACCACCACTGTTGTTAGTGGACAAGTTTCAACACATTCCCACCATGAGCTGCTGTTTTTACAGTTGGACAGTGGACTTGTTCAAGGGCTGATTGGGCTGTTTGTTCACATTAAACAGTTTAAGCTAACTGGTTTCACTTACATATATCTTCTTTTCTCTCACAGAACTTTTACAAACTGTTTAATCATATCCATGTTTACCATAGAATTTATTCAAACGGTTTTTCCCCATCAAAAAAAAAGAAGATTGTATCTATATAGTATTTCTGCCTCTCAACGGTTTGCTTGGAACTGCAAATGAAAAAAAGGATTGTTGAAAATGTCTGCCAAAATTGCACATTTAAGGAACAATCATTGATTCGCTTGGGAATTCAGTACTTGATGCAGTTTATACCACAAATAAATTCTCAGCCTGTACGAAATACAGCATATCACTAGCTAGATAACAACAGCAGCTGCCATTGTTGAGCAGTCTTCAGCACTGTGTCAAAAGCAAATCTGTGTCTTTTCACTGCTGCCCCATTTTACTCACACCTGAGCCCACATGTAGCTGAATTTGGCAAACCATTCATTGACATTAGAGGCTTATTCACTGACAATCCTTCGTATGTGGAGTTTGCACAATTAAAATAAAAAAATAAAAAAATGGGCAAAAGAGAAACCAGATTTAAAAAAAAAAAAAAAAAAATCCTGTTTGTCAAAGTCTTTTTTTCTTCTGAGAATAACATATTTCTGGTATATTCCTTTAAAGGCTCTGTACACCCACACAGGTGTTTCCACTGACTGTGGCTCATTAGACGTCTGCACAGGTGTAGGTTAGGTGGAACCATTTGGGAATTGCATGAAATTCACTAACTTCTCCTACCCAAACTGGTGCAACAATGTTAATACAGTAGGACGGTCAGAGAGATGTCAGTCAAACACATTAACCTAGTGAAACTACCTGTGTGGGTAGACTACATATGTGCTGAACTTTTAAAGCACTTTGGTACGACTAGTACAGTTTATTCATATTGTTGAATAACACAAGTTATTCAGTTTTGTTAAATTGAAAACAGCCATTGTGGCTGAAAGAAGAATTGTGATGTCTGTGAACTGACTCAGTAATGTCTGTTAGCTAATATTAGCTAACATTAGCCACCACAAGCTACTTGGGGTGGTTTCCCAAAGACATTTAAGACTGGCCCATAGTGTTAGGCCAGTCTAAATTTTGCTCTTAGGTTAGTCTAATACAAGTTAGACAGTTTCACAAAAACAAAGACTGACGTATTTCAAACCTAAGAAGTTAGCCACCTGACCCCAAAACTCATTCTGAACTAAGATCCATGTTTACATGGTAACCATCAATGACACCTGCTAGAGGTACTGGTGGTAAATATTTTTTTCCTTGCATCTGGTACCATGTAATTTACCCAGAATTCATGAACTAATCAGCTTTGTGCAGCAGATGAATCTAAAGTCTGACATTAGTTAGATCTAAGCCATAGTCAAAGTCTATCTTTGTGAAACTGGCCCCGGGTCACACCAGACCAGGTAAGGCTGGAGCAGAAAAACTTTTTCTAAAAGTTATGTGGTGTTGCTTTAAAATAGTTTTACTTAAAATGGGTGTTTGTCACATAGCAAGGGGCCAATCAAAAGATGCTAATTGTTGCATCATAGGAAATGTAGGCCTCACTTATATTTGGGACCAAAACTCAGGATATCTCAGCCTTTGCTGCATTGATTTTGACCATACTCATAAAAATCTCTTTCATGTGGAAGGCGCAATAATAAGTTACTGGAGTCGCCCTTTAAACTGATGAATGATTGAATTTGATTCCACATTTGCAGTTTTGGGAGAAATGGCACAAATTGCAAGCTACTGTCTGACATTGGGAGAACAAAATGATACCCTTACTGCCAACTAGATCATCAATACCCATTCATATCCTTTAATTCTTTTAGTGTATTATTATTATTTGCACTAGTGCAAATAAAGAATAATAATACAGACATCATACATTAGTGTGCATTGTTGAAAAGAGGCAGTGTATTTTTTGTTTTTCAAAGGCACCAAGTTTTATGAACGAATCGTCACAATGTTCTGGTGAGTGATGATTGCATTACTGTACAGAAACTTGTAATAGTTATTATTCTGTTCCTGTTATGAATGTGGCCAATACCAAGTCCTCACAAAAAACCTCTCAACAAACCAAATGAGAACAACAACATCAATATATTCCAGACACCTCTCAGTTTTAAAGCATGCACACTAACAGCCTCTTACGTTATAATGGAGCAATAATGTAGCTGCAGAGTCAACTGTAGCATTCACTGTCTGAACATGTCTGAGTTAATAAACCATTTCATTTGAGGATTGTTGCTGGGTTCATATGAGCCTCACTGTGCCTGACTTAAATGCATTATAAATGCAATTATTGTGATGTCTTTAAATTGTCTGTTAAATGTATTTAGTAAAAACTGGAAAAGATTTTATCCCATTTCTTTTAATATTGTTTCTAAAACATGTAAAAAATATATTAATCACATAAAGTATAATTAAAATTTTCTGGGAAATCCATTTGTCTGTTTATAGACCTTCTCTGATAAATCAGACCATAGACGACTGAAACAAATAAACTAAAATAGAAAACATTTCACTCAGTTGCACAAACACGTTAATATTAGAGCAGAGTTCACTATTTTTGTTACAAAAACAGCTTCCTCAGTTAACTGTTGACTGTTTGGAGTGAAAACAAACATTTTCATCTGTACATGATTGTCCCGCTTGTATTTAGAATATAAAAATGAGCTCTATACGAACCAGCAGCCATAAACTCTTGAAAACAAATTACTGTCCTTCAAAAACAGAGTAATTGTTTAGTTGCCATTTCAGGGCTAAATGTTAAACATAAAGGCGTTACAGACCAGTGCTCTGTATCTTGGGGTTACATTACTGTTTCTGTAAAGTGAAAAATTACTACAGTTTGTTACAGAATGCATTATACACTGCAGACTACAAGCTACTACAGCCTTAACCTTATGAAAACTCTTCAAGTATAGATGTGTATTCTTTCAAAACAATACTCAGATGCTTGTTGTGCGTTCAGTTACTGGTTGCTGTAAACCACTGGTTCCCAATCTGACAACAAGATACAGTATCGGGTCATGCTATACACCAAATGTGTTAATATCTTTGCCATAGTTTTCCCTCTTCATCCCTATAAAAGGTATTCAAATGCAAAAGCCTGGAAAGATTTGACTGTTCACAACTCAGACATATGCTGAGCAGACATTGCATCATGAAGCCAAAAATGTGGTTGGGAATCACTAATTTTTCCTGTCCATTATAGCCACGAAGTGATTCATTCCTATTTCTACTCCAGTGTTAGAAATGGTAGACAAAATCAACAGTCCTCATTCTTTGCAAAAATGTATACAACCAAAGCAAATGAGTCTTTGAGTCTGAGTTTGCCAAATCAAATGATAATCTTCCCAAGTTGGTCTTTTTAAAAGAATTCTCACTGCGTTACCAAGAGAATTTCATCCTAAAAAGACAGTATTTGGAGCATACACATTTCACTTCATCTAATTCAGGCTACTAAGGCCTCACATAGTGCGGTCTTTGCTACAGATGAATATCAGAAAGTGGACTGTGGATTTTGTCCTTCTTTTACACTGGACTCACTACAATAGGATCTCCTCATGGCAAGAATGGAGAGGAGAAATGAACAGTGTCCAACTGCTATTTCCACATACATACTGGCATGGGAGTATTTTTTCATGACAAACTTGTAAAAAAATCCATACTTATCTTTAAGACTGGACACAAAGCCTTTCCTGTGTAGTTATACACAGTCACCATCACTGTAGAGAACAAAATGTGGCCATATGGCCATCATTTCATCCCTTTACGTTAATTTTGGAACATGAGAAAAGCAAGGCAGGAAGAGAGAAAAGCACAAAATGTTAACATTTTATTTACAAAGTTGTTTTTTGTCATACAGAAAGTAAAAATGTAGCTACAACCTTGATTTGTGCAACAGGCGGCCACACTAAAAATCATGGCTCGCTGGTTGCACAGCTGCTATAGCAATAATTTTATTGGGAAAAATAAGGAACAGAAAAAAAAAAAAAAAAGACAAAAAATGAGAAATAATAAACCCAACAACAAAAAATAATTCATCCAACAAAATATTAAAAGCACAGACCCAAAACTAGATACCAGTCCCAAAGTTCTCACACGGGAATACATAAAGAGGGATCGACAGTGAAATTGTGGAATGCTGAGTGGTGGGCTGCCTGAGAACCTCGGGGGGCCGTGGGGTGGGTGAGGTGGAGGGTGTTGGGTGGCTCTCAGTTCCATTGGGGGAGAAAAAAAAGGGTTGGGGGGGGGGCAGCTCCACTCGGCCCACCCATCCGGTACAGTCTTGCCCCATTAAAAGAGCTCAGAGCTGGGGGGGTAGACGTGGATTACAAAGGCGGTGCGAGTTGTAAGAGGGCGGATGTTCGGGTTTGTGGGGGAGGAAGGGTAACTCGGTAGGCTCATGTTTTCAGTTTTGCTCTTAATCGTCGTCTTCATCGTCGTCATCGTCGTCTTCGTCCTCTGGGTCTCGCTTTCTCTTCTCGCCTTTGCCAGTTTCTGCTTCTTGGGACAAAAAGGAGAAGGGTGTCAAGACCACAACACTTCACTGCGATTCATTTGTATTTTTATTATCAATTAATCTGCCAATTCTTTTCTCAATTAATCAGATTAAGACCATAAAATGTCAGAAAAATGTGATCTCATTCATGCAACTGAAGTTGTGCACTGCATGTGCTACATATTTTAGACATGTGGTGACTTTTTAAACAATCTGTAAGATTTTTAAATTTGGCCTTTACCATAATAAACAACCGTAGACTAAGCATTATTCATGAGATCCGCTGGTGGGTTCACTAGGGGAGTGTCGGCAGTGTTAAAGAATGGTCACTATCATGTTTTGCTGTTCCTACATGTTAAAATGTTACAGGATTAGGAGCTTAAAATAAAGTGACAGATACACGATCAGCTACAACATTAACACCGCCTGCCTAATAATGTGTAGGTCCCGCTCATGCAACCAAAACAGTTCTGACTCGTCGACGCATGGACTCCACAAGACCTCTGACTGTGTCCTGTGGTATCAGGCACCGTGACGTTTGCAGCAGATCCTGTAAGTGCTGTAAGTTGCGAGATGGGGCTTCCCTGGCTCGGACTTGTTTGTCCAGCACTTCCCACAGATGATCGATTGGATTGAGATCTGGGGAATTTGGAGGCCATGGCAACAGCTTGAACTACTTGTCTGATCAATTTTTGCAGTGGCAGGGGGCATTATCCTGCTGAAAGAGGCCACTTTCTTCAGGGAATACCATTGCCACGAAGGGGTGTACGTACTCTGCATGATGTTTAGGTAGGTGGTACGTGTCAAAGTAACATCCACATGAATGCCAGGACCCAAGGTGCCCCAGCAAAACATCGCCCAGGGCATCACACTGTCTCCACCAGCTTGCTTTCGTCCCATAGGCGCATTCATCTAACCAGGCCACCTTCCTTGGACCACATTTGGTAGGTACTGACCACTGCACCCCAAAAGACATGTTTTGGAGAAGCTCTGATCCAGTCATGGAGCTATCACAATTTGGCCCTCATGAAAGATGCTCAGGTCTTTACACTTGCCCATTTCTCCTGCTTCCAACACATCAACTTCAAGAACTGACTGTTCACCTCCTGTCTTATGTATCCCATCACTTGACAGGTGCTAGTGTAACGAGTTAATCAGTTATTCACTTCACCTATCTGTTGTTGTAATCTTGTGGCTGATTGCTGGATGTATCTTCAGTACTGAAATTTTTCTTTTTTACCAGCCCTTCCCAGAAGTTTCTCTTTCTCATGTTAGTATTTATTTCTAAGTCACGATTAACATTCTCATACTGTGTTTTACTTGTAACCAATCTTCTATAATGTCCTAATATCTTAAGTACAGTAATGGGTAATGACTACAGCAGGAACATTAAAGTTGTTGGCACAGATAGATCTTCCTCAGTAAACAGAACCGCCAGCAGATATCATAATATTCCTGGTATCAAGTTTTTTTATGGTCATTATTAAGTCAACGACACTACTCAACATTCTGCCCACATCTCTTTTGTTAACGTGTGTACAAAGAAAATTCAAAAACTCAAGGACACTCCACCTTTATCTTCCAATTAATGCCAAAACCACTTTGTTTCCAAGACTGGACAACTGCAGCTTAAATATATCCAACTACTGACCTTTACACACACACACACACACACACACACACACACACACACACACACACACACACACACACACACACACACACACACACACACACACACACGACACACACACACACACACACACACACACACACACACACACACACCACCCTTGATTAACACAGTTGGCAAAAAAACTGTTTGGAATTATTTAGCACTTTCACTTTTAATTATCAAGAGTACAAACTGGCGGATTGGAGGAACAAGTTGTGATATTAGATTCATAAAAAAAGATTGTTTAACTTAACTTTTATTGAGCATTTTAACACTAATTACACTTTTTAATTAGTAAATTGAATGCAGTCAATTTATTATGCTATTAATTGAGTCTGCTCTGGAAATTCTAGTTATATCTGTCCTCCAGACTGAAAAAAACCAAACTACCTGCCCCTGAGGTAACTCACTACCATGTGGAGAGTCAGAGTTGTAATTTGATAAGAGACTGAGTGCAGATTGCTGAGTGTAGTAGCTATATTTTACTGTGTAGAAGTAAGTGTTTGAGGTTCTCTGGGTCTCTAGGTTTTTGAATACATTTTTTTTTAAATGTGGCGTGTTCAAGCTAAAACTGGGTGTATAGTTGTTCTTTAAGGAGATGGTACATACCGTCTTCATCTTCATCGTCATCGTCATCCTCTTCATCTACTTCTCCATCCTGACCAAAATCTTCCTCCTTTGTAAACAAAATTAAGCAAGTTAAAAACTGAAACAATTATTTCAAAGTCCAAATAATACAACTGAGCTTTTTTTTTTTTTTACCTCATCTTCTCCGCTGACCTCTTCATCATCCTCTTCTCCTTCTACCTCCTCTTCATCTTCCTCATCCTCCTCTTCCTCATCAAAGTCCTCCTCCTCTCCATCTTCATCTTCCTCCTCCTCTCCCTCTGCAATACAAAAGCAAAAACAATCAGTCAACCACAGACAGTGCAAGAATGCTGAGATCAAGTTATACACATATGCATTACATTTTTTAAGGCAAGAGATATGATATATGTCTATTAAAGAAAGTTCAAGATGAGCAGCCATGCTTTGGTTAAAATGTAATATTATATAATAACGCAGCATGCTATTCTCATTTTCTATTTGGCAGCAGTACTGCCATAAGGAAACCATCTCGACTACTCTGGGCTAAAACCGATCCTTACAACAGAAAAACCTGAGCTGTTTGAGATAACGAAAGCGGCTTCTTACCTTCATCTTCATCATCATCTACGCCGTCTCCGTCCACCTCTCCGTCAGAGTCAGAGGCTTCCCTGTCCTCCATGTCATAACCATCCAGGTAGGTGAGCTGAGGCAGCAGCTTGAACACACTCTCTCTGTAGTCATTCAGGTTTGTCACTTCACAGTTGAACAGGTCCAAACTCTTCAGGTTATCCAGCTTTTTCTGTTGATTAAATAGAGTGAAGTAAATTGATGACATGTCTTGAATTAATGGTGCTGGATGCTTATGTGTGCATTCTGTGAATATGGTGGTGTGATAGGTGCTGTATGATTTGACAACCAGTAGACCATTTACACTGAGCTAGCTATGCCTTTTAATACCGCTGGTTGTATTAGGACATTGCAGGTAGTGCTGCCTATCAGTAACAATAAAGACTCTGTGGCAAAGTTAGATTTGCATTTTGCATCAATGAGTTGAACTACATTGATTTGTCACAGTACTTAATTGTCTGGATTAGACAAAAACAGACTTTTCATCTGGTTACTTTGTGTATGTTTCTCAATCGAACTTCGAGAAAATCTACTGAATCTACATCTTCATAATTTCTTCCATCAATAAATAGAAGAATCTCAAATGCAGATACAAACGCGTCTCATGTACATTTTGTTTATGTGATTTTCCAATAATAATCATTCTTTTTTTTTTTTTTTTTAAATACACCGACAATCAGAAAGGAAGCTCCAGTATAAAATGCAGTGTAACAACAACTAGTTTAAATATTTATATCCAGATTTATAGAAAGCAACCCTGAAATGTGGTTAATATTTGTATGCTGTGTAATAAGACAGATGATGACCTGGAATCACATTTACAATAATACAAGTGTGTGCCCCACAAGAATTTGTCTTCATGTTAAAAATGTTTTGTCTAACTACTTTGAAGTAGCATGAGATATAATAACAAAAACCACAATGTATGGATTCAGTGTGAGGAGTGATGCTTCTAATTGGCTTCAAACGAGGCCGGAAACACATACCAATGGTTCCAATGTGCTGATGTCTTTCAATTTGTTGCCACTCAGGTTTAGATGTGTGAGGTTGGGTAGTTTCTCTGCTAAAACATCAAGGCCGCCACTGATTCTATTGTCGCTTAACTCCAGCTGAAACAGAGCAGAGGGAAAGGTTACTCTAGCTGACACTCTTTTCTTTTTAATTCAACTTTTTCATGGAGGTATGAAGGTGGAGCATCATGTTTACCTTTTTGAGTTTCCCTAGTTTAGGCAGGTTGGACACTGAGATTAAGCCAACATTTATCAAACTGAGGAACTCCAGGTTGACAAACTCAGCTGTGAGGCCTTCGATTTTTCCTTCAACTGATCGACAATTGTCAAGGACAAGTTCTCGTACCTGAAATACATAAAAGTATAATATTACATTTAAAAAAAAGTAATCTCCAGTGATTTATGCATTTTGTTAAAGTACTATTACTTTTCATCCATAATTAAACTTTATTCTAAAACATGCCAAATTCCCAATAAGACGAAAATATTTATTACATACTGCCTCTCTCTCTTTAAACGAAAAAATGTAATTTATGTACACAATATCACTGAGAAAACAAACTTGCAAACAACATAATCAAAACGTTTTTAATAGGGGATGTTGTTAAGAAAAATTAATGTGTAAAGTAATAAAAGGCATTTTGTATTTTCTGTAAAATATTAGAAAAACAAGTCTGAAGGCGGAGTTTGTTACACAGTTAAAGCTAACACTGGTTGCGCAAGTCAGTGATGGACAAAAACGTTGCAAAAAAAGTTGTTGTCAAACGTCAAAGATCACGATTTCTCCAGTAAAACACCGAAATGGACACTGCGTCTCCAACAAAAAACACTTCGTATCAATGTGTGCTCGATTTATCAGGGCACGACAGTTAATGCATTGATTTCTTTGAAACGAGGAAGAGCAAAGCAGTCGCTTCCCATGGCCTGCTGATGCAGTCACTAATGACAAATGCAATGATTTTTGTGAGCTAGCTCGCTACAGGCTAGCCATTGCCCCTTTTAAACGCTGCCGTGCGGTAGAGGAGCAGCTAGAGAGCTCTGTCTGCCCGCCATTAGCCAACCCAACAGCAACGGAAAGGATTGCGAATACACCCTTAGTAAAGACTTTCTTTTTTTCGTTAAACCAGCTTTGACTTGGGAAGTGGAATATTCCTTGTCGTCGAGCGAACGACCGATATTGCCAGTTTGTTACAGAGTACTGCATCGTTTTCAGGTCGAAGTGGCGAAGGAAATATATTGAGAACGGAAATTTAGTAAAAACAAAGATGGAGACAGTTCCTTTCTCCCAGAGCTTCAAAGACGACAGAATGACAACATGGCGATCCCCGAGATACAGTATGCAGTTCTCTGAACGCTTCAACGGCGAAAAGTGCTGTTTAGGAAGAGTAATTATCGCTATTTGCACATTACATAAATTATTTTCGATGTTAAATTTGTTTTATTTGATGCATGGGTCGAGAGGAAACGCCGACCGTCGAGTTTTTGGCTGCCCACGCATCAAGCGCGGTGCACCGGATCCCCGTGTCATTCAAGCAGGCTGGCTCGGTTAACGAAGCCGCTGGCCAACAAAGCGACCCGTTTAGTTGCAAACAACGTCAACTTTAGCTTTAATGGCAGTTATTGGAGGACAGAATAGTTGTGTTTGATGTTTTAAGTGTACGACTGGATATATTTTGTTGTCTTTGACCAGTGTAGCGAAGGGGGTAATATGGCGGGAACAAAAATACTAAGTTAGGGGGCTGCTGTCTTAATGATTCTGACTCAACAGACTTCATTAAAAAAGTATGCAATATTTACATCAGTGTAAACGCAAGGATATGAAATGGTAACGTGGCTATTTGCACAAGTGTGTACTCTATTTTAGGGAATTAACTGCTGCACACCCCCTTTAAAACTTACGGATCGCAACAGCTTAAACGTGGCTTTAAACAAATCACGATTACAGGAATAGTTGGCTGCTTGCACTAGTTTGTGTGGAAATATCAACTGGCTATGGTTAGAGTAACAGTGGCTTAAGTGGTCAAGGTATGGATGACTCGTGAACCAAGTGACTGTTTTTTTGTTGTCGCTGCTGAATCTGGCCATTTGATATTAACGTTAACGTGCTGTACAGAAATTTCAAGACATGACTCGCGATCGGCGATGGCCCGTTTACATGTTACAAAAACTCAATTTTAGCACAAACGCCTTGAAGTTATAAAGTGCATTTGGAATAAAAAAAGAGCCATTTTAGCAGTTATGCTAGCAGCAAACATGGCTTCCAAGGTCTGTATAAAATATACCGCTCTGTGAATGCCAAACGCGGCGCAGGAAGCAAATTTCCTAATATATCAGCGTAAAAAGAAGTTTACTAAATGTGCTACAACGGTGGAGTCGAGCTGTATCGTGTGTACCACTGACCAAGGAGGCTGCGAAACGGTTAAAGCACTGCAATAATGCCAGCAAGCTGAGGAATCGCCGTTTCAAAGTAACGATTGAATATAGCTTTTCTCGTCTCCTTGCCCCTATACGCCCAATCCAGAACAGTGTAGAGGATTAAGATTGTTATGCGAGTGTTTTCCGCCCTATTATAAACGAGAAAGATAATCTAAAGCCCATGTGGTCACCATTACGTTAGCCACACAGGTCACTCGCAAAGCAAAAAAAGTAGCAAGCTAGCTAGCAAGAGGCTAGCCAGAAAACTAAGGGTTGGTTTTAAAAAGCACGACTCACATCAGACGGTGTCCTGTTTCTTAGCTCCAAGTGGATCCTCTTTTTCATGTCCATCTTGCCCTGTGAAACTGAAACTTTTCTCTCTTGGGTTTTGGTGGGATCTTCAGTCCAAAGGCAGAGATGCCCTAATGGAGGGAGAATATAGGACTGTATAATGAACTGAGCCAAACGCTAAGTTAGTCGGAGAGAGGAGACAACCATGGAGGGAAACGGGACTGAAACAAAATATATGCTCAACAGCGCCATCTGCGTCCAGAAACGCCCATCGCCTCTATAAAGCCATTGCAGTCACAAAACATGACGCTGCCCCGAAACAGTGCTATGGTGCAATTTATTTCTGCGAGGAAAGTACTGTACTGTGTTTAGTGAAGACAAGAGCCTTTTGTCTGTCAGCTCAGTTATATTAAATAAATGAGCGCAGAACACGTGCACATTTTACGCAAAATAGCATTCAACCCATCAGACGTCAAAAAGAAAAGTCGACCATACGGCCAACTTTTGTTTATCTGCCTGACTTATCAAGTTTAATAACTTGAAAACCCCCCCAGTTTGATATATATTTAACGTCATGTTGTTATTGTTGCATATTCGGTCTTTAAGTATGGCAAACACCTATCATGATAAAGAATTACTGTTTTGAATATTACTCAAACCTGTTGCCTTCCAAAACAAAATATCTTTTGTTCTATAATAGTCCAGGGAATGAAGACACTGTAATCTTTGTAAGATTTTTGTTCAATAAACTGCATAATGCATAAACTGTGTTTGTGCTCTGTTGATTCATAAACGCAAGATTCTTTACACTGTTTGGACACATTGGTAGAAAGGAGGGGGTATATTGGGTTTGCAGTAAAGAGAGCATTGTGTATGCATATGCTAGGGTTGGATACCCCTCCACTCCCAACCCCCTTGACTTCCTGAGACACCAGAGCCCTCAAGTAGGAGTCTACTGAGTATGCATTGTTGATTTTTCTAAGTAAACTATGAATCAGCATTTATCTTCTGGATGTTTGTCAAATTATGAGCTTGTTTAAGGTTAGTAATATAGTAAAAATGTTGCACAAATGAACATATAATCTATCTTATAATACTGTACGCCCACTATATTCACTGTCAAGGGCCCATTATCCAAATACCCCATCTTTGGCCCTGTGCATGTTACACATACTGTATACTGTATATAAACTATTTTTAAAATCAGTGTTTGGCAGCTGAGAGGGCACACCAGAAGATGGCACTGTAATATCTACTATGGCATTCCTCAGACTTGAGTTGCATTGTGCAACAGCAGGGGTGTGTTTGAGTGACAGCATTTTTATTATACTTTTACTAATAATCAGTCATTTGCAAAGATGTGCACACTTGGAATGAGTCCATTCTTGTGTTTGTTAGACTTATCAGCCGAAGAGTTAACCGTGTGCTGCCTATGATCTTTTGACCAGCTGGAAGTCAACACAGATACTGGTGATCGTCTGAGATGTTCAAGGTAGTTTGACATTGAGTGTGTGCAAAATTTTTAGTTCCCAGAGAAGGAGATTGTAATACTTTGTACCATATGGTCTTGCAAAATGAGTTGGACAACATAAGTGAAGGTGTATATTTTCCACTGCAACTTGTTTCCACCCAATAGTTCAACAATGAAATATATACTACATGAATGAGACATTTACTTACCTCCTCTTCTCTTACTATAATTTTAGATACAGTGAGTGATTGCTCGAAGCTCCTTCAATACACAAGCAAGTGAATTTAACAAGAGACCCTCCACGTTTCCCCTGCAATGCTGGAGGCAATTGGCAGTTGGGTGTTATTTACTCTGCTGGACAGTCTCTTTCACTGTGTGGCTCAAACACACACATCAGAGCTCAATGTGCTGTGAGAAGATTGAGAACACACCCCAACTGCGCAGCTCTCCATCTGTGAGATAACATGGGTATGCCCCTACTGTAGTCAAAGACAGGATTTCTTGCTTGGTCTCTGGCCATATAATGGCTTCTCAACGTAGTAGTTTACCTCAAATACTACAAAACGTATCACTTTACCAGGAGAAAAAAAAAACATTTGGCAAGTTTACCAATTGTTATTTCTGCATATAATTTATGCAGAGAGCAACATGTAGGGAATATTACCTCACATTCAGAATGTCATTTAACTCCTTACCTGTTTTGTACCCTCCAGCAGTATTAGGCAATTTAGACATTGTTGACAAAATTCTACGTATAATTTCCCATTTCTAAGAAAGCAACATTTGAATAATGACTTCTAGCTTGGACACTAACATGCATGCATAAATAGAAAAGTGTCTGTTATTATCCAGTCTTCTGCTAGTTTAATTAAGACAGAGCATTTCATATATTTTTGAGCAGCAGTCAAGAAAGCCTGTTCGTATTTCCTACATTACTACATACATACTGCATTTTATCCCTATCACGCACTGCCCACACACAACTTGCTCCTGTCTTTTTTTTTTTTTTTTTTTTTTCTGTCAGTGCTATGCCAACTCCTCCAGCTTTACAAATATGATAAGACCGAAGCTGCAAGAACTCTCCCAGCACTGTGGTAATGGTTAACCAGATAATTCACTTAGGGGTGGGAATACAAAACAGTCAGAAGTTATTTTGTCTTCTTTTCTGTGCTTGCGCGCCTTCAATGAGTTGAATTCATTCATAGTAGGACTCAGAATGGAGGAGGCTTTGCAACAAGAGAAACAAGAGTCGGAATATAAAAATCCCAATGAGGACCAAGGTAACATTTAAAATGTCTCCTCTTTTTCTGAAATGAAGTCCTTCAATATTTCCACACTGGAAAGTTGAGTGATGCAGTTATTCATTTACATACTGTCTGGTGTCTTTTGTTCAACTCAGACACAGAAATATTTTAGCCAACATCTGAGCCGCATTGCTACAAACGAGACCAATTTAGTCTATCTGTGTTATCGTATTTTAAAACTGAGTGACAAAATGTTTCTGTCAAAGACTTGCAAATGTTTAGCTGAAAGAAAAACTGTCTATAATCCATGTCTTTATATGTAATCAATCATCTTACATTAGCCAATCATGCATTTCAAATACTGCTCTATGTATCTTTGATTTCTCACTGGAATTGTTTTCATGGTTTCTTTGCACGGGTTTCTGTTTTAAAGGTGGGATCCGTCGCCGACTGCGAGACAGGGATCTTCTCAGGAAGAGAAAGGCCGAAGCAGAGGAGAAGGAAACTAACCAGTGGGTTTATGGGTAAATTTATAGAAAAGCAAAGTCAATGTTAGGGAAGTGACCCACATTTACAGCTATGCTCATTTGGAGTAACTGTGTTTGGTTTAGCAGTGAAAATGTTCTACAAATTTAAGAACTTACACTGGTGTAATGATGCTCTAAATAAATGTTCTTATGCAGCAGAGAACAGAAACAGAAGTTTTAGTGAAGGGTTATTAGCACAACTTGCGTTATTACACTGTATATTACAGAGCACTGTGAATTATCAGCACTCTAGCTGCTTATCACTCCTCTGGTTTACATTGAATATGGAGCAAGAGGAAACCAAAGGTTGCTCTGATATTTCTATTGACGCCTCAGAGCCAGGTCAAGGACTTTGTACTATTAGCTTTGCAAAAGTATCACAAAGAGCTGTATCAGTGTCCACTGTTGTTGAGCTTGATTACAATGGCTGTGCTCTTTTAGGATGGAGAGCCAGAGGAAAAGATCAAGGACCGATGAGAAGAGTGGCGCAAAGAAGAGAGGGAGGCCCAGGAAGACTGATCCCACGCCGGAGATATCTGTCATTCAGGAAGAGGCAGCAGTTGTTCAGGAAGCTCCTGCAGTAGTGGTGGTGCCTGAACCTGTGGGGATCATCTCAGGTCAAACATCAGGCTCTCTGACCCCCTTACTTGTTGTGGGCAGCGAAACACTGGAGTCACAACCAGCACCTGTCCTTGCTGCCCCTGCCTCTTTGCCCATGTTTGGATCTGCCCAAAGCTCTTTGTTTGGTCCTGTTCTGACTTCTCTAGATCCAGTCAACCAGACTCCAGCTCTGGTTTCACCCTCAGTTCCTGCTCCATCTCCCGCTGTTGTTGTAGATACGACTCCAATCCCCGTCCAAGGTTCAGCTCCAGCTCCAGATGCTATTCCGGTCCCAGCTCTGTCCCAAGCCCCCGTTCCAGCTGCAGCTCCGGCTCCTCCCCAGGTTGAGACCCTCTACAAGGAGTCACAAGGCAGGGAGGCCCTAGACCAGGTCCTGATTGAGGACTTGGGCCCAGATGAGGAGGAAGACATCAATCCATTGCAAGACCAAAGAGCTGATGAAGGTATGAATGACACAGAAGTGCAACACCAGAAGCAATCCTTTGAAACATTACCTGGTTTAAGAGTTTCTGACAATACATGCTTTGTTTAAATGAAATTTTTCTCTTTATATTAACTACATACTGTCTATCTGTCTTTTTTAGATTTGAGTGAGACACCATCGGTCAGCGTACCCGAACAAAACAAAATGTTCTCAATTCCAACTTTGTCCTCTCAGCCTCTGCCACAGGAATATCTCCCAGGAAATCAATTCTAATTTCTTCAAATATACTTTTCAGATAGTGCCTCAGTTAAGAACATGCAAAGCCAGACTACTTCCCATTCTGTCACAGTTTGTATCTGAGTATTATTTTGGTTAGTGTGCAGCCTGATGAGCGTTAAGTGTATGCATTGCTTATTTGAAAAAGTGTGTATGAATTCAAACCAAACTTGTATGCTTATTTATTCTTGGTTTGTGCTTCACTGCGAAGTTCATGAATTCTATTTTGTACTTTGCATTTAGTCAACAGCAAATTTAGCCTGTTTATATTTAAAAGTAAATGGTATGAATCACTGGTAATGATGTATTTGTAATTGTGGATTTATTTGATTGAATTTTGTAAAAGTTGTTTTTCACCGAATACAATACACTGCTTACATCATCTGACTGGTCGTTATTATCCATCCCATCCAGAGCCACACATCTCAGTGTATAAATGGTAAATGTGACGAATATATGATGAATGATCAATTGATTTTATCCTTTTATTCGCCATGTTACAAAATTTGTTAAGACCAAAGGTTCTCCTTGTGTTTTTTGTACAGGCAGTAATGAGCTGAAACTGTGATTTTTTTTTGTTCTTTTTCTGAGGATGTCCTGTTGTTAACATCCAGAATTTGTCTATGTTTTTACGCACACGGGGAAATTAGCAGGAATGATAAGGATGAATTCTACCTGATGGATTTAAACATATTTACAGCCAAATTTTACTCTGAATGTAAACACACCAACAATAAAACTTTATCTGCTTTGCTTAGTGAAATTAAAAAGTATATTTCTATTACTGATTACAGTGAGAACAGAATATCTACAAACACATACACTATTTCACCTGTCTCCTTGTCACTGGGTGCTTTTATGTAATTTGCGCCTTGTTTGGTAAGGCATGTGTAGCCAAACATCTGGCCCTATTGCAACTGCTATTTAAACTGTTATTCTGCTGGTGGTATGTAAGTTTATACTATATACAGGAGTGGAAGAAGTATTCAGATCCTAAACTTCAGAAAAAGCAACAACACCACAATGTAAAAATTCTCCATTACAAATAAAAGTAATGCATTCAAATTGTACTTAAGTAGTAGTAACCTGCAACTAGTATTATCAGCAAAATGTGCACATTATGCAGCAGAGTGTCCCGTTAGTGTCATGTTATTATATATTACAGGCCTATGTTTTATTGTTTGTCATTACTCATGCATTAGCACATAAGCAGCCTTTTAATGTTGTAGCTTGTGTAGCACTACTTTATATTCAGTTTCATCCATAACAATAATTTGTACATGATGATTTTATATATTGTTTAAACTTTGAATCTGTAAAGTTTATTGAAGTTGTCAGATCAATTCAAAACAATATTTCCCTCTAAAGTGAGGTAGAGTAAGTACTTGAGTAAATGCACTATGATACATTCCACCAGTGACTATTTATTATTGTACATTTATGTATTGGCTACTGGTTCTGTGTTCATAAATAAAGATTGCTAAAAAAAAATAGTAGCTGAAATGACTCTTGGCCGCCCCCTGCTGAAATAAAACACGCAGTGGTCTATAACCAGTGCAAATGTATCAATGACTTTTACAACATGCATGCGTGGTTTTTGTGTAATAGCACATGTATGTTGCAATAAACTCCTAAAGGCACAGGATAAGACGAACTGACTAAAAGCTTTAGCGATTTATATGTGTTGTCAGTCATTAGTCTGTCACGTGAAACACTCCTGGTTGGCCAACTATAAAACCCGAACGTGTGCTTCCGTATCGAGAAAGTCACACATGCGTCGTCAGCGTGCGGTGTGTATGCGTCTATTTTGGCAGGTAGTTGCTTCAAAGCTGCTTTAATAAGAAGTGTCTGCTCTTTTGTCACCTCTTCTATCAGTAAGATGAGTCCAGTGTGTGACTGCTGCGGCGAGAACACCAGTAAACTGAAGCAGCAGGCTTCTGTGATGAGAAAAGAAATCAAGAACCTGAGGTACAACGTCACACATCTTATTGCATTCAACCAGTCATAACATTTGTATTTGGCCTTGTTCCTTTAACATTATTATTACCTTATTATTAACTTTCTTCTGTCTTCTTCCAACAGGCAGATGTTGGACAGCGCAGTTCGAGCTCATCGCAAACACATGATATCCATTCAGTCTGCTGTGTCAAAGATTGGAGTCTGTGAAGCTGACAAAGCCCAAACACCACCACCACCACCACCACCACCACCAACATCACCACAGGTTGCATTAGAGAAAGGTAATCACAGCTGTATGCAAATGTTTGGGCAAATTACATGTTTTGCTGAGTTTTAAAGTAAAAAGAAGTAAATACAAACCCTGCAGTAAACAAATGAGCCTTTTCTTCAAATGTTAATGCACTTGCTTAGATAACTGGGGGGAAAACAGTGGCATATGCAAATGTTTGGGCACCCTACTAAGTCAGTTACTTAGTAATCCCACCATTGCCAACTGTTGAGGATGGAAATATTGTCCTTTGGGGGTGTGGCAGACAGTGACAGAGGAAACATTGCACAGATAGTGGATTCCACTGAACATTAGCAAATTCTGGATGCAAATGTTCCACAGCCAGTCAGGAAAGTGAATGTGAGAAGAGACTGGCTTCTACAACCACGACCATGACCCAAAGCAGACCTCAAAATCCATCATCGGCCATTACTGTCGCCTGACTTGAACATAATTGAAAATCTATGGGTAGATCAAGACAGACTAAAAGTATCTTAGAACTTAACAACAATAATTTAATAAATTTAAAGAGCACTTTTCTAAACCCATGTTACAAAGTACTTTGCACAAGGCAGCAAAATAAAACATGCAGGTCATATGAGGCAACAACTAAAACAGGCAATCAGAAATACAATTAAAGTGTCTTAGTATTGGTGCAAATAACCCAAAGGCTGTGTCACCAGCAAGAGGGCGATCAGTAAAAATAAATCAAGAACAGAGAGCCTTTTAGTTGGCTGCAAGAAGTGTTTGCAAAATTTAATCTCTGCAAAAGGGAGGCCACATGGCTCAGATACGGTTTCATGTATTTATATTTTTAAAGTTCATACAAAAAAAGAAAAAGTAAATTTGAAGAAAGGCTCTGTTTTAATGTCTTTTTGCTGCAGGGGTATTTGTGTGTGTTTTAACTAATACAACTGTATTATTAGTACAATTGTGAATTCACCCACAATTGTAATATCAATAAATTCTTTTTGTGAGAACTTTCGAAGAACAAACTCATATTATATATATTAAAATAAGTTAGAGCTGCAACTAATGATTTTCATCATTGATTTATTTTTTTATATTTTTGATTTGTTTATTAGTCACTGAAATGTTAAAAAAAAAAGTTTGCAGAGCTGAAGTTGAAGTTTTAAGACAGATTTCTTCTAACAAAGTACAAATGATGGTGCCACATAATAATGAAAGAGCCGAGTGACGTTTCTGTGTTACAAATTACAAGTGGTGAAAAAAAATCACACACCCATGCCTCCATGTTATTACTGTGTTCCAAATCAAACACATCATTGTTAACTGTGTAACCTTACAGGAAGCATCCAGACGGTCCCGATTGGTTACATCAGTTCCTGTTTCTCAGTGAAGAATGGGACACCCAGACAGCCCACCATTTGTGGCCCCTCGAGAGCCGAACTTCGCATCCAGCAGAGCGTCTTCAATAACCCGGAGCACGCTCTGGTGGGCCTGGAGCAATACTCCCACGTCTGGTATGTCGCATACAGTTGGTGTAGTTTATCTCTGTATACCTTTCACTGTCCAGTCCATAGTGTGGTGTTGTTAGCAAAAAGTGTTATTGTTGGCTGTATTAATGAAACATTGTTAAGCAATATTTTCCAGTCTGCTGTCTTTGTGCCGACTCAGCAATGACTCAAAAGGAACAATATTGGGATAATCTCCATATTAAGGCGCTGTGGGTTCAATAGGGCGAATGAGGGTTTTAGAGGTTTGCCCACAAGCTTGATTTTATTTCAGACTTCAGGAGTTACATATAGAGTTGTTGACATAAGTATATACAAAACCATTTATAAATTAGTAATGTACTTGCACTGTGGGTTGAATCTAGCCATTAAAATGTCTTTCTGTCTCATCATGAGTTCTCCTTGCTTGAATAAAGTGTTCTTGTTTCCTGTCTAATTTTGGCGTATGAAGCCCTTTGAGACCGATATTGTGTTAAAGACATTATAATTCAACTTGATTTGACACTTTTTAAAAGGAATGTTTACTCGCTGACAGCAGCAATGAGTGTGACTGGATAAGACTTGCATTATCAATCACTTGTGGGCTGAGGATTTATGATTTTTTTTTTTTTTTTTTTAAATCCCATTTCAACAGAACCACCTCTGCATATATTTAGACTTTTGTATCCTCTGTTTATTTCATGACATTTGTGCTTTCCCCTCTCTGTGTCTCACAGGATCATCTTTCTCTTTCACAAAAATGGGCACCTGAGTTACAAAGCCAAAGTGAAGCCTCCTCGACTGAACGGTCAGAGAGTTGGTGTTTACTCCACGCGCAGTCCACATAGACCAAACGCTTTGGGTCTAACTCTGGCTAAACTTGATAAAATTGTAGGTGAGTAACATCAACACAATGTGTCTTATATAGCGAATTGTGTGTTTGTGTCTTTGTGAACACTTGTGTTCAGAAACGGATAACAGACTCTGCTTGATAGTAACATATGCATTTCTACTCTTATTTTCAAGGTGACACAATACATCTGTCAGACATTGACATGATTGCAGGCACCCCAGTCCTGGACATCAAACCCTACATCCCAGAGTACGACTCCCCCCAGACCAGGATTCACATGGACTTAGAGCCCTATGAACTAAACACAAACCAGTCAAATGTAACTACTATGGAGGACCTATATAAAGACTCAGAAACAGATGCTCAGTCAGGCCTAAGAGGTGAAAGAACTAATGATGATGACTTGGTGAGTCAACTCTCAAAAGACAAATGTGAAGCTGATATTCCTTTAATAGATTCATCTAGAGTCAGTGCTCAGTTTTCCCTGCCCAAAGACCTGCATGGTGTGCTAGAGGAGGTCAAGGCCTATGTGACACAGGGTGACTTTTGTCAAAGAGAGGAGCAAGTTTCAGATTCCCCAATGGACAAACCTCCAGAGTCAACTGTGGACCGCCCCCGTTATGGAGAGGAATCCTACAGTACCATCGCTGGCTGGATCAGAGAGCCTCCTGTTTCCAGTCTGGAGGTACGCTTCACTCCTCATGCTGAGAGGGAGCTAGAAGAATTCCTCCCCACACACCTGTCAGGTAAGAAATCTTACAGTGTGTTTGGCAGGTCCTAAAGGGTGATGTATGTGTCCTTTTCTCCACAAGAGGGTGCCATTGTGACAGTGATAAATATGAAAGCAGTCATTCATCACTGAAAAACAAACAAACGCATATGCCACACAGGAGCCCCTGAAAGTGTCAGACCCAGGTTCAAGTTTCTGCGCAGTCCAGAGGAGGCCGCCGCTGCCATCAGAGGGGTGCTGTCAGCAGACCCACGGTCAGTCTACAGGAGGACACGCTGCAGGGACAGACTCTTCTTCTTCACCCTGGATACGGCTGACATCACCTGCTGGTTTGGACAGGGCTTTGCTGAGGTGCTGCAGGTCCGACCTGTTGAGTGCCAGACTGCCACCATGTAAGAAACCCTTTCAGTGAACCCATTAGAGCTGGATAGTGTCACTTTTCGTGTGCATAGAAAAACAAAAACAGAGCCTGTACAATGTTCCTCAGATTGACTTTTCCAGGTTATTTCTCCACTGACAAATGGGTATTTCAGTTGTAAGATCAATCATTTAGACTTTCCTAAAATCAGACAGATGAAAGATGGGGTACATCAAATTTTGTACAGTTTCACAGTATTGTTTAAACCAGATTCAGTAGTTGTGTTTAAACGTTTTTCTTGCGTATCATTTCTTTTTTCACATCTTTTTCTTTATTTGGAGGAAGTAACTGGTTCCGTGTCCTTAGTTAAAAATAAACTGATCGTGAATGAATGAGGAGGGTTTTCTTGTCTCTTGTCATTTATTAGTGGTATAACTACCCATTCCAAGAGTGACAGCAATTCAGTCTCCAGCTCTAGTTCACAGTGGTGTGTGTTTGAGTCACAGCAATCGATTGAGAGGTGGTGGTGAAAGGACAAAGGAAACATTCATAATTAAGCTGTTGTTAGATGTGTGGATTTACATCTACCAAACCAGTCTTAAATTTACTCTGAAAACAATGAAACCACATGGCTTCAATTAGGTTTTTATCTTCAGTTGAGGTGGCCTTACTGTACTGTTGTTTGACCAAATTAAACGTAGCACTGATCGGTCCCAAATTCATTCTGCAGCATGAGACAACAACCCCAAACATACAGCCAGAGTCATGAAGAACTATTGTCAGAGACAAGAAGGAGTTAACATCATGGAGTCAGCCTGGTATTACATGAAGAGACAGAGGACTGTGAGATGGCCTAAATCTCACAGACTTAGAATAACCTACCTGCCAAGTACCTTGAAAAAGTGTTTACATGTGTACCGAGGAGAACTGGTGCTGTTTAAAGGCAGAGTTTGTACACACAAAATATTTCATTATGTCTGTTTACTGCACATTGTGTGAATAAATGAATAAAAATAGATAAAAACTGTTCATGGTATTATTTTAGTGCCTAAAACTTTTGCACACTACTGTAGGTGGCACAGTGACTGAAGTGAGACTCATGAAGTACATGACAGCAGGAACGAATGAGAGTGTTATTTTTATATGCAGCCATAACATTAAAAGAAAAGAATTACGAAATGTATTATAAAGCACTGCCTGCAGGGGAGGTCACATGGGAGAAAGCTGTATATTTTATATTGAGTTGTGACATTAACGTCCTGTAGGGGGCGGAAATACGTTGTTGTACGCACTACGTCCACCCGGTGCGTCACACAACAACCGAAGAAGAGAAATTGACCAATAGCAGAACTGACATTTGTGTTTTGAATGAAACGCGGTTGATGGCCGTCGAGCCCAGATTTGTTTTTCTCGTTCACTTTTGTAACGTTGGTCAAAATTGGCCGTCAAAGTTCGGAAGGTAATGTGCTTTTACATAATTTAATGGTGTGGCTCAGGCAGATTATAGTTTAGTTAGATTAAAATGATCGTCATTTAAGTGTGTGCAAACTTAACTAGAGTTAACGATAGCTAACGACTTCGGTAACGCTGTCTTTCAGACAAGTTTGCCACCCTAACTTACGCCCTTGCTGACATTATGTTTAGCAACGCATTGTGTGATAATTTCGTGTTACTCTCGACATCCAAGTTAGGTTTTTTTTTTACTTATTAGCGCTTATGAATGCGCTAAAAATCTTGCTTCTGGGCGACTGCCTGCACTTGATACGTAAATTAAAGTCAGTAGCATCTTAGCTAGCTTGTTAATGTTGACATTTCTGTCTAGAAACTGGCTTAACGTTGGAGTCAAAACAGTTTGCCATCAGTCAGTTTAATCAACAGTTGAAAACATTTAATAGAAAATTATCTTTTATGCAGTTGTACAGATACAGAGTAATGTCGTCCAGGAAGTCAAGTTCCACTGGGGAAGGCTTGGTAAGACATTTGCACTCTGTCATCTACAGTGTACAGTCTTAAATTCTGAATAAGCAAGCTAATAATATCTCATTTCAACTTTTGATGATGTTAGCCTTCCAGCAAATATGGAGAGCGTACCCCTCTGCGAAGTTTGGAGAATGAAATGCTGCACCTGTCAACTCCCTCATCTAGGCTGAAATCAAGTGCTGGTGCCGTGAAAATGACAAAGGTGGGTTTATACCAGTACATCGAAATGGTGACATTGTTTTCATTCCCTTGGTGACTTTTTCTTATTTCTTTCCTTTCTAATGAACAGGGTGATACTCCTCTCTGTGACCCAGAGTCCCACGTGCACTGTCCTCCAACCATCAAAGTGATACAAACCAGTGCTCCCATGAATGATATGACAACTGCTGAGACCGCTTGTGGACTTGGAGATGTAACATTCAAATCCTTCATCTGTCCTGGTGGTGAGGTTGAGATTTCAGGCTCTTCAGCGTGTGAAGATAAGAGCATTATTTTGCCAAGTGATCAGGCTACATGTAACACTGAAACTGAAGATACAGTTATATCTGACAGTATGATAGATCAGTCATGCGTTGACCACATAGAACATCCCTATTACAGTCCCGAGATGATAGATGCTTCTTCGGTCGACATTGATGCAGCATGCCTCTGTGAAATTCCCAGCACTACACTTGCCTCTGGCAGCCTGGATGATAAAGCTGCCACAGAAGATTCAGGAGTGCTTCAGAGAGATTGCTGTGGAGAGAAAGATGTCACCTGGAAATCTGTTGTCTGTGATGGAGGTGAGGTAGAAGTTGCAGATGTCACCAGACAACATGATGAGACCATTCCTCTGCCCCAGGCACAGCTTGGTGAATCTTTACAAGACAACAGTGTAAATTCAACTAATTTCTCTGTCTACGGTCAAATGTGTCAAGCAGAACATGCTGAACATCCCTACTGTGGCAGTGCAAATGGTGTTCCTGTCAACGCCACCTTCTCTGAGATCCCAGATGGTTTTGAAAAACCTGCTAATGGACTGAGTGATGTAACCTTCAAATCATTTAACTGCACTGGGGGTGAGATAGAAATTTCAGATGGCACCAAACTTATAAATGAGACTGTTCCTCTACCAGCCGACTACACTGTGACCAGCAGTGAGTCATACAGTTGTAGCATAAATCAGAGTCTTTCAGCTGGTGACCATGATGCGCAAAACGGTAATGATCATTTAGATCACCCATACTGTAATAGTGAAAATTATTCATCAACTTCAAGTGGCAACCTTTCCACTTCCCAGGAACCAGTGCCATTCAGCGCTGATGCTATGGGTGAGATTAAACAGATTAGCTTGGTGGTACTTGATAGCCAGACTGGCACACAAGAGGCTGTTGCATTTGGCTCTTTAATCAGTGCTGGAGGTGAGGTTGAAGAATCAAATGGCACCCAATTGTCTGAGAAGACTTTCCATCTGCCTGATGACCAGGCTGTGATCTGCCAGCCCGTGGATGACACTGTACCAACTTCTGTTACACAGGATCAAATCCGAGATGACAAGGAACAACCTCCCTGCTGTGTGGAAAATTATGAAGTTGTTTTAGATACTCACCCACCAGCTTTCACCACATCTTTGCTGACTAACACATTGTTAAAAGCTTCGGATAATGAATCCATTAACTGTCAAGTGCAAGAAATATCAAAGCACTCAATACACCCTGAGGACAGTGCGTTGCCTTCAATGCTTAACAAAGCAGAGTCTTCTTACCGCAGCAAACTTGTGGCTTCAGCAGAGAGTCCCACCCCTGTGGAAGTGCAAGAGCTTCTGGAACATGTCTCTCAAATACGGTCAAACAGTGGACTGCCTGAATCCAGTGAGGCAAAAGACAGTGCCCTCGGCTCATCAGGAAATGGACCTGTTTTTTGTAACTCTGCAGAGAACCTCTCTAATGTTTTGAAAGTGCTGTCACAGTGTCCCTCGGTAGCATCAGCTTTGCAGTTTGGAATCCTCAGTCCTGTTGCCCGGAGAGCTTCTCTCTCTGTATTAAAGGCTCATAATGATCCCGCGTTTGACCATTTTGTAGCTGACGACTTTGCTCTCGAGGGTGAAAAGAGCTTGGTGGCTCCTGTTGATGCTGACCCCGCTGGGTTATGGGCAGAGCACTTGGAGAGCCCCATGCCACGTCCTCTGTTCAACTCTACAGCACTGGGTTACAAGCTCCAGTCAGGCCCAGTCACTGAGCTGGATGAGGGTGTGGGTGTGAAGCCCCGTGCAGTGCCCCAGTCTGAGATGGAGAAGCCAGTTCTGGATTTCCCGTTGATTCCAGATGGTCCCCTTCAGCAGCAGCTCCGGCAGATGGCAGAGTTCCTCATCTTGGCATCTGGAAAGATGGGTCCTGCTGCTGTCTCTGCTTCTGCTCCACCTCCTGCTGTCGTCACAGTCCAGTCAGCAAGAGCTAGTCCTGCAGAAACCCACAGTGTTTGTGTGGGCACTGCTGCTGTGAAACTGGTAGACCGCAGCCTCAATACATCTGGCCAGTTTGAGAGAAAAAGGGATTTCTCTGTTGTTGATTCCTGCACTCTTACTGACCCCCTCCTGTGGAAGTAAGTGTTAGCGATGAATTTATTGTTAAACAAACTAATGTTGCCAATCATTATGGCATTGCCAATTCTGCTATCTTGTGTTTCTCTGTCTGCCTCTTCACTCTTTCTTTCTATTCATGTGACTTCAGTGTACCTCCAGGTAGCCTAGAGTGCCTCCCCAGACAAGAGCTGGAGCAGAGGTTACGGTCTAGCATGATCATGGTGGAGGCCCTGGTGCAGCAATTGGCTGCAGCCAGAGCACATGGATGTCCTTCTGCAGGCCCTGCACCTTCAGAGCTCAGGGAGAAATTAGTGCAGACAGACCACACTGAACTCAGTCAGGTAAGGACACATTCAGACAAGACGCTGACAGTGGGAGAGATTTAGAGTTGGTACTTTTGTATATTGAATTCTGTATCTGTATTTCAAATAGACAACAATGCACCGGGACCTTTATATGGAGGCTCTGAGCAGGATTAATGAGTTGGAGCTGGACAGAAATTCTCTACAGAACCTCATACAGAGTATGCAGGATATGAGGGTCACCATGGTGAGACACAAACATTAATAGAACACATGCCCTAAGTTGTATAAATTTTACAGGTACAATGCTCTTTCATGTCACTGTCTTCTTACACCTGTATATAAATTGTACAAAATTATGTTTTTTATGACTTACTTTATTTATATGTGAAAACACACCTGATTTTGTTTAATAACAGTGTAGTGTGTGTGTATTTGTCCCAACAGACTTCTCTAAGTAGTGACACGGATGCTGCTCTCTCCAACATGAAAGAAATAGAAGACATTGTCAGAGAGGACCATCAAAGTCTTGTTTCACATGTATGTAAATGTGTCTCGCATGTCATTCTTACATGATATCAACCATATAAGTATTTCCAGCGATTACATTATTGCATATGTTAACTCTGTACACTTCGATAATGGTTCATGTTTATGTGCTTGAATTTAGCTGATTTATTCCCTCTGTACTGTTTAGTATGGTCAGATGAAATCTCTGTTTGAGAAAACAAAGGAGACACAAACGCAAATGATGCAGAAAGTCAAAGATGCTCTTCACCAAAGAGATGACATGAGGACACAGATGGAGGAGGCTTTCACAGCTAAGCAGGCGGTAAACAGTGACTAATCTTTTAATTGTCATGTGGCCTTGGTAGATCTATTGTTTGTTTGTTTGTTTCTTTATGTCCGTTTTCAAGTGTCTCTGCTGCAGGGTGCAACACAACATCATTTTGTGGTTATTTCCAAACAGCAGGGCTGCACTTTTTCATGCTTTTGTTGGGTGGAAAGATAAGATGAAAGAAACATC
This sequence comes from Seriola dumerili, assembly GCF_002260705.1. Lineage (NCBI taxonomy): Eukaryota > Metazoa > Chordata > Actinopteri > Carangiformes > Carangidae > Seriola > Seriola dumerili. Next base: position 359,906 of record NW_019186497.1, read on the forward strand.
ACAGTCCTCTTAATAATTCATGTTTTGTGTAGCTTGTGGAGCGGTAGTTTTCCTGCCCTGGTTGACCTAAATACAAGCATTATGGAGAATATTCAAACTGCCCTCCAAAGTTAATTTTTCTGGCATTCTTCTTTCCATAAAGTGTGTGTCTGATTGTCTGGTTCCAGGCCTTCAGTGCGATGGATCAGCTGAGAACACACTGTGCCACAGAAATGTCAGAGCTAGAGAAGAGTGTGGGGTCTCAGCAAGAACTTCTGGCAGCTGTAAACCAGGCCTACCCAGAACAGGCAAGAACAAAAATCAGTATTGTAATAACATACCAATACTGCAAAACATCAGCATAACATCCTTCAGAATGTGTCTTAATTTCTTTTTTTTCTCTACTAATGCAGGTTGCATTAAACCAGGCCTACACTGAAACGCTGGACTCTGCTTCTGATCTTTTGTTCCAAACCATGGAGGAGCAGTCCAGTTTGATGAAAGAAGTATGTGCAGTTTATGCCGATTCCATTTGATTTTGATTCTTGACAATTAAGTCACATCAGTTAAATACTAATGTTGTGTAAAGCGCTTCTCAGAATTTATCCAGGGACCTTAAATTTCCTCTACATCAACAAGCGAGCATCACTATAAAAACTTTTTATATTGCACATAATCAGCTAAATTGTAAACATATTTCAGTTATGAAACTGTGGACAAAGTACTTATTTTAAAATAAATGCTATCCCATAGAGTTAGGCATAGACTGTCAGTGACAGATGCTTCAATAAGGTTTCATCTGCACCGTTAACGTTGACAAGACCTCAGCCTGATATCTGCAGACAGCTGCTAGCTAGCATTAGCTCCCCGGCAGGAACAGACAGAGTAAAGTAGAATCCACAACATGTTCAGTCGATTTGCATGGCCTCACATCTCGTAGCCAGAGCTCTGATCGGAGTCTGTTTTTTTAATATATATATACGTTATATATCTCCAGCTCTACCCAGAAATCAGAATCTGATTCTACAGAAGTTGAGGAGGAAGGACTGAGATCTTATATGACAGAGTACTAACAACAACATCAACTGTGCTTTGTTTTAAACCATTTTCTCTAAATTGTATTTTGATATCTGTGACAATTTCTCACAACTTAACAACAGTATATTCATATTATTCATATTATTTTGCTTGGAATGGACATAGCATTGACAACTTTATTTCAAATATAAAATGATACTCATGGTGTTGACGGTTTTGCTTGGTCATCTTTCTACAGCTCAGCACAGTCAGAGGTCTTCTGCAGAAAACTGTTCCCATGCTTCTGAAGCTGAATGAGAAGGCAGCAGATGCTTTGAGAGACAGAGACGAGCATATTTCTGCAAGAGACCAAGCTGTTGAAGAGAGAGAGCAGGTCAGACTTTAATCATTTAATTGGGATGTTTATTGCTCTGCACTGCTGGACGGCTTGTTTTATGAGAGTGATGATTGCAAATCATAGAGATGTTTTTTTTTTTGTTGTTGTTGTTTTAATTTAAATGAAACTGTATTTAACAGATTGAAGAAGAATTGAACGAAGCTAATTTGAATCTCCAAACTGCCAGAGAGCACATTGGTGATTTAAATCTGCAGGTGACAATTCTGACCTCAGGTAAAAACTCAAGTGAATAAGTTGCTTTGGTCATTTCTTTTCTTTTTTCTTTTTTCAAACCGTTGTCAAAAAAGTCGTAATAGTTATCAGGCTATAAAATTTCTTTTCATGAAATTTCAGAGATGGGTGTGCTGCGTCAGAAGCTAACAGAAAGAGAGGAAGAGAGGGGTCAGCTGGAGAGGAAGGTGACAGAGTTGTCTGCTACAGTTTCCTCAACGTTGGCCTCCTACACCTTCTTGGAGCAGGCCCTCGCTTCTGAGACTACAAAGTATGATCCCTGCAACATCACAAATTTTATTGTAAAAAATAAAGAAAATGCGAGTTCAACATTCTTATCGAGGGGAAAATTGAAGAAGCAAAAATACCCTCACTGATATACAGCATGCAGGGGCTAAAACAAGTTGTTATTTTTAGATTGCAGCAGTCATGGAAGGACATCCAGCAAGCCAAGGACAGAGCAAATGAGTAAGTGGCAACAATGCTTTTCAGTAGGAATGAAACAACAAACAACAACAAATAACTTGAAATGGATTAATGGTTTGAAGAAAAGTTTTTCTTTGTTAAAACTTTCTCCCATACTTCTTTATATCCTTTGCTACTTTACATTTATTTCTAAATGAGTGGATAGGCATTTGGGTATCCACATTTTCTGTTTTCATACACTCGTTTGATTAGGAAAGGAAGTTGCTGACAAGATGCCATCACAGTTGTCCATATGCAGTGATGAAGAAAGGGAGTTTAAACTTCTTGAATTCTGATAGATTGTGAGCAATAAGCGACCTCCCTGCCACACATCAACAAATTATATAGAAAATACTGCCGCTAATGCCACCGTTTGTGTTTTGTCCGTGCCTGTGTGCAGGTTGGAGATGTCGCTGGGCCAGTCGGAGCAGCATGTGTGTGAGTTGAGTCAGACTCTGGCTGAAAGTGAGGAACAACTCAGTCAGCTTCAGACCCTCTCACAGTCTCAGAAAATGCAGCTCCAGCAGCTCCAGGATGTTTGCACACAACTCAGTGGCGTGCGGGAAATGAACGAGGTTAGCTTGTACAATGAATATATATATGTTACACCTGCGGTTCTTTCTGGATTCTTGGCTTGGAAAGTTTCTCTGATCTAGACCCTCTCACTTTTTCTTTATATTGTTTTTCATGCATGTTGTTGCTTCTGTTGACTGACAGGATTGCCACAATCAATAGGATTGTCAGCAAAGCCAAATGTTTGTATTGGATGACCAATAAAATCCTTTGATTCGGCCGTAGTTATTCAGCGTAGATAGCATGTACATTTTTACATAATGCTTGATTATTACTCATAAAAGTACTGTAATCGTATAAGCAATCATAAATCCAAGATCTGATCATCTGTTCCCACACAGTTGAATAGTAGTTTTTTTTTTGCAAGTAATTAAAAAATAATTTTTAATCCCCTTCGCTGTCTTGATTGGCAATTATTTTATTTTACAGTCAGGTGTTGTCAGCATAGGAATAATATGTGATTTCTGTTTCATCGTGGGTTTCTGGTTTAATTTTCTGTTTGTGTCTCTGTGTGTGTCAGTTCTTACAGATGGAGAATGAGTTGGCAAGGGAGCAGGTGGCTGAAAGTGAGCGTATGCTGAGGGCCAACCTGCAGGGGCTCCGGGAGAGGAACATCCAGTGTGAGGACCTAAAAGGAGAACTTGGTCAACTTCAGTAAGTTTAAGTTGACATCATACATTTAATGAGCTTATCTTTTTTTGCATTCTACTAATGAAGCTAAATCTGTAATTACTTCGATCAATGCGCTGCTCCTATAGCCATATGCTAGTGAGAAATCTTGATTAGATGTGGCGCGTCCCATCTGTCAGGTGGACACCACTGCTATCTTACTTAAATACTTTAGCATTTTGTTGTCATCCACTGTTTTTGGTTTTGTTAAAAACTTTTTTGTTTTGATCAACAACAGTATGTAATATAGTTAATATGTTGAACTGTGTTAATCTTACTACAAATTGTTCTAATCTTTGTCTAACAATGTTTAACATTTTGTCTATATGCTTAGCGATAACTTATCTGTGTATGTGTGATGCAGGCTTGAGAACAGAAGTTTACAGGAGCAGCTGGAAACTACAAGGTCCAGAGCCAGTGCAACCCAGCTGGAGCTTGGAGAGAAGCTGGCTCAGGCAGTCACTGAGATCACTCTGCTGCATCACACACTGCGAGGGCTGACCAACGAGCTTCATGCAGCTCTCAACGACCAGGTAACAGTTGGGAACTGCAGAACAGCAGCTAGATGTCACCACCGTTGTCTCACTTTCATATGCGCCCATGTACTGGCAGGGTCAAAATTATTGTTACCTCCCCACTAGAAAAAGAAGAATCACAATTTTCTTTGAAATAATCTGAAACTGACAAAATTAAATGGTGTCCACTATTCTCTATTCCATATTTAATGAAACAGACATGTTGCTTTTGATTCTCCCAGAGGCATCGTGACATCTGAACCTGCGTTTTCATTCTGAAACTACTTGGTTTACAAAACTTTAAAAAAAAAACAAAAAAACATTTAGTAGCAGGTATTTACACAGGCCTCTATTTCTACTCTTTAGAAAGCAGATCCATGGAAGGATAAAGAGTCTGAACCAGTCCACAGCTTGGAGCGTCGGCACCCCTCCAGCTCGTTTGTTGACAGCATCATGGTTGCATTAACTGTTGAGAAGGAGGAAGACGTAAAAACGGAGACACCTCCTGGACCAGGTACTGCAGCCCACCCCGCATATGTTTTATGTTTTATGTTCTTTTTTGCTCTGAGGCGGTCAAGAAAAAAACACAAATTAAAATAGTAACAGATTGTATTTGCTCATTATAGCAGCCAGTTACTTAGCATTTCTTATTTTTAAACTTGAACTTGAATCTTGAACACAACTAGCAGCTTTGAGACTGACATGCTGGTTAGACGCATGGTGGTCAGTCTGAATGGGTCATGGTGCATCACCCAGCCTTGCTTCATGATCTCTGACCTGGGTCGTACTTAGATCAGACACTTGCACTGCTTTCGTGAACATATGTTTCTATTGAGGATGAGAGCTGATATTACAATTTAACTTAATATGGTTCAAGCAAGTTCAAACAGGTGTCTCTGAACAGTGTCAGTGACAACAGCTGTTCCATTTGAATGGCTCAAACATGGGTTAACTGCGTTTTCAGCAAACCCGTGTCAAATACGCCTCCCCTTTATAGAATGGAGGTATAGATATCCTGTGAAGCAAGGTTAAAAGTCCATTTCCCGAGAATAACTCAAAATGTTCCTCCCTTCAAAAGAAGCTGGTGGTTGTGTTTTCATCAATACTCTTATTATTTTTTTTGTTTCTACAATATCTGGTGTTACAATCACCACATTTCCCCCAAGGATAATAAACCCAGCTGTCATTTTCCTCTAGTCTGGTAAAATATACTGCTAAAATTGCCTGCTTGTTTGAACTAACGTGTGTCAGAGTAATTTAGCACACCTAGCATCTGGGTTAAATGGGCTATAACTGAGCGAAAGTGAAAATTGCACGCCTACATGGGAAAAATCTAATTGCAACACCTCAAGCCCAGTTCAGAGAGGGATTGAATGTCATCCAATGACGGTGTGACAATTGAAAATCTAAGTTCACTGTCTCTTCAGTCCCCTCAGACGTGCCTGAGCCACAGTGTGAAACTTTGTTCAGTGAGATGAGCGCCTTCACCCGCATTGCAGCCGTGACTCCTAAAAAGAATTTAAATGCAGTAGAGTTTGAACCAGAGGAGGAGGATCAGAGCAGTGTGGCAGAGCTGCTGGTTGACCTGGGCAGCACCGTCATGGAGCTCGCCAGCACCCTGAAGCTGGTGCAACAGCGCAAAGATGCTCAGCTGGAGGAGCTGCACAACACCATGTAAGTGCTGTAAAATATGTAATTTTTTCATAGAGGAATCTGATTATTTTTGATAAATTTACTTCTTTAATGATTTATTCAAGTAGTTATTCTTTATTTAGCTAATCACTTTTACTATATTTTCATTAGTTGATGATATTATAGATAAATGGATGTGCAGTGAAGTCTGTGCAGTCTATTAAATCTTAGAAAATACTAAAAAATGCCCAATGTTAGTTTCCACAGCCCAAGGTCGTGTCTTCAAAATGTTTTGTTTTTTTCTGAAAATCTGTTCAAAACCAAAAGATATTCAATTTACAGTGACATAAAACTGAGACAAGCAAAAAACTCACATTTGAGAGACTGGACACATCAAATATTTGGCATTCTCTGCTTTATGAATGACAGAAAACTACCTTCCATTTATTTTGATAGTCAGTTCATTTATTGATTCAACTAATCTCTTTAACACTAGAACAGTTAATGAAGGGTTACAACAACAATTATTTTCATCAACAATTCTGCGATTTATTACTTTTCTAGATTAATTGTTTGGTTTATAAAACTCCAGAAAAAAGTGAAATGTTTTCTTAAGTCCAGGGGGATGTCATTTGATTGCTTATTTTATCAAACAAATTGTCCAAAACCCATAGATTTTGTATTTATTATCTCATGAGACAATAAATACAACAAATCCTCACAATTGACAAGCTGGAACTAATGAATATTTTGATGTTTCACCTGTCAAAAAGGTGTTCAAGAGTAAAGAAAACCAAATGTAAACTTAGCAGATATAAAGATGATGATTGATTGGAACAACTAGACCAATTATTTTTATGATTAGAAAAAAGCATTGTTCAAGCAAATGTAAAGTAAAATCCAACTTTATTTCCTGCTCTGTTCCAGCTATGGCCTGCAGGAGGAGCAGCAGGCTGCAAACAGCAAACATGAGGATGAAGTGTTTGAGCTGAAGCATCAACTTAGCCGCCTGAACAGCCTGGTTGAGAGGGGCAGCCAGGCGTTGCAGCAGAAAGCTCAGGTAAGAAACGCAGTACAATTTGACAGTGGTAACTATACTATATTTGATGCCTAAAAAAGTCTAAGATGGCTTAAAAAAAAAAGAGGGCTGACTGATGGGAATGATTCGTGTTGAGCTGAGAAAAGCACTTGAAAAATTTCTCTCTCTTTTTACACAGGATGAGAAAACTGTGGCAAAGTTGTCGGCAGAAATTCAAGACGCCCAGGAAATTCTAAATAAACACAAGGCCGACAGTAACGTAAGTCAGAATCCATGTATATATTTCAAAGCCACTTATGAATAATTCATTTGGCCATTTAATGTGTGAAAACAGCAGAGAGATTTGACTAAATGTAATGTGTTTTTTTTGTCAATATTTCACAGGAATTGCGGAAGGAGGTGGTTGAGCTGCGTCGCTCTCTCCAGCAGTCGAAGGTGGAGTGTCATTGCCTGCGTGAGGAGTTGAGAAAAGCTGGTGGCCTGTCAGCTAACCCAGCACATTTCATGGAAGAGAAGATCCAGTTATTGAGAGAGGTACATATGATCCTGTTGCTTATAGAGCCAAATACAGCAATACATCCTATTCCTGAGCAAACACTGCAGGTTTAATGCTCTTTTTCTCTAACATACACCGCTTTGATTTTGATCCTTAGGTGGAGAGACTGAAGTTGAGTCTTCAGGAAGTGGAGCAAGCCAGAGTGAAACTCCTTGAAAGAGCAAAGAGACATGTAAGTGCTGACTATATACAGTATAATTTTATATACTTGACACACCAGCACCTTTTTATTTAGAGTATTGGGACAACATTTGATTGTTTTAATGCCAGTACCCTAGAACTGTCTTGTGAGGACGTGATCCAGTGTGTTCATGATGTTTTAACGTCTCTCACAGCAAATGATCCATCAGAGCAACCAGCTCAAAAGTGAGAATGAGCTTCAGATGTTAAACAACATGATCAATAAAGTCAGAGAGGTAAGAGAGACTATTTAAAATTGGTTCCTGTGTTCTTTCACATCTGGCATCCTGTCAAGAGTGTAAAATCTATGGTATGGATATTTGAGCTAATGGATGTTTTTTTATTTTCTCCACACAGATCCTGCTGTCTCTGCCAGAAGTTGTGAAAAATTGTGAACAACTCCAACAGCTTGTTGAATACATTGGCTGATGTGTTTATTATCACCTTTGTTCATTGTATTTATGTCCGTGTTAGATTTTAGCTTGTCCCGGCTCTAAGTGTTCATATATTTAGTATGATTAAAATATTTCGTTTAAATCTTATGAATTGTCTTTGCTCCTTCCACTTGATCCAAGAAGGTGAGCAAACATTCCTGTGTTACATTCATGTTAATATTAATATCAACACAGTTAGATTTGAATACACCGTGTTGAATAACTACATGTGTGTCGCACCTTGGTAGATCTTTGCAAATTATTAGCAATCATACTTAGGTTTTCCTCACCAGGCAATAATTATAAAAGTGATATCTTTTTAAGGGTTTGAATTTCATATCTTGGTCTTGCACTTGGTTATAGCTGTTAGCTGATAGTTTGTGAAAAGGAAAAATGGTTAGTATGGTAAGTATGAATTATACCCTCTTCTCTCTTCTCAGCCGTCTTCTCTTACCCCTAAAACGAAAACAAATGATATCTTCCGTCATGGATGTTTTTCCTTACGGCACGCTAAAGCATTCGGTAAGTTAGGACAATCCTACAGTGTAAAATAATGTAGATCCCAGTTGAATGTGTTTCAGATTGGATGTGGGAAAAAAAGCTGATTTTTTTTTCCCCCTTTTCTCAAGGTTTAGCACAATGTTACTGTCTGTGGAAATCTTCTGTCGCTGTGTACTGTCAACATAAAGGATGTATGCCACTGTAGGCTACATCTGAGTATTTAAATCCATGCTTCTTACTTAGATATTGCTCAACTAATTTTATAACATTAAATAAGTGCAGTATGTGAAAAGAGCACCCATTACCTATTAGAGCCTGCCATTGGACCATAACTGAAACTGTAGCGCATCTTTGAAGCGTATATCACCCATGCCACTGTTGTCTTGAGTGCAGGGCTTGTAATAATTAAATCATCCTCCATAATTTGACACTTGATGATCAGTGTTATTCTTATTTAATCCACATAGATATTAAGATTCAGCGTCACTCAAGAAGAACTAGGACCCTCTCAAAGGAGGATACTGTGTCAAAAAAAAAAAAACATCAATTCATACCAGTCAACAAAGCTTGTGTTCTGAATCGAGTGTCTTCAATATAGTGAAGTATTTCCACACGAGTCTCATCTTGTCTGATACGCAGACTTGTGGAGGATGTTCTAGCGCACCACTTACTTTTAAAGGCTGAAATATTGAGTTACAAGTCCATTCATTTTCTTGATTAGTGGATCCATCTGATAGAGTAACTGTGTGTGTCTAAGTGCTGTGTAGATGTCTGGACATGATAACTGAGGCTGGTCACGGTGACTGCTAATACTGTGGCTCCAGACAACACTTCAAACCAGCTGAGCTGAAACAGTGTAGGAAGCAACGTAAACACAAAAGACACAGATGTTGGAGGGTAATTTTGGTTCCTAGTGGCATTATATCTGGATCTCTTGGTCCTTGTTATTTTGTAATATATTATAATAGTTTTATAGTTTAATTACAACATGTACAAATATATCTGATGTAATTCTGATATGTGACTAATGTCACCTGGCTACAAATCAAATTTCTCTCCTGGGACAATAAAAAGTATGGTCTAATATTATGGCACAATTGCTTACGTTGTAATAGCAATAATACATCAATAATTTAAAATTTTTATTCTTGAAGAACAAAAGTTCTATATAATTGTTTATTTCGAAACGAATATGCATTTTCATTTGGCAACAAAATACATGCAAATGTACTAAAGCTGATGTTCTTCATACAAGCCACTTAATGCAAAGCCTATGAACCATGAAACACAATAATTTATAGTAACATTTCAAAGACTGTCATTTCAACAGTAAATATTTAACTTGCACATTCAAGTCATGACAAAAAGCTCAAAAAACCACACATGAAATTAGATGAATTTTACATCCTCACATGCTGTGAAGAGGCCTTGACATTTAAACCCACATTTAAAGTGTGATCTAAAAGTAAATTACCGTCAGAACTGAAAATGGGTTGTGGGGTTAATGGTATAAATCACAGTTGTGTTGAGGGAGGCGTTTTTAATCAGACTGTTTAGTTTTGTCCTTAATGTCACAAACAAAAAAAACAACCAATATGTTTGTGTGCAGAAATGTCTGGCTCACTTGGTGCCGCCTCAAGTCTCTGATATTCTGTTTGAAGTTAAAGAGATGCTGGGATCTATGTTCTCAGTAGCTCAGATGGCAGACACAAACCTGTCCATATTCCCCGGGTATGTGGGGTGTCTCAGATAACCCCCAGTGTTGCTGATAGGACCTGCAGCACTGTTATACTGGGAGAAAGAACCCAGCTGTACTGGGGAGAGCCGGCCATAATGGTCCACAGACTCGGCAGGTCCGTGGGCTGAGGCATGGAGGCGTCCTGTCGCTGCATACCCCTGGGTGTGGCCCTGTCCATATGAGCCCTGGTGTGCATGGTGGTGAAGGTGGCCGCTTGGCCCGGAGTAGGTGAACCCAGGATGTGTAGAGGAGCGGGATGGTACGGCTCCTCCGCATGGTTGGCTCGGGAAGGCTGGCGCTCCCATCCTGCAGGGACTGGATCCGTTGGGCAGCCCTTCGGGACTGAAGCTCCGGCTGGGCTGCTGCATCACCTCTGGCCCTTGGCCTCCCAGCATGCTGGCTGGACTCGGGTGTCCCATGAGGTTATTGATGCTGAACATGCGGGTCTGACCTGGTCCGAACCCAGGAGGTGATGAGGAGGGGTAGTAGGCGGATGGAAGCTGCTGCCCGTAGGTTGGACTGACTGTCATGTTGGGGTAAACTGAGTTGGTATATGCAGCAGATCTGGGAATCTGGACAGGAGAGAAAACTTGTGTCTCATGCACATATGTCGCATAGGTGCTCAAGTCACAGCGCTTAAACCTCTTCCTCCGCCTCAGGAAGCTGCCGCTCTCGAACATGTCCTCTGCGTTTGGGTCTAAAGCCCAGTAGTTTCCCTTGCCTGGCCGCCCCGGTTCTCGAGGGATCTTGATAAAACAATCATTGAGAGTCAAGTTATGGCGGATGGAGTTCTGCCATTTCTTTGAATTGTCTCTGTAGAAGGGGAAACGCTCTGTGATGAATTTGTAGATGCCTCCCAATGTCAGCTTGCGGTCAGGGGAGTTTGCTATGGCCATAGAAATGAGTGCAATGTAGCTGTAAGGGGGTTTCCCCCGCTGCAAAGGTCTCTTCCTCCTCCGACCTCTGGGCTGCTCCTCTGTCTGTGGTGGAGGGTTGGAGTCAGACAAAGTGTCTGCTGGAGAGTCTTTCTCCACTTTGACCACTGGCATTGTCATGGACAGTTCAAAAATGTCCCAGAAAACAGATGATAAATTGAGGTTACTGCAAATGCTGTGCAGTACTGGTACTTCCACCGTCTGCCTGAGGAAACAAATTTGATCCTGGACAGTGGAAACAAACAATCCTTGCAGAAAAATCACATCTGTTTTTCACAACTCACTGTCTTTGAGTCCAAATCCAACAGTTCATCAAAAGCAGAGGAAGTAAAAAAGTGTTTCCAAGAAATCCCGTTTCATTAAACGCAGTGCATACTCAGCTTATTCCCACAGTTTGTTGTCAGGTTGAGTTGAAGAGGTAAGGTGTAAGGGTGCCATGTGTGGTGTTTAAGGTGTGTGCCAAAATGAGTCACTCAGTGTTACCTGAAGAGTATTACCTCCAGAGCACCTGAGGGGCCACACCCCCCCAAGCATCACATGCTCTCAACATACCTCAGCTTTATAAGGGCCTATTGTTCATGTTTGACAAAGTCTGCATACTTTGTGGTGGAAATTTCTATTTCAAGTGTTTTGGCACATTTTTTATGTAATAAATGTCTGTCCAAATCAGGATCTACTTTTTCAATTAGATTTTAGTTAACTACTGTTAATCAAAAAATAAATACAGAATTTAGTTTAGAATATTTAAGTTTTCACCTTTAGTTACTTCTTATGTATAAACTTGGAACTATCAGATTTATTCTATACTGGACCGTTTTTAGTTTCATAGACCAGAACTGTTAAAACAGAGTTTCCTCTTCATATTCAAATTCCCCTTTAAAGCCAACCTCAGTTTATTTTAAAAAGTCCAAAATGGTCCATGTTGTTTTGACGTTTAACACTAAAAGACCTCTTTAGTGGTAACTTAACCTATGAGTTGTTTTTCTACCTTGCTTCCTTGTTTGTTTTGTGCCAGTGGTTGGACAAGCCAGCTGTGTTAAGAGATGTAAATATTTTCCAGACAAAGGCCCTCCTGTGATTTCAGCATGCAAAATATAGGTCATCATCATCATCCCTGGACGAAACCCGAGAGACAGGAATAACCAACTCTTAAAAGAAAAATTGTTTGTTGAAATTGGTTTTGATTATGAATGTTTCTAAGGAATTGGTGGTAATACTTGCTGGACATGTTTTAAAGTCAGTCTCATTTAAGTTCCTCTTTCCATATATCAGACTATTTTTGCAGTGCAGAAACTGCTGCATGCAGTTTTGATTTTTAAATCACTAGGTCCATTCTTTGATAGTCTAATCTGTGAAACCTTTGCTTTTAATTGGGATTTAAACGCTTCTAAATTTCACCGGCACCAGTGACTGACAATGCTGACGCTCTGTGCAGCTCTGGTGGTATGAAGTCTGGGGACTCCACAGGGCTGGGGTTCACTACCTTAATCTCTTAAACAAACAGAGAGGACAACACAGCAGCACACTCCCACCGCTCAACACCAGGATGGGTTAACACTGCGGGCATGTGTCAGAGCAGGAGCATGGTGAGAGAGCGTGGGTTTGCGCAGACAAACAGCCCGATGAAAGGTTTAGTCCTGTGGGGAGGGCTGGGGATGTGGCACTCCTGGGTTGGACTTGGAGTTGCCCTGTTGTATGATAGGGTGGGGTATGTGACGGGATAAGGAGTTTTTTTTTCAGGTTAACATGAGGGTACACATACCTGTTCGCTATTAATTCAATTTAGCTAAAGTAACAAGGGTAAGGTAATTTGGTAAAAATAGAGAAAACTGGATGAAAAATGAGGACAGGTGAAAATTGTGATGTAGGATAATTATAATTTCACACAATCATTTTATTTAATTCAAAATTATCCAGGTATAATCTAGGTTTGATTTCTAAAATCCTCAGTCTGTGTTAATTAGTTGTTTAGGCAAGTGTTAGATTTATTTATTTGATTATTATTGTTTAGAACTATTTAATTATTATTAGATGAGGAAAGAGACATTCATCTAAGTTACTGCTGAAGTATTGAACAAAGACTGATGCAATATCTGTTATGATGCTAAGACTTCAGATGAAGATGTTATTCATGTTTAGTTTAGTATATATCATGTTTATGGAAAAAAATTTTTGTATGTCTTTAGTTAAACCCAGCATGCATGTCTCATCATGGTGCAAAGTGAGGAACTGTGCAGCAGTTAGATCAGTGTGCAGTGGGCATGCAAAGCTACCTGACACCCCTGTCAGTGAGAGGAGACTGGGAGAGGCAAATAAACAAGCCACTGGATCACAGTGGATGGTCGTATTATTCATTATGAGCATTTACAGAGTAAATGTAAATACATGTAAATTATTGCTAATATAATTAGCTGATTGATAGTTGTTGATACAGTCATTTAACAAAACTCCAAACGATGTAATAGTTCCAGCTTCTTAAATGTGATTTATAATATTGGAAACTGAAAACTATTTAGTTTTGGACTATTGGTCAAACAAAACAAGTAATCTGTGTTTGTCATTTGTCACCTTTTTGTGGCAATATACAGACAAAGCAATTAATCAAAAGAATAATAGACAGATTATTAATAAATTAATTGTCATTTGCAGCCCTAATGTAAATAATTGGCTGACATTTGAAAACTGATTTGCTGTGTCTTCTAGTTCTCCTACCTGAATTTTGCTCAGAATCTAATTTAAAAGGACAGAAACATACTTAAAACACATCGAAACATGAAAATAGGTGATGATTTTTTTTATCCCAATTTCTTGGATAGTCCATTTCAGTTCAGTTCAGATCTTCATTGTCCTACAAAGGATATTCTGCAGCAAGGGAAAAGTAGAACGACAAAAATACAATAAAATAATGAATCACAGAGGACAGTAGAAAGTCTGCACACACAGTAAAAAATACAATAAAGAGTCCAATGTGGTTAAAACTGCAACAAAGGAATGAGAGTAAAGTGTTAGGTTGTTCAGCAAACCAAGAAGCAGTTTATGGATTATTTATTTATTGCATTTATTGTGAATGGTATAAATTTTAATTTGAACCTCTCAACATAAACAGTTTTAAATGGTCAATTCAAGTTGTGTTTTATACCACAATATAACCACAGGGAATATTGCATTAAATTAATGCTGTTTTATCCACATGACTTTAATAATGTGTTTGATTGTGTAGTTACTTCATTTCAGTTTCTGACAGATGTGATAGACATGTAATGTAGTTTGCAGTGGACCTCACCCTTTGCCTAAGACAGCCTCGTATGCTTTATGATTATGAACAATTAGTGGTGAGTTATTTCTCAGGTACCTGTTGTTACTGGAGCTCAGGCACATAGTTGCCATAGTTTGCTTATGCATCATGATTTGGCACTACAGCATTTACTGTCTAATATTTGTTCATGAGCCTTTTACTTCAGTGTTCGTGCTGGTGGATTAAAAATATGGTTTATGCTGCTGAAAGGAGACTCTACTGTCTACAGTTTTATAATGTGTTGATGTCTTTCAGGGACTTAAATGGTTCTCAGCTCATTCCAAACGGATCGCCTTGTGTAACTTCAAACGTTCACATTTAGAAAAAAAACAAACTTTCACTCTTTTCAAAGGTGATATTTTACTGAGTGAGATCTTATTATTCTTTGATTGCTTGTTTTTGTTCACTTTAAATCTAATCATTATATTTATATTTATATTAATATGCATATGCATTGGTGAAGGGACAAACCCATGCAGGATAATCTCCCAACTCTCATGTATATATATATATATTTATATATATATGTCTGTGCATTAATATAACCCACCTTTGTCTTTTAATAATTTAGTTAAAGTACGGTTTTGCTACCCTTTGTGCTCTCATGTGGCCACTTAAGCATTCACTTTCCAAGTCCTGAATTCTTTTAGGTGGGATTTTAAAATCTAGTTTAGTTTTGGCTGCAAAAAGAGCCCCACATCTTCCTGCTGAAGTGTACTTGGGTTTAGCATCAGCGAGTATACATTAGGGCCTCCAAGGCTAAGGGCCCTGGAGCCATGCATTGATGCTGCTGTGAGAGGCCTCCACCTGTCCATCACAGCGCAGTGTGGGGACGCAAATGATGGCAGAGACAGCTGCACAGGAGAGCAGGGCTGCAGCCAAGGCAAATGAAGGGCCCTTCACCTTGTGTCTCACGTATACTTCTGGCTGTGCCAGAGAGAAACGGCTCTTTCCAAACAAAGACAAACAAATTAGACATTTGAATTTGAACACTAGACTTTAACCATTTGGTGGCTGCACATATACAGGTGGCAGGTGTCTTTTAATAATGTGTCTTTTAAAAATAGAAGATAAGAAGCTCTTCAACTGGAGCTGAGGTAGACATAATGGCAAAGATGATTATGATGATTAATTAATTTGTGTATTAAAAGAAATAACAACCAACCCATTTATTTGAATTAACTCATGCAGTTATCCACTTGGCGGATGCATAAAATCTTGCAGATACAAGTCAGGGGCTTTAGTTAATGTTAACATAAAACCTCAAAAAGGGGAAAATATGTGATCTCAGTGACTTTGATCGTGGCACAATTGTTGGTTCCAGACGGGCTGATTTGAGTGTTTCTGAAACTGCTGATCTCCTGGGATTTTCACACACAACAGTCTCTAGAGTTTTTACTTTGAATGGTGTGAAAAACAAGAAACATTCACTGAGCACAAGTTCTGCAGATGGAAACGTTTTATTGACAAGAGAGGTCAGAGGAGAAGGGCCACACTAGTTGGAGCTGACAGAAAGGCTACGGTAACTCAGATAACCACTGTTTACAACTGTGGTGAGCTTGATTTCTACTGAGGCACACAGATGGTTGGGTCCGAATTAAGCGTCGACAACATGAATCCATGGTCCAAACCCACCTTGTGTCAACAGCTTAGGCTGCCAGTGGTGATGTAATGGTGTGGGGAGTGTTTTCTTGACAGACTTTAAGACCCTAAATACCAATCAATA
The DNA here is from genome assembly GCF_002260705.1 of Seriola dumerili. Lineage (NCBI taxonomy): Eukaryota > Metazoa > Chordata > Actinopteri > Carangiformes > Carangidae > Seriola > Seriola dumerili. Next base: position 375,788 of record NW_019186497.1, read on the forward strand.
TTCATTTGAATGCCACAGCTAAGTATTGTCAAGTATTGTCGCTGGCAATGTGCATCATGATAATGCACCATGTCACAAAGCAAAAGTCGTCGCAAAATGGTTTCATGAACGTCACTTGTCATGAAGATTCACAGTCATTCAGGTCATTGAAAAAAATATAATTTATACAATTTATAATTTGAGAATTTGAGTGACTACTTTGGATTATAAACATATCCCTAAATAATATAATGATATATTATAATAATAATACTTCTTAAAATGTGCCATATATTTTTTTTAATTACACCTTATCGGTTAAGGTTTCATTTCCCTTTAGGATGAAGGTGTTAATTTCTGTATTTAAATTTGGTTCTCGTGTGTGTGTGTGTGTGCGCGCGCGCGCGTGCGTGCGTGTGCGTGCGTGCGTGTGTGCGTGTGTGTGTGTGTGCGTGCGTGTGTGTGTGTGTGTGTGTGTGTGTGTGCGTGCGTGTGTGTGTGTGTGCGTGTGTGTGTGTGTGTGTGTGTGCGTGTGTGTGTGTGTGTGCGTGTGTGTGTGTCTGTGTGTGTGTGTGTGTTTGCCCTGACCTAGTCCAGGCCACTGTGGAGAAAGTGAAGGCTTCTTGTTTGCATTAGCAGCTGCAGGGGCTTGGTGAGGATGCAAACTCCTGACGGTTGACTTGCTCCAAACCCGGGGCAGTTTACATAACTGAAGCACTGCACTGCCCAGGAAACCTGCCGTTAAATCACACTGTGTGAGTGTGTCATTGTGTGTCTCTCTCATATCCACACTGACTTATAGAAAAATAAGCATGTGGATTTATGTAATATTGTTTCTTTTATTTATCCAGGTGGCAAAATGACAAGTTGAAATAAAACAATCTGCTTGTTCAGTTTTATTGCTCATCCATGAGACTTCATCAGTTTCACAGAGCTGGCAAATCCCCAATGATTAAACCTCTGGGGGTTGTTTACTCCCTGGTGTCACACGGCTATCACTGGACAGTTGTTAGTAAATTGTGTAAAACTGCCTGTTAGGTTGGTTGGGATGGCACATTGAGTAATTAATAGCCTGAAAGATTTATGCAGTGAAGTGAAACGAAGAGTACAAGTGTGTACACTCTTGAAGAAAAACAGTCCTTTGATGAGACATGGCACAGCATGGAAGAGCAAACAGGGACACAGCGGTAGTCATGCATTTCCTGTATAATGTAAAACAGTTCTGAGGAAATCCTATAAAAAGAGGTGGTTGAAACACATCCCACCCCACCCCACCCCCGGAAGCTTTCAGATATCAGAATTGGTGTGAGAAGGTGAGGTGAGAAAGTACAAAGGGTTTGAACTTCTCTCTCTCTCGCTCTCGAGCCTTCTCTTTTTATTCTTCACACAACTACATCTGCCACTTACCGAGTGCAACACTACAAATGCCTCCCAGGAAAGACACTGACAGTGTGCGCCGTTATCCCCATTTGAACGATTACAATGCTTCCCCACTCTCCATGACGGCAGCCTTTTTACCTCACCTTTGAATGTAGTCATTTGGAGCAGTTATAAACCCTTGTGCCCTCTGTCGTGGCGATACGACACATTGTATGAACAAGTTCTTTTTGGAGCATAAATCAGCCTTTAGGCTAAAAGTTCTTGCTTCCCAGGCCTCTCTTCCCAACCAGTGGCACATCAATTCACACCTTAATTCATGTGAATCAATCATATAATTACTGTGTGACTTTTAAGACTCTCATTAGACCTCAGGGTGTGAACTACCACATAAGTCTGTAAAACTGTAATGAAGCCTTTTGAGTAACCCATGAAGCAAACAAAATGCAGCAAACAGTCCACACCTATCGGAATCAATTAAACACAGTGAGATAATTTTGAGCGGCCGACTCAGAGCCAGAACAGCTCAATGAGTCAGCCAACGACACTCCAATTAGCGTCTTTCAACTCAAACCAACTAACACAGAAAATTCAACACCTGCGGAAAATAATACCTTTATCAAGATAGTGAGATTAAACCACCCCTTAAATTATTGGCCAATTAATTTATCAGCAGATGATAAAATTATCTATATCTGTCACTATTCATAGGCAGTTGTGGATCAGGTTTTCTTTGTATGACTCACACAGAGTCTGACTCACCCCTTACCTGATAGAGACTGCATCTGTATCAGAGCTCACAATTATAGCCATGCCTGGTTGCAAATGTCAGTGTCTCTATGTCAGTTGGGCTCTGTTAGGATCCATGTTTCAACACCTCATGTCTCAGATGTCTCAGCCTGCACATGAGCCCAGGCAGCTGCACATGAACATTTTTTACCCGTGCCTGCACCTGAAAAGAACCTCAGTTGCACAACAGGATTGCACGTTAGGATGGTTATACAGTGGCAGTCGTGCACCATCCTCCTTATTTTGTTCTACTTCATTAACACAGATTTATTTCTCTGTGTGTGTGTCTGCTGTCTGACAGAGAGGCAGAGAGGAGGGTGGAGGAGGAGGGGGGTAGAGTCAGAGGAGATATGTTACCACATAGAGCTCTTGTGGCTTTGGCAAAGTATTTCCCATGAAGTGAAGCTTTTGCCGTCTTTTTTTTCTTGAGTTGTGCAGTACAGCTCATTCTGTGTGTGGGCGTGTAATGGCAGGCAATTCAGTCTACAGAGTGATGTCATTTTAAAAATTCAACCTTGTTTTAAAGAAATACTCTAATCCACTTTTGTGCTTAGAGTTAGATGAGTGCATTGATACCACTCTCAAGTCTGTTAGGTAAATATGAAACTATTGCCAGCAGCCGGTTAGTTTAGCTTACCACAAAGACTTGAAACAGGGAAAACAGGAAACAGCTAGCCAGGCTATGTTCAAAGGAAACACCGTCTGCCTTATAGCACTTCTAAAGCTCACAAATCAACATGTTATGTCTTGTTTGTTTAATTCTGAGGAATAGTAAGAAATAATCCGACACATAATCCCCCGGTAGAACCACCGCACTGAGATACAAATTGGATAAAATGTGTTATCTAAAATGCTAAAGTGTGAGCTTTAGAGGTGGTGGTAGGAGGATTCTGTCACTTTTGGAGAGAGCCAGGCTAACTGTTTCCCCTGTGTCCAGTCTTTGTGCTTGGTTTAACTAACCAGGTCCTGGCTGCAGCTTCATATTTTACTGTACAGACATGAGAGTGATATCAATCTTCTCGTCTAACTGGCAAGAAAGCGAATGAGTATTTCCCAAAATGTCAAGCTATTCCTTTAATGCAAACAATAACCAAAACAAAAAACCCAACATGAACACAAGAACAATTCCACACCCAAAAACTGGACATGTAGCTACAGTAAAAAGATACAGCAACAACTTGGAAGCACTACCTTAATATGACAGTTTTACTAGTGCATATAGTGTTTAACTTGATTCATTACATGGTGTCTTTCTTGTCTGTGTGAGCTAAGCACCTTGCCAAAACCATATCCCTATTATAGCAACAATAATGGGCAATTCATTTTTTAAATCTTCTATCTTAACTTGATTATAATCGCTGCTTCAGTCACAGCTATTGCAGTTGTTCAGTGCTGCACAAAAAGGCTTTTGTGTGTCATTGCTGACAAGCTTTCACCGCCACCTAAATCCTCTGATTCCTAAGCAGGAAGATACAGGTATTCATCCAGCTTCCACCGATATCCTTGAGCACAGTGTTGTGTTTTCTCAGCTGTCAAACCCCTGACATGTCTTTTTAAGCTTGGCAGATGAAGCACTTGTGGAAAGGGCATTGGCTCTAAAAATGCATGTTTGTCACTATGTGATATTAAACATGTCGATTTTGTTTTAATATGAGGAGATGACTGATTTTTAAACAGTAAGTAAATTTTGTAAACAGATAGGTAATACCTCCTCAAATGATAAAACAGCATGATGAACTATTCTGTTGAGAACAGTTCAACCAAAGAGTGAAATTCACTGGTGAAATTATTTGGTTTAATAGTTTGTAGAGGTCTGAGAACATGAATCTCTGGTGTTTTACATGAAAAAAGCAAAGATTTTTATAAAAGGGCAAAAAATACACATCATTTTGTGTGGCATTAATGTTCTTCTTTTTTACCATCCTAAAGTACTAGTTTGACATTTGGGGAAATTTATTCGCTCTCTTGTAGAGAGAAGATCAATACCTGTCCCATGTCTTTTCAATAACTAGAAACAGGGGGAAACAGCTAGCTTGGCCAGGACCAGCGGAGATTCCAGGAAGATACACATCCAAGAAATATCCTGAAACAGGGCATCCAGAGTTATTTTTACACTTTTTGTACTTTTTTTAAAAAAAATTTTAAATTAATTTTTTTTTTTTTTTTTATGTACTGATTAGGTATATTTTGTTAACATTAGACAGAGCCAGGTTAGCTGTTCTCCACTGTTTCTGGTCTTTGTGCTAAGCTAAGCTAACAGGCTTCAGATCTCAGCAAGAAAGGAAAACTGATTTCATTTTGAGTTGAAGTAAAACTTTGTCTGGCATGCAATAGCACTTCTTATTTGGTAGATCTGAGTGTTTGACTGTGTTCTTTGAGTCTTAAAATAAATACGTCTTATGTTGCCACAAGTTTTCGTTATTGGTCATTATGATTAAAGTGTTATTTTTCATTTCAGGTTACATTTGCCTGGTCAAAATTTCTGCCAGGCTAATCAAGATAGGACACATGCAATGGTAGCACCACATGTCAGTGCATGACGTGACTGAGTGACTTGACTGTGACTGTGACCACTCAAACAGGATGCGGTGCAGAGCGGCCCACTTGTGTGTCTGTGTGTGTCTGTGTGCGTGTGTGTGTGTGTGTCAAGAGAAGAGATAGAGGGTGCTGTGTGTCTTGTAGGTCTCACGCACACCTGTATCTGGGCTGTGCAGAGGGAGGCCTTCTGACTCAGCCTTGCATGGTAATAAGCCAAGTGAGACACACATAGAGAGAGAAATCTAGGCTGGTATGCTGTTTCTTTCCAGTGCCACCTGTGTGTCTGTTACTGTGGGATTTGTACCTCCTCAATCACTGACACATGTGGATTATCTGTACTTAAGGCAAAAAGCCAATACAAGCCACATCTTGTGTGCAAGCAATCAGGTACTCAAACACAACATATCTTTGCCTTTGTGGACAGAATCATCTAAAGATCTGCTACTAGTATAATTGCTGTAATTAGACCAGAAAAAAGATTGTTATTTCGGTGTAACCCTTCCCAATTGTAAATTTAATACTTTTTAAAAAAAAACAAAACACATAGACACCCTGAAGCAGTGTTGTCTTAAAAACTGTTTTAGTTCAATGCCGATTGTGGTGTAATTGTGGATTTATTCTGCTGGTGCTGGGTGGGTTGGATGATAACTTGTCTTTGTGGTTTTGTTCTGAGGTGCCCTGGACTTTTGCCTGGCAAAGATAGCTGAGCTCAGATGTAAAGACAGGTTAGAGGTGGGTCAGCTGTTGAGGAAACATTATGAGTGAGTGAGTCAGAGAGAGAGAGAGAGAGAAAATGGGAAATACTGTTGAACAATACTGATAATCTCCCTCATCAGAAACCTACTCACCTGGATTTCTCTCTGTGCAGGTGCAAGTAGAGGTCTGCCCCAAAGCAGATACTTTCTTTTTCTATGTTTAGCTTTTGCATCTGTTGTCATCATCTATTCATTATCTATGCTGTCAGGGGGTTTATATTAACTTACATAAGATACTGTGTGTTTATTATTATTATTATCTATTATCTATATAGAATAACTAGGATGGAAGGAAGCAGGTAATTAAAAAGGGTCGTACTAACAGTGTGTCTGTCGACATCTTTGTGTTCCAAGAGACTAAAAGTCTGATCAGAAATCCAAATTAAACAAATCAAATACATTTAAAGCTTCTATGATACAGTCATGAACAAATTTAATGTTTGATGAGCGATTACATCCACTGGTCTGGATTTAAAGGATGTTTATTACAACTCTCTTACATTGTTAATATAATATAATCAGAAATTAAATGATTGCCAGAAGTATGAAAATAAGACGGACGTTAACTGGAGTTACTCCTTAAAGACAACAATTGGAGACAAAGAGCTGGATCAGTACTGAATCTAGAGCTGAATTAGGGATAAAGGAGGCAACAGAGACAGAACATGTGCAAGGAAGATGACGCAAAGGGGGGTTAACATGTTGCATTAGCAAAGGTGAAAAGATAAGGATTTAATCTAGATTAAAATAAACACACATGCTGTGCGAGTCCATAATCTGACCATGTAAGGCTATTCTAAAACAGTTTTGTTCAGTTGGATGAAGCTTTGCTGCCTGGCAAGTTATTCTGGATTCTTTCAGAAAATAGACTTTATTTTTATGTCTGGGTGTCTTAATGGAGTGATGAAGGGGTAAACCCAGAGTCAGACACAGAAAGACTGTCCTATCAGTCCAACACCCTGATGCAGGTTGAGGCCTGAAAGCTGCAGGTATTCAGTAATAAGGAAATAAATGCACAAATTATAACAAAAACCAAGACTTGGAATTGCGTGCGTGTGGGTCATTGAGTTTGCACGCTTGTGTGCTCACATACATGAATATGTGTGTATGATATGGGCTGTGCTAGCAGCTTCTGAAACTCAAGCACCTACACTCTGTCATGCATAGAGAGGTTTCAGCCACACAATGGCAGAGTGATGGGTGTGACTGTCTCCGGGATTAAAGTAGGAGAATAGATCCAGAAACAGACAGGTTCCACTGCCCGGCTTGCTGAGACTCCTCCTTAAAAACGAGCGGGGAAATCCTGGCACTCTTTAATGTGACAAGATCTGCAGCAGTGAGAGTTGCATTGACTTTTTTAAGTCTGAGTTGATATTAAATGTAAAGTACAATTTTGAAGGTGCCAGGTTTGAGCCTGTTCCCTGATGAACACTTTTTCTTTTTTTTATTAATTCATTCTGACCCCCCCCCCAGGTTAATTGATTTGTTTGTGTATCAACTTTTTGTTTGGGACAGCATTTGAATGGACTGATGGATTTGCACAACAAATGCTGTCCCATTTTACTGTTTTGCATGCTATGCGGCTGGTCCTTAACCTGGCACCATTTGTCATGAAAGCCCTTCTTTCTGGTTCACTGTTGGCTCACACTTAAAGAACCTTTTACAAGCTAAACCACTGTGGACATTTTATGGCCAGGAATAAGTTACACTGAAGTTAATGTGCTCAGTGCTGCCAAATAACTCTGGCTCAAAACCTGGTTTTTCATAAATAGCCTGGTGTAGTGGAGGGTAAGCTTATTGTTTTGTATGAAGTACGTGATAAATTCTCAAATAAATTCAACAGTTTCATTCTATGAGAAAAATAGTTTCATTCTGCCTGCAAGTGTTACAACGAGACTTTTCTGAAGGAACTGCCTTTGTGAACCCCATTTCTGTGTTTCTTCTGTTTTTGTATTATTATGCATAAATATATATAAATAAATACATTATTATTAATCAACTGCTTTGATGTTGTTAAACGCTTGTTTGGGTATTTCTAAGAAGCCTTGATCATAGATCCAAAACAATTTGTTAATTCATCGATCATCGACAGAGAAATAATCTATTTTGATATTGTTTTAGTCATTTTTCTTCATGCAAAAATGAAAAACATTTGCTTGCTCAAGCTTCTTAAATGAGCAGATTTGACACGTTTGTGTTTTGTACATGACAATAAACTGAATATCAGTTTGAAGAAGCAGTTTGAATCACACCGGCTTATGGGAAATGATCACCATTGTATTTTTCCCACCATTTTGTAGACAAAATTAATCAGTTCAAATCAATGAATCAAGAAAATAAAAAGCAAATTAAATGATTATGAAAATACTTGTTAGTTTCATCCCTTTTTCATTAACAAGCTTTTTATGAATTCAGTCTTCAATTTTAATTTTGGTCACATGTTGAAAGCTACTATTTTATAAAGACTCTTTTTCATTACTTCCCCTGAAACATACAGGATGTAATCTTTACATGTTTTAAGAATTTTGTTCATTTGTTTTCTCTTGTATTTACATCTCTGATGCTCCGGACAGACAAAGACCCTTACGACAAATGGCCTGAAGATTATCATGCAAGTTAACATTTTGCCACATACTGTCTATCAGCACTGTGATAGACAGCGCAGAATGTGGCCTTCCCCAGTAAAAGAATTGATGATAATTATATCATATAAATTATTTGCATAATAGATACATGAAATAGCCAATCTGTGTGAGTTCAAGCATAAATGTTGTGCACTATTTTCTTCTGTGATGTACCTGATGAAAGACTGAGTAGAAGTGTTGACAGTTTGCAGGATTTTTCCGTTCTTCCACTGATGCTAATTAAGCTTAGTTAAACTGACCTGCAATGAAATGAAACTGACAACATGTTGTTTTAAGCCTGTGCCTCTGTCCTTGTGGAGCCTTATCTTCCCTTTTACCCCTTTTTAATTCAACATCCACCCTTTGAGGACTGACCCATAACAAGATGGAGCTTGATGGAGAGAGGTGAGGCCTGACTCACTCTGTCTGCTCACAGTCATGTGAAGTTGAAACAATTATTGATCATCACTGGGGATAAAAATAGAAGGTTTATGGCTATATTTTAACACATGCACACGCACACACACACACACACACAAATGTTTTCTCCCTCTCTTAGATTTCAGTGTGTAAGCCTGAGTGACAGAGACCTTCACTGGGGACAGATCTGGTGTCGGAAGTGAAACAAACTCACACCTGACAGACAAGCATGGCGTCAGACCCCCGGAGACCCTCATGGTATGATTACAAAATATGCAAGAACACACACACACACACACAAACACACACACACACACACACACATAAAAGTACCTGCTGGAACTTACATGTTTCTCTCGGTCTCTGCCTCCTCTCTTTTCTCTCCCTCTCTCTGCTGTTGCCGCCGTATAGCTGCCTGACCTGTCTTACTGCCTCATTTGTCATCTCCAATCACTTGCTCTTTGAGCGGCTCTGACAGACAGGGGTATTAGCTGCCTCTGTCTGGTGTTGAGAGCTGGGCTTTCCTGCTGAATAGAGAAAATATGTATGAACGCCACAGGAAAACATGTAATGACACACACTGCCGCACTCCCACCAACAGCTGCTCCTATAAGTGCATGAGTGTGATTGTGTGTGTGTGTGTGTGTGAATTTATTTTCTTTTTATTTCTTTCTTTCTTCTTCCTTTTTTTCTACATTTTCTTCTCTTGTGTGTGTTTCTGATTGTGTATGTGGGCAGAAGTGTAGAAACCAGTGGTAGTAATCAGATCATTTACTTAAGTAAAAGTAGTAATACCAAACTAAAAATACTCCATTACAAGTAAGTCATTGTTGGAATTGTAAATGTTATTTAAATAAAAGATTTAATCATTATGAATATTCTTTTTTCAATGTGCAGGAAGTATCCAAAGTAAAGATACTCAATGTAGAAAAATGGTCCATGTTAAGTGTTACACTGTTACTTATTATATTATTGGTTTATAAATATTGATGCATTAATGTGTAGGCAGCATTTTACAGTTATAGTTTGTCAAGCTGGAGCTAATGTTTGCTATTTTATATACTATTGCAACACATTATATTTTACAAGCTCCTCATATGTTTGTATGTAAAGCGGAGGAGAAGAAATATAAAGTTTGAAGTGAAGTACTGTACTGGAAGAGTCTCAATTTTATTTTTACAAAAGCACAGTACTTCATTAAATGTATTTAGTTACTTTCCACCTCTGGTAGAAACATAAGTTGAGGAGAGAGAATGAGTTAGAGTGTGTGTTGCTGATTATGTGACATTACAGTGGAAGAAGTCACACTTTTTACTTCGCCATGTTTATTTGAATGAGAAATCATAAACATCAGTTTAAAGTTCATATAGTTCAGTTATAATCAAATTATATAGTTTTTTCTAGATTAAAACGTCCAGTATAATAACTGAATTATTTATATAACTACATGACAGAGGCTGTTGAGCTGTAGTGAAGTATATATTTTGTTCCAAATACTTTTACTTAAGTACACTGTACACTGAATCCAGGATTTTTTTTATTGTAATGTTTTACAGATCGATACTTACTGAAGCAAGGGAACTGAATACTTCTTTGACCACTATAATGGCAGCGATTTGGCAAAGACAGGAAGGCACCTGTTGTACCCACTGCATTAGTTTCAGTGGCTTTAAGGATGGGCTGAAGATTTATTACCTCTGCCAAGGAGGTTTTTTTCATACTTTTAAGGAGCATATCATTATATCTCTGCTTATGAATTTACAATGACCTTCAGTCAAACATGGTTTTGGAAAATTTCCACCTGTGGCAAAAAAAAAAATTGTGAATAATGGTGGATATCTGCACCTTATTACCAATCACTTTATTAAAAACTCTCATGCCCCAGCTAAGACTGGGGACGATGGCTCACATAGTAATTAAATTAAAAAACACTGAAGTGGCGCTGAGGTTCAAAGAAAACTTTTGGAGGCGATGTTCTAATACAACAATAAATCAATAGACAATAAATCTGCAATAAAGCCTATCTTAATGGAGGTTATGATTTAATGTATTGGCCAACCACTTTATATCAATCAGGGTAGATAATCACCTAATGCATAACATCATGACAAACTACATCCTCCAGAATAACTATAAAGCTTCAGGGCACTTCCTTAAAACAGTTTAAAAAACAAAAACAAACAAACTGAACATTATAAACCTTCATGATGGTAGAATTAATTCCAGGACTGCTGTATCATACTGCATTATAGTTTTAGATAATTGTACATAATAAACTACCATCTGATTGATTATAATGTGATTTATTTTAATGTGAGTTTGACATGGGTGTTTTTCTTTCAAATATCTTTTAAAAATAATTGCAGTAGTATGTACTTTATATGCATTATCTTTTTCGTTTGAGAGTAAGTAGTAGTAGTAAGTAGTAAAACCAGTTTTAATGTACTGTAAGTCTTGGCTGGTATCAAAGTTTGATACTCATTGTTCCCTTGTCCTCAGTGATTCAGTGACTATGTGGAACATGTCTGTAACTGGTGTGGGTGTCTTGCGGTCTGCTGCGGTTTGGGGTTGGCCAGAAAACAGCGCAGCATTCATGCATTACGAGCTGTGGCTGATTCAAGTGTCAGATATGATGGAGTGGCTGACTAGCCTGCCAGTTTAAGCTTGCCGTGGTAGGCTAGTTGAGCAGCTGACTGCGTGTGCAGCATCGCTTCTCTTTACACGCAAACTAAATAAGTTGTTGAATCCAGCTCCTGCAGACAGGCCAGTTAAGCTAAGATTTCACAAGGCAAACTCTCTCAGCGAAGATCAAAATAACTGCTCGGACTCAAAACACAGGTCAGAGACTCATCAAAATAGATTTTATCTTCAAATATATACAGTGTAAGCACCAGGTAAACAACCATTCAGCTGATAAACGTTTAAAAAGATCTCAGCTGTCAGTTGTAGTCAAGGATCGTCAGCCATTTAAAACTCAACATGGTCAGTGGTTAGAAATGTTCAGCAGCCGTGGAAGCGTGTCAGTGTCTGTAACACAGGCCGGCGTGGGCAGACACGTCTGTGAAGGAAAAAGTAGCTGCTGTCTCGGAGGTGCTGCATCCAAGCAGGCCACCCACCAGGAGAGAGGGTCTGAGGAATGCTTTTTACTGGATTGCTTGTCTTGCCCTCGAACCCCCCCTCCACAGACCTACAGTGTTTGTGTGTGTGTGGGCATGTGTCAGAAATGCCATTACATATATTAGCTGGAAGTGTGTGTGCATGACTGCTGAGCGTTAGCATGTTTTTGTTTGCCTGGACCTGGATTTTCCTCGTGGACTGTGACCACTAGTGTTTTCGATTTGAGTCAGTGGGACTTTTTTCCCAGCTTGCTGACAGACTTTTCAGCACTGTGTTTTGTGCTTTTTCTTGTTTGCTAAGTTGATTATTTGATAGGCAGAAAATTATACAGCAACACCTTTTTCGAGTTGCATTGTGGATAATGTAGGCAGCAGGTGTTGATAAGAAAGAAGCGTGTTTTTAATAAAAACAACAGCAGCTCTGGTTCTGCTGGATCCATTTTGATCCTTTCTTTTAACCTGCCCATCAACTGTTATAGGAAACAATGCTGAATACATGGAATCAGCTTCTCACATATGAATATTTGCTGGTTTTCTTGGTCTTCCTTGACGGCAAACTGAATACATCCTGGCTATGGACTGTTCAGAAATTTGCATATGTAAACTTGAGCTTTAGTAAAGTATGATGAGCATTTTACTTTAGTTCCTGTCATTTTATAGACCAAACAATCAACGGATTAATCAAGAAAATAATAGGTAGCTCCGTTAATAATGAAAGTAATTGTTAGTTGCAGTTGTTAGTTCCCTACTCACAGTTTTCTTAGATTGAGAATCCAGACCAGAGATCCTTTTAAAACCATAATACGGACTCAAGACTCAAGAGAGCTGCAAACTAATTGCAGTGTCAGTAAGATGCCATGTCAGCTTAAGTATAAGAAAAATAACATCATTTTTTTCCTTTTTACTCTGGTGCCGAAAATATAGAATTGAAAGAGCATTATGAAAGACATTAGTGTGAAAAGTCTTGACGGTAGTTACATGTACTCTTTTTTTATGAGTGGTGGAACAAGTGTTCATATTATTTACTTGAGTAAAAGTAGCCATACAGTATGTAAAAACCAGTCCTATGTTTAAAAGATTATGTAAGTAAATGTATGAAAGTATTATCAGCAAAATACACTAGTAAAAGTAAAAGTATGAGTTATGCAGGCAGAATGGCCACTCTCTGTTAGATAACATACATATATATATATATATATAATACTGGATTATTATTATCACTGTTGGAGGAATGTGTAAGAAGTGTTTCAGTGTTGCAGCTAGTCAAGGTGGAGCTAATTTTGACTATTTTTATACTCTTGGATTGTTTAATATACAACAATGCATTAAAATGTGTGAAATAATTATATAGTTTTGTGCAAAAAAGTAACTAGTAACTGTAGATGTCAAATAAATATAAAAGTTCATTATTTGCCTCTGAAATGTAGTGAAGTGGAAGTAAAAAGTTGCATAAATTAAAGTAAATGACTTATGACCACTGCTTTAGTCTCTGGTTGAGCACAATGTGTTTTTCTTTTCTACCTTCAAATATAAAAGCACTACATGTAAAAAAGACCAGAAAAGATAAAAAATACATCTCTTTCTGCTCCATGATGAGCACTGTAAATGTCCCACCACTAGAGGATGCATTACCTCTAGCATCAGATTTACAGAGCAGCAGACTGAGTGACATTCAGGAAGATAGCTGGTTTCATAAACAACATTTAATAGGTGACGCCCTATATCCACAATATCCACCTGTACACATATGACACTGCCGGTTTACTGTTGCATGTGGTAGGCAGAAGTGTTTGTAGAATTATGTGCAAACTGTCAAACAAAGTGCAGGCTGTGTCTATATTTGCTGTGATCAGCGGAGCGACCGGCCACAGGGTGTGACTATGAGGGTTACATGCTCTGATGCTATTCAAAAGACCTGACTGACTTATTCTGCTGTAGGATGTTACATCTGCCCCATGGTACTGGATCAATCTCAACCCAGTGTATGTGTAATGAGTGTGTGTGTGCTGCAGCGCAGAGAGAGAGAGAGTGGGGGTTAAACTGTGCTTGAAAAAAGGGTGTAGCCAGACTGACTGGTGGTGAGAGATAATGGGTGGGGACCAAAAGGTGTCATCGCACGCCTGATGTTAACTGTTATACAGTTATAAACTCAACTGGCTTATCAGATTGTCACGAAGGGGAATATCCTCCATATCTCTGACTTTCATACCTGAGCTTCAGTGAGCAAAACTCTTAGGTTTACCATGTCACAATATTATTTCACCAGTGCATTTTAATCATGTTGACATAAAATGGTTATTATCATCAAATGATGCAGTAACAACAATAATGTGCAGCCTATACGTACTGCCTATACCTTTCCTTTGTATTTATGTGAAATATTATTGTGTAAGAATTTCTTTTAAAATTTTAATTTATCAGACATACTGTAATATTATAGATATAGGTGAAATAGACCTGACTCTGATGATTGTGGCACTCATTGCATCAGTTTATATGCTCTGTATCTACTGCAAAGTTTGTGTTTTCATTTAATACATTAAACATTGAATATTTCTGTCATTTGTAAGTTCAATAATTAAATTAAATACAGTAAGCTACTGTGATGCCGGGAAGCATGCATGCCGCATTAAAATACAGACTACATCAGTTTAACTGCATTTGTTTTTCTTTTCTTTATTTTAAAGTGATAAGCAGTTATGTGTCAGTGCCACTTACATTGATGGGTAATGGTAAAGTAGAAAAATAGTGTTGATTCAGTGATCTGTACATTTACTATTAAGGTTTGTGCTAATATGAGATGGCTGTGTTCTGAGGACTCAACAGTGTTTTGCACTTTGTGTGTAAGGAAAGGATTTTGTGTTTAAAAGTAAGAATTTAGTCAATGTGGCATTAAGAGTTTGTGAAAACTGAACCAAAGCTATTTTAAAATATTGTAAAACATGTCAACATTTTGACAGACAATGAAAGGAAAAAAATATTCAGTTTTCAGTCATATCAGTTTTTAAGTAATTAGCAGTGTGTTGAACTATTCACAGGTGAAGGAACTCTATTTAAAATGTTACTTAAGTAACAACATAACAGCACACAAGTATTATCAGCTAAATGAACTTTAAATATCAAAAGTTAAAATACTTAATATGAAGAAAACTGGCCTCCAGATTTGTAGTAGTATATAATATTCAAATATTATAATATATAATATATCATAGCAACACATTAATGTGTAAGTAGCATTTTTATGTTTCAAGTGGTTAATGTACTCTAATAGTTAGATGTAAGATTGCATCACACTTCAGATTAATGTTGTGGAGCAAGGATGTCTTGTGACTTGCCAATGCACCACCACCATCAGCCAAAGGGCCCTCCACTGCATCACTGCCAGCAGCCAGGGAGTCCTCCACCACATCACTACCACCAGCCAAGGGGTCCACTGCATCACCACCACCAGCCAAAGGGCCCTACACTGTGTCGCCGCCACCAGCCAGAGGGTCCACTGTGCCACTGCCACCAGTCAAAGGGCCGTCCCCGCCATCACCATCACCATCACCATCACCATCACCATCACCATCACCATCACCATCACCCAGAGCCAGGGAGTCCTCCACTGCAGCGCCACCAGCAGCCATGGTGTCAATCACTGAGTCACCACCACCAGCCAAAGGGTCTTACACACCATCACCCAGAGCCAAGGGGTCTTCCATCGCATTGCAGCAAGGGAGCTACAGGAGCTACTGGAGTTGTTTGCTGACATCTTTGCAGCCGGGGATGAGGACTGCGCACACACCAGTCTGGTGTCAACATTGACACCGGTGATGCATGCCCTATCCGCCTCCACCCCCGTTGCCTGCCCTTTGCTAAGTGGGCTACAGCTGAGCAAAGGATCTGGTAGAGGCAGGCATCATCGAGCCCTCCAGTAGTCCCTGGGCAGCCCCCCTAGTCTTGGTCAAGATGAAAGATGGCACCGTTTTTTCTGCATTGACAACCGCCTCCTCAATGACATCACACACAAAGACTCCTACCCACTTCCCTGCCTTGAAGATGCCCTTGACCACATCTCTGGGTCCTGCTGGTTCAGCTCCCTTCAGCTTCGCAGCAGGCACTGGCAAGCGGAGCTGGCACTGGAGGTGCGACCCAAAACTGCCTTCTCCATTGGCTAAGGATTTGTGGCAGTTCAAAGTGATGCACCACTGCCTTTATATGGCTTTATACAGCACTCATTGAAGCCCCGTGCTGTCCTATCCAGATCCACAACCACCATTCATTGTGGACACCGATGCCAGCCACATGGGTGTTGGAGCAGTGCTGTCCCAGGAGGGGGAGCATGGTGAGCAGGTTATTGTCTACTACAGCTGCTCTCTCAACCGACCATAGAGGAACTACTGTGTCACTCATCCAGAGCTGTTGGCTGTCGTCAGAGCGTGCCGTCACTTCCAACCCTACCTCTATGGACAGAGATTTCTTCTGCGCACTGACCATGTCTCCCACACCTGGCTCCTGAACTTCAAGGAGCCAGAAGGGCAGTTGGCACAATCGCTGGAGAAGCTACTGGAGAAGCTACCACCAGGCTGGTCGTCTTCATGCCCACACGGATGCCCTGTCCCGATACCCCTGTGAGGAATCAGAGTGCAGGCACTGCCAGCGGGCTGAGGAGCGGAATGCAGAGACCTCTGTGGTGGAAGCCTTGTGGACTGCAACAACAACATTCCTCTGGTGGGAAGCAACAGCAGCCCCCAGGTTTCACCTCCAGCTGCAGTTGACGACAATGGTGGCATGGAAACTATTGAACTCCAGCAACTCCAACATGGCCAGAGCCGAGACCCCATCCTCTCTCGGGTCCAAGGTTGGGTTGGGGCAGGCAAATGACCAGCATAGGCAGCAGTATCAGCACTGGACCCCGAGACCAAGGCCTCCACCACGGCTGCTGGCAGGCCTCTGAGCAGAGCATGACATCTTCCGGTTATACACTTCGGGGTCTCCAAGACCCTACACCGGCTCTGGTCCCGGTTCCACTGGCCAGGATGTTGCCAAGATGTTGAGTTCTATGTTCATTGTTGTGACTTGTGCACAGCTCGGAAGGGACCAACCAGGTGTTTGCACGCGCCCTTGCAGCAGTACCAGACGGGGGCCCTGATGGAGAGTGTGGGTGTAGACATCCAGGGCCCGTTTCGTACTACTGACCAAGGGTACTGTTATGTCCTCGTGGCCATGGATTACTTTACCAAGTGGCTTGAGGCATATACAGTTCCTGACCAGAGTACTGCCACCACTGCTGAACACCTGGTCAGTGAGATGTTCTGCCATTTCAGTGTGCCTGAAGAACTACATAGAAAGGACTTTGAGGATGAAGTGTTCAGTGAGGTCTGCTGGCGGCTGGGCATCAAAAAGAGCCGGACCACACCACTGCACGTCGGGATGGTTGAACTGTTCAACCACACCCTGGCCACCCGGCTTGCAATCCTGACCAGCTGCCAGCAGAGACTGGGACCTGCACCTGCACCTGCCTCTAGTTCTGTGGTCCAGGAATCCACTAGGTGCACTCCTGCAGCTCTCCCCCCAACCCTAACCCCAAACCAAAGGCAAGGGTTAAGCCCAGCCTGGACTACTTTTGAAACCTCCAAGAACAACTTTGGCTAGTGCACGAGCTGGCTAGACAGGCCCTTACAGAAGCTGGGGCTCGGCAAAAGCGAGCATAGAGCTGGGTGTGGGTGTGGGTCTACAACCAGAAGAAGGGCCTTTCCCTAATCTGATGAGTCCAGTGGGTTGGACCTTGTACTGTGCTGGAGAGACTGTCTGATGTTGTGTACAGGGTGTGGCTGGTCAAATGGAACCAAGTGGTAGATCTCCACCAGGACCGTCTCCCATCCTACTGAGAACTGGCCTCATCCGGAGGTGCTCAGGTCCTGCTCCAGACCCCCACCTCATCTCCAAAAACCATTTGGGGTCTCCAAAGCTGGCTTGGCAACAGAGTCGCCTTACCCAACACCTCAGGGACTTTATTATAAGCATGTGGGTTGCTGGGGAAAGATAACCGCTTAGGTTGGGGCTGTGTAGCATGTTGGGGATCAATGGGTGGGATTTCCCAGCATGCTCTGAGGTGATGTGTATATTAATAAAAAATTAACAGACTGTGTTCCAATTGTTACCTAAATATTATCTGTGCAGGGCGTTACTGTTCTAGAGAAATACTCTCCATTGTTCTGGTAGTTTAAAGTCTCTTTATGGAAAAAAGCATGTTACACCATGTGTCAGAAGAATTGTTCAATTAATGACGTGCTTGGAGATGTAATGTGTTGTTGTTGTTATACTAATAAATACTGCCTCCAATTGTTGTGCAGCGTAAGGGACACAGGGGTTGTTACAAACCAGTAATTATCTCTCAGCCTGAATTATTTCAACAGTAAACCTTTGGCTTGCTACAATATCATATACTGTATATAAATACAAAAGATTGACATGTATGTTTGAATTTAATAAGAAATTATTGAGAAAATCATATACAAACATAGAATTTTAATGAGCATGTTATAAACTTAGATCTTCAAATATTCTAAGGATGCAAATATATCAATAATATATCCTCTTATAGGTGACAGATATAATAACTATAATAAATATCTTGAAATATGGACATATATGTCATACATATGTCAGAATTTATAGTGTATTGAGGTATTTAGGTTTAGTGAGGCATAAACACGTAATAAATACGCTTTTTGGCATTAATTATATTATTTTGTCTCATGCCTGACCATACTATGACGTTTTTATTTGCATTTATGCCTTAATATACTATGACGTTTTTTGGCATTCTCTGCCATACTATACTATTATATTTTTTGGCATTTTCTGCCATACTATACTATGATATTTTTTGGCGTTTTTATGCCTAATTATACTATGTCGTTT
This sequence comes from Seriola dumerili, assembly GCF_002260705.1. Lineage (NCBI taxonomy): Eukaryota > Metazoa > Chordata > Actinopteri > Carangiformes > Carangidae > Seriola > Seriola dumerili. Next base: position 394,295 of record NW_019186497.1, read on the forward strand.
GATGCCTGACCATACTATGACGTTTTTATTCGAATTTATGCCTTAATATACTATTTTGTATTTTTGACTTTTTATGCCATACTATACTATGACGTTTTTTGGCATTTTCTGCCATACTATACTATGACGTTTTTTGGCATTAACTATATTATTTTGTCTCATGCCTGACCATACTATGACGTTTTTATTTGCATTTATGCCTTAATATACTATTTTGAATTTTTTACATTTTATGCCATACTATACTATGACGTTTTTTGGCATTCTCTGCCATACTATACTATTATATTTTTTGGCATTTTCTGCCATACTATACTATGATATTTTTTGGCATTTTTATGCCTAATTATACTATGTCGTTTGATGCCTGACCATACTATGACGTTTTTATTCGAATTTATGCCTTAATATACTATTTTGTATTTTTGACTTTTTATGCCATACTATACTATGACGTTTTTTGGCATTTTCTGCCATACTATACTATGACGTTTTTTGGCATTAACTATATTATTTCGTATCATGCCTGACCATACTATGACATTTTTATTTGCATTTATGCCTTAATATACTATTTTGAATTTTTTACATTTTATGCCATACTATACTATGACGTTTTTTTGGCATTTTCTGCCATACTATACTATGACGTTTTTTGTCATTTTTATGCCTAATTATATTATTTCGTCTCATGCCTTGCTATACTTTGACATTTATATGACCTTTCATGCCTTAATATACTATGATGTTTTTTTTACATTTTCTGCCATACTATACTATGACGTTTTTGGCATTTTTCTGCCATACTATACTTTGACGTTTTTTTAACCATTTTTATGCCTTACTATACTATGTCGTTTGATGCCTGACCATACTATGACGTTTTTATGACCATTTATGCCTTAATATACTATGATGTATTTTTGACGTTTTATGCCACACTATACTATGACGTTTTTTGGCATTTTCTGCCATACTATACTATGACGTTTTTTGGCATTCTTATGCCGAATTATATTATTTCATATCATGCCTGACCATACTATGACGTTTTTATTTGCATTTATGCCTTAATATACTATTTTGAATTTTTTACATTTTATGCCATACTATACTATGACGTTTTTTGACTTTTTATGTCATACTATACTATGACGTTTTTTGGCATTCTTATGCCTAATTATATTATTTCGTATCATGCCTGACCATACTATGACGTTTTTATTTGCATTTATGCCTTAATATACTATTTTGAATTTTTTACATTTTATGCCATACTATACTATGACGTTTTTTGGCATTTTATGCCATACTATACTATGATGTTTTTTGTCATTTTTATGCCTAATTATATTATTTCGTCTCATGCCTTGCTATACTTTGACATTTATATGACCTTTCATGCCTTAATATACTATGATGTTTTTTTTACATTTTCTGCCATACTATACTATGACGTTTTTGGCATTTTTCTGCCATACTATACTTTGACGTTTTTTTAACCATTTTTATGCCTTACTATACTATGTCGTTTGATGCCTGACCATACTATGACGTTTTTATGACCATTTATGCCTTAATATACTATGATGTATTTTTGATGTTTTATGCCACACTATACTATGACGTTTTGTGGCATTTTTATGCCTAATTATATTATTTCATCTCATGCCTTGCCATAGTAAGAGGTTTTTATGACCCTTTATGCCTTAAAAATAGTATTACAATTTTATGACCTTCTTATACTTTACTATACAATGGCCTTTTCATTGCCTGCATAAAAGGATTTTGTGATGGGCCATCTTGTGGTACAATGGTTAAAACAGCCCCCTTACACTCAGAAGGTTGTAGGTTCAATTCCCAGTCAGTTCTTTAATGTTATATACCTTTTTCTTGAAAATGTCACCCCACACTATACTATGACATCTTTTGGCATTTTTCTGCCATACTATACTTTGACATTTTTTAGCATTTTTATGCCTTACTATACTATGTCATTTGATGCCTGACCATACGCAACAAACAACATATTATAATTATGCATAAAAATGCCAAAAAATATCATAGTATAGTATGGCAGAAAATGCCAAAAAATATCATAGTATAGTATGGCAGAGAATGCCAAAAAACGTCATAGTATAGTATGGCATAAAATGTAAAAAATTCAAAATAGTATGTTAAGGCATAAATGCAATTAAAAACGTCATAGTATGGTCAGGCATGAGACAAACTAATATAATTAATGCCAAAAAACCTCATAGTATAGTATGGCATAAAAAGTCAAAAAACGTCATAGTATAGATGAAATAATATAATTAAGCATAAAAATGACAAAAAATGTCATAGTATAGTATGGTAGAAAATGCCAAAAAACGTCATAGTATAGTATGGCATAAAATGTCAAAAATACATCATAGTATATTAAGGCATAAATGCACATAAAAACGTCATAGTATGGTCAGGCATCAAACGACATAGTATAATTAGGCATAAAAATGCCAAAAAATATCATAGTATAGTATGGCAGAAAATGCCAAAAAACGTCATAGTATAGTATGGCATAAAATGTCAAAAATACATCATAGTATATTAAGGCAGAAAAGGTCATATAAATGTCATAGTATAGCAAGGCATGGGACGAAATAATATAATTAGGCATAAAAATGCCAAAAAACGTCATAGTATAGTATGGCAGAAAATGCCAAAAAACGTCATAGTATAGTATGGCATGAAATGTAAAAAAAAAAATCATAGTATATTAATGCATAAAAGGTCATATAAATGTCATAGTATAGCAAGGCATGAGACGAAATAATATAATTAGCTATAAAAATGCCAAAAAATGTCATAGTATAGTTTGGCAGAAAATGCCAAAAAACGTCATAGTATAGTATGGCATGAAATGTAAAAAAAAAATCATAGTATATTAAGGCATAAAAGGTCATATAAATGTCATAGTATAGCAATAAAAAGGCCAAAAAATGTCATAGTATAGTATGGCAGAAAATGCCAAAAAACGTCATAGTATAGTATGGCATAAAATGTCAAAAATTCAAAATACTATATTTAGGCATAAATGGAAATAAAAACGTCATAGTATGATCAGGCATGAGACGAAATAATATAATTAAGCATAAAAATGCCAAAAACGTCATAGTATGGTATGGTAGAAAATGCCAAAAAACGTCATAGTATAGTATGGCATAACATGTCAAAAACACATCATAGTATATTAAGGCATAAATGCACATAAAAACGTCATAGTATGGTCAGGCATGAGACGAAATAATATAATTAAGCATAAAAATGCCAAAAAACTTCAAAGTATAGTATGGCATAAAAAGTCAAAAATTCGTCATAGTATATTAAGGCAGAAAAGGTCATATAAATGTCATAGTATAGCATGGCATGAGACGAAATAATATAATTAGCTATAAAAATACCAAAAAATGTCATAGTATAGTCTGGCAGAAAATGCAAAAAATGTCATAGTATAGTATGGTATAAAATGTCAAAAATACAAAATAGTATATTAAGGCATAAATACAAATAAAAACATCATAGTATGGTCAGGCATCAGACGAAATAATATAATTAAGCAAAAAAATGCCAAAAAACGTCATAGTATGGTATGGCAGAAAATGCCAAAAAACGTCATAGTATAGTATGGCATAAAATGTCAAAAATACAAAATAGTATATTATGGCATAAATGCAAATAAAAATGTCATAGTATGGTCAGGCATCAGACGAAATAATGGAATTAAGCATAAAAATGCCAAAAAACGTCATAGTATAGTATGGCAGAAAATTCCAAAAAACGTCATAGTATAGTATGGCATAAAATGTCAAAAATTCAAAATAGAATATTAAGGCATAAATGGAAATAANCACGCATCAAACAACATAGTATAATTAGGCATAAAAATGCCAAAAAATATCATAGTATAGTATGGCAGAAAATGCCAAAAAACGTCATAGTATAGTATGGCATAAAAAGTCAAAAATTCGTCATAGTACATTAAGGCAGAAAAGGTCATATAAATGTCATGGTATAGCAAGGCATGAGAAGAAGTAATATAATTAGGCATAAAAATGCCAAAAAATATCATAGTATAGTATGGCAGAAAATGCCAAAAAACGTCATGGTATATTATGGTAGAAAAGGTCATATAAATGTCATAGTATAACAAGGCATGAGACAAAATAATATAATTAGGCATAAAAATGCCAAAAAAAGTCATAGTATAGTATGGCAGAAAATGCCAAAAAAGTCATAGTATAGTATGGCATAAAATGTCAAAGATACAAAATAGTATATTAAGGCGTAAATGCAAATTAAAATGTCATAGTATGGTCAGGCATGAGACAAAATGATATAATTAGGCATAAAAATGCCAAAAAGTCATAGTATAGTATGGTAGAAAATGCCATAAAACGTCATAGTATAGTATGGCATAACATGTCAAAAATACATCATAGTATATTAAGGCATAAATGCACATAAAAACGTCATAGTATGGTCAGGCATCAAACAACATAGTATAATTAGGCATAAAAATGCCAAAAAATATCATAGTATAGTATGGCAGAAAATGCCAAAAAACGTCATGGTATATTAAGGCAGAAAAGGTCATATAAATGTCATAGTATAACAAGGCATGAGACAAAATAATATTATTAGGCATAAGAATGCCAAAAAACGTCATAGTATAGTATGGCATAACATGTCAAAAATACATCATAGTATATTAAGGCATAAATGCACATAAAAACGTCATAGTATGGTCAGGCATGAGACGAAATAATATAATTAAGCATAAAAATGCCAAAAAACTTCAAAGTATAGTATGGCATAAAAAGTCAAAAATTCGTCATAGTATATTAAGGCAGAAAAGGTCATATAAATGTCATAGTATAGCATGGCATGAGACGAAATAATATAATTAGCTATAAAAATACCAAAAAATGTCATAGTATAGTCTGGCAGAAAATGCAAAAAATGTCATAGTATAGTATGGTATAAAATGTAGAAAATACAAAATATTATATTAAGGCATAAATACAAATAAAAACATCATAGTATGGTCAGGCATCAGACGAAATAATATAATTAAGCAAAAAAATGCCAAAAAACGTCATAGTATAGTATGGCATAAAATGTCAAAAATTCAAAATAGAATATTAAGGCATAAATGAAAATAAAAACATCATAGTATGGTCAGGCATGAGAAGAAATAATATAATTAGCCATAAAAATGCCAAAAAGATCTTAGTATAGTATGGCATAAAATATCAAAAAAACATCATAGTATAGTATGGCATAAAACGTCAAAAATATATCATAGTACAATAAGGCATAAAATGTCATAGTATAGTAAGGCATAAAAATTCATAAAACTNGGCAGAAAATGCCATAAAACGTCATAGTATAGTATGGCATAAAAAGTCAAAAATACATCATAGTATATTAAGGCATAAATGCACATAAAAACGTCATAGTATGGTCAGGCATGAGACGAAATAATATAATTAAGCATAAAAATGCCAAAAACGTCATAGTATAGTATGGTAGAAAATGCCAAAAAACGTCGTAGTATAGTATGGCATAACATATCAAAAATACATCATAGTATATTAAGGCATAAATGCACATAAAAACGGCATAGTATGGTCAGGCATCAAACAACATAGTATAATTAGGCATAAAAATGCCAAAAAATATCATAGTATAGTATGGCAGAAAATGCAAAAAAATGTCATAGTATAGTATGGCATAAAATGTCAAAAATACAAAATAGTATATAAAGGGATTAATGGAAATAAAAACATCATAGTATGGTCAGGCATAAGACGAAATAATATAATTAAGCATAAAAATGCCATAAAACGTTATAGTATGGTATGGCAGAAAATGCCAAAAAACGTCATAGTATAGTATGGCATAAAATGTCAAAAATACAAAATAGTATATTATGGCATAAATGCAAATAAAAATGTCATAGTATGGTCAGGCATCAGACGAAATAATGGAATTAAGCATAAAAATGCCAAAAAACGTCATAGTATAGTATGGCAGAAAATTCCAAAAAACGTCATAGTATAGTATGGCATAAAATGTCAAAAATTCAAAATAGAATATTAAGGCATAAATGGAAATAAAAACGTCATAGTATGGTCAGGCATGAGACGAAATAAAATAATTAAGCATAAAAATGCCAAAAAACGTCATAGTATATTAAGGCATAAAAGGTCATATAAATGTCATAGTATAGCAAGGCATGAGACGAAATAATATAATTAGGCATAAAAATGCTAAAAAACGACAAAGTATAATATGGCAGAAAAATACAAAAAACGTCATAGTATAGTATGGCAGAAAATGTAAAAAAAACATCATAGTATATTAAGGCATGAAAGGTCATATAAATGTCAAAGTATAGCAAGGCATGAGACGAAATAATATAATTAGGCATAAAAATGACAAAAAACATCATAGTATAGTATGGCAGAAAATGCCAAAAAACGTCATAGTATAGCATGGCATAAAATGTAAAAAATTCAAAATAGTATATTAAGGCATAAATGCAAATAAAAACGTCATAGTATGGTCAGGCATGATATGAAATAATATAATTCGGCATAAGAATGCCAAAAAACGTCATAGTATAGTATGGCAGAAAATGCCAAAAAACGTCATAGTATAGTGTGGCATAAAAAGTCAAAAATACATCATAGTATATTAAGGCATAAATGCACATAAAAACGTCATAGTATGGTCAGGCATCAAACAACATAGTATAATTAGGCATAAAAATGCCAAAAAATATCATAGTATAGTATGGCAGAAAATGCCAAAAAACGTCATAGTATAGTATGGCATAAAATGTCAAAAATACAAAACAGTAAATTAAGCCATGAATGCACATAAAAACATCATAGTATGGTCAGCCATGAGATGAAATAATACAATTAAGCATAAAAATGCCAAAAAACGTCATAGTATATTAAGGCATAAAAGGTCATATAAATGTCATAGTATAGCAAGGCATGAGACGAAATAATATAATTAGGCATAAAAATGCTAAAAAACGACAAAGTATAATATGGCAGAAAAATACAAAAAACGTCATAGTATAGTATGGCAGAAAATGTAAAAAAAACATCATAGTATATTAAGGCATGAAAGGTCATATAAATGTCAAAGTATAGCAAGGCATGAGACGAAATAATATAATTAGGCATAAAAATGACAAAAAACATCATAGTATAGTATGGCAGAAAATGCCAAAAAACGTCATAGTATAGCATGGCATAAAATGTAAAAAATTCAAAATAGTATATTAAGGCATAAATGCAAATAAAAACGTCATAGTATGGTCAGGCATGATATGAAATAATATAATTCGGCATAAGAATGCCAAAAAACGTCATAGTATAGTATGGCAGAAAATGCCAAAAAACGTCATAGTATAGTGTGGCATAAAAAGTCAAAAATACATCATAGTATATTAAGGCATAAATGCACATAAAAACGTCATAGTATGGTCAGGCATCAAACAACATAGTATAATTAGGCATAAAAATGCCAAAAAATATCATAGTATAGTATGGCAGAAAATGCCAAAAAACGTCATAGTATAGTATGGCATAAAATGTCAAAAATACAAAACAGTAAATTAAGCCATGAATGCACATAAAAACATCATAGTATGGTCAGCCATGAGATGAAATAATACAATTAAGCATAAAAATGCCAAAAAACGTCATAGTATATTAAGGCATAAAAGGTCATATAAATGTCATAGTATAGCAAGGCATGAGACGAAATAATATAATTAGGCATAAAAATGCTAAAAAACGACAAAGTATAATATGGCAGAAAAATACAAAAAACGTCATAGTATAGTATGGCATAAAAAGTCAAAAACACATCATAGTATATTAAGGCATAAATGCATATAAAAACGTCATAGTATGGTCAGGCATGAGACAAAATAATATAATTAAGCATAAAAATGCCAAAAAACGTCATAGTATAGTATGGCATAAAATGCCAAAAAACGTCATAGTATAGTATGGCATAAAATGTCAAAAATTCAAAGTAGAATATTAAGGCATAAATGGAAATAAAAACGTCATAGTACGGTCAAGCATTAGACAAAATAACGTAATTAAGCATAAAAATGGCAAAAAACGTCATAGTATAGTATGGTAGAAAATTCCAAAAAACGTCATAGTATAGTATGGCATAAAATGTCAAAAATTCAAAATAGTATATTAAGGCATAAATGCACATAAAAACGTCATAGTATGGTCAGGCATGAGACAAAATAATGTAATTAAGCATAAAAATGCCAAAAAACGTCATAGTATAGTATGGCATGAAATGTAAAAAAAAAATCATAGTATATTAAGGCATAAAAGGTCATATAAATGTCATAGTATAGCAAGGCATAAGACGAAATAATATAATTAGGTATAAAAATGCCAATAAATATCATAGTATAGTATGGCAGAAAATGCCAAAAAACATCATAGTACAGTATGGCATAAAAAGTCAAAAATACGTCATAGTACATCAAGGCAGAATAGGTCATATAAATGTCATAGTATAACAAGGCATGAGACGAAATAATATAATTAGGCATAAGAATGCCAAAAAACGTCAGAGTATAGTATGGCATAAAATGTCAAAAATACAAAATAGTATATTAAGGCATAAATGCAAATAAAAATGTCATAGTATGGTCAGGCATCAGACGAAATAATATAAATAGGCATATAAATGCTAAAAAATTTCATAATATAGTATGACAGAAAATGCCAAAAAACGTCATAGTATAGTATGGCATAAAAAGTCAAAAATACATCATAGTATATTAAGGCAGAAAAGGTCATATAAATGTCATAGTATAGCAAGGCATGAGACGAAATAATATAATTAGGCATAAAAATGCCAAAAAATGCCATAGTATAGTATGGCAGAAAATGCCAAAAAACGTCATAGTATAGTATGGCATAAAATGTCAAAAATACAAAATAGTATATAAAGGCATAAATACAAATAAAAACATCATAGTATGGTCAGGTAGAAGACGAAATAATATAATTAAGCATAAAAATGCCATAAAACGTCATAATATAGAATGGCAGAAAATGCCAAAAAACATCATAGTATAGTATGGTAGAAAATGCCAAAAAACGTCATAGTATGGTATGGCAGAAAATGCCAAAAAACGTCATAGTATGGTATGGCAGAAAATGCCAAAAAACGTCATAGTATGGTATGGCAGAAAATGCCAAAAAACGTCATAGTATGGTATGGCAGAAAATGCCAAAAAACGTCATAGTATGGTATGGCAGAAAATGCCAAAAAACGTCATAGTATGGTATGGCAGAAAATGCCAAAAAACGTCATAGTATAGTATGGCATGAAATGTACAGGCATCAGACGAAATAATATAATTAGGCATAAAAATGCTAAAAAACGACAAAGTATAATTTGGCAGAAAAATACAAAAAACGTCATAGTATAGTATGGTAGAAAATGCCAAAAAACGTCATAGTATAGTATGGCATGAAATGTCAAAAATTCGTCATAGTATATTAAGGCATAAATGCACACAAAAACGTCATAATATGGTCAGGCACCAAAAGACATCGTATAGTAAGGCATTAAAATGCTAAAAAACGACAAAGTATAATATGGCAGAAAAATACAAAAAAACGTCATAGTATAGTATGGCATGAAATGTCAAAAATTCGTCATAGTATATTAAGGCATAAATGCACATAAAAACGTCATAGTATGGTCAGGCATGAGACCAAATAATATAATTAAGCATAAAAATGCCAAAAAATATAATAGTATAGTATGGCAGAAAATGCCAAAAATACATCCTAGTATATTAAGGCATAAAAGGTCATATAAATGTCATAGTATAGCAAGACATGAGACGAAATAATATAATTAGGCATAAAAATGCCAAAAAACGTCATAGTATAGTATGGCAGAAAATGTCAAAAATTCAAAATAGTATATTAAGGAATAAAAGGTCATATAAATGTCATAGTATAGGAAGGCATGAGACGAAATAATATAATTAAGCATAAAAATGCCAAAAAATGTCATAGTATAGTATGGTAGAAAATGTCAAAAATACGTCATAGTATAGTAAGGCATAAATACATAAAAAACTGTCATAGTATAATAAAACATAAAACGTCTTAGCATGGTATATAATATGGCATAAAAATTTCAAAAAATGTCTTAGCATAGTGAGGCATAAAAACGTCATTGCATAGTAAGGCATAAATACATAAAAAACTGTCATAGTATAATAAAACATAAAACGTCTTAGCATGGTATATAATATGGCATAAAAATTTCAAAAAATGTCTTAGCATAGTGAGGCATAAAAACGTCATGGCATAGTAAGGCATAAACACGTCAAAAAACGTCATGGTATATATTATGGCAAAAAAAATTTCAAAAAACATTATAGTATAGTAATGCATGAAACGTAATAGTACAGTAAGGCTTAAAAATATCATAGTATAATATGGCATAGAAACGTCAAAGACATCATAGTATAATAAAGCATAAAACGTCTTACCATAGTAAGGGAAAAAAATGTCAAAAGACGTCATCAGTTAGTAAGGCATAAAAATTTCAAAAAACATCATTGTATAGGAAGGCATAAAAACTTCAGAAAACATCATAGTATATTATGACATAAAAACGTAAAAAAACATCATAGTATAATAAAGTACAAAACGTCTTACCATAGTAAGGCATAAAAATGTCAAAAACGTTTTCATTTAGTATGGCATATAAACATCATAGTATATAGTAAGGCAAAAAATGTCAAAAAAGTCATATTACAGTAATGCATAAAAACAAAAAATGTCATAGTACAGTAAGGTATAAAAAAAGCCGTATTATTCATGTTGACATTTTCATTGGATCCTTCAACTGAAATAAAACTCATACCATTTTATGTTTACTCCTGCTGGAAATCTTTCTGCTAGCATTTAGAAGAGAAACCAGGGATAGCTTGCTAGTTAATTCTATCTAACATGGTTAAACAAGTCAGTCATCAGTTGACATTTTTCTGGTGACCTTAGGTACCACTGCAATATTTTCACCTGACGTGGGGCCTCGGATAGTCCCCGTCCTTTCAGTCAATCAAATGCTAGCATGCCTTAATCGGTTGTCTTGGAGACGTAGCCTCTTGGAGGACATATTGGAATGATCTAATATGACTTCACTCCAAACATAGTGTGAATAAGTTTACTCAACTATTGGTAGGGACAATTATTTCCAAAATATTAGTTGGGACATGTCCCTACTGACCATTAGCAAACCTACGCCCTTGTAGTATGAAGTACAATATGTCTATGCAGTGGAGAAAAGTTGTTTAAAATGAAACATAAACACTTGAGTACAATTTGTTTGTGCTTGTCCTTAAGTATTGAGCTTAATTTGAACCACTGCTGATAGCAGCTGTTTTATTGTGTTTCCTACAGCTATACTATAATTCTTTTATTTGTATAGGTTGTACAAAGTTGGCATTGTGCTACACAGCTTACACATGCATATATTTCATATCTTGTGGAGCCTTTAAGATACTTGAGGCTGTTGTCATGACTTTGATAATGTTGCGCTAACAGGATTCTTAAGACATTTCAGTTGTCTTGAAGGTACAAATGAAATTTTCCTACCTGACCTACTTGTTCTGGCTTGGATTCTTGCAAGAGGACATGATAAAATCTACCAGGAAAATAAATAATGCATCTTTCTTCTTCTACTCGCTGAGTCAAGTCTCACTGTGCCTTCTCCATGTAATGAAAAATAACAACTACAGAAGTGTAGTGAAGTGAAATAACTGCTTAGCAAGATATCAAACAATTTTATCTTCAGCCTAGGTCTAAATTAATTTTTTAAAATTTGCTGCTTTTTCTACCTACACCTTACTTAAAGCTTAGCTTGAATTAAAATCCTAAGGGTGTGTGTATGAATGAAAAGTAATTACTGCAAAACCAGTTTTTGGTTTTTATTTGAATAAATTACACTCACTTATCACATTTTTTTCTTTACATCAAGCATACAGTCTTAGAATCCAGTGCAAGAATAAAAGAAAACAAAAACAAAACAATCCAAAGACAATCATGTGCAGCACAGAGAATCCCTCCTTTCACATTGCGTCTGGATAATATACTGTATATATACATCTATACTGTATGTGTATACTTTTGTCACAGTTACAAAAATAAGATACGTTACTGTAGATGCGCGACTATACACACAAGGTGAAAACAAAACACAGAAAAGCTGTACAGTCCTCATTGAGGGCAAAGATACACACGATTGTTAAAAAACAGTGAAAGAGAAAAAGAAGGAAGGAATAAGATCACCTTTAAAAAAAATAAATAAATACATGACCTCTTCAAACTGTACTGTTATTCTTCCACAGCCAACAAAGTATACTGTCTGCTAAAGTTGTGCTTCCCTTAAAAAAAATAAAGCAACACTTTAATGTGGGTTATCAGTTGATTTTGCATCAGTATTGTAATTCTACTGGATATAATGAATTGGTCCTTTGATTAAAGAGACATCCATGTTTGTTTTTAATGTTGAACACTGTCAGAGACAGTATATTTTAAATACCTCAGCATCAGAGGTCCTCTGCAACCCTGTCCCTGTGCATTACATGTACAATACACAAACCCAAACAGGCATCCCTCCCCCAAAATACACGCACAACATTACAACAAGATGGGTGAAAAATAGTGTTACCGCTGCACAGATCTTCTTGCAGGAGGGTAAATACATTGTCGACATTGCAGAGAATAAAACCTCAGGGATAATGTGTGCACTACGGCACCTCACAGCTCAGCTGACTAAAACATGTAATAACTGAGGCTGGTTTGATTTCTAGATTATCAATACATCAGTTAGAGAAGGGAAACTAATCCCACACAATACTGCATACAAGCAAATAGCTGGTTAGGGAAAATTAAACATCATGTAGAGTATGTAACAATTCTTCTGAGGTCTGACATGACATGTATAAAGAAAACCAGCGGCTTTTTGTCCGTATCATCATGAAGAAAAGGGATGTTTAGTGTAAGTTGCATCATTTCAATTAATAAAAACATTTCCACTGAGACAAAAAGAAATGATCTCTCATTCCACTCTGCCATTTACACACTCCTTTGTCCTTGTTGGAAAGTATTTCAAAGAGTATTGTTGCTGGCTACGTCTAGTTTTTTCTTCATCAATGGCTTATAGACAGCTACGACTACAGAATACTAATCGGACTAGTAGGGATGCAGCAAAAAGAGCTACACCTTCACCTCCAGAGAAAACAATTGCCCCAGTGAGCAGTTAAATCTTAAGTTATTATATCACAATACATCAACCATTTTTCACACAAGTTGCTGATAAAATACACATTGGAGGATTGCAATTTATTCACCATAGTTTTCTTACATCACTTCAGACAGTTTAAACTTGACAACTTGTGTTTTTGCAAATCATTTCATCACTTCACTAATCACTGGCTCAGATAAGTAATGTCACATACTTGAGAATACAGTTTCACTCCCCCTTGATAAAAATACCAAAGAACTAAAGATTGCAAGCTTCACGCTGTTGCATTGAACAGATTTACTGACACCTTGCTGTTGGAGTTGATTCTGGTTTCTGTAGGTAACTTTGGTATCTAAATCACATATGACCAATCACGCGCACATGTTACATAAAAAAATTAAAAGTACAATGAGTAATGTTTGTTGTAAGTTATCAACTAGATGAATCTGTCTAGAAACTCTGAATAGTTAAAATGTGAGGACGTCCTTTGGACAGACTTTTTAGAGCATGACAGGGACGTGGTTTCTCCAGAAACGGCCCAAGCATGCCAAGAGACTACAGTTAAAAAACAAGGAATATTTCAAACAAAGCAAAATCAGTTCAACATATCTTTTTTTTTTTAATAAGATAAAATGTTTAACACTTGAAACCATGCTTGACCTAGAGTCTAACAAACATGAAGCACGTGGACCATTTTTTTTCCTAGTATGTGAGAAAAAGGTTTCTATCTACTGTAGAGTTTGCCACATAATACAGTGAATGAGAGAAAATGTGATTTTGCAAAGCTGTTCTAATAAACTCATGACGGACTGACAGCCAACTTAAACCGAGACAAAAGCCGGGACAGAAATGGACCAGATGACTATGGAAGCCTGAAGGTACCTCCTGGGATAAGGGGAAGCAACGACATCAATGCTGATTTTCCTCATTTAAAGTTTTTACGATCAACTGGTGTAGACTTGCTTTAATTCGTCATCAATCTTGTTCATATCTTCATTCGTTATTATGTTGTTGCCGTTTTGACTCCTTTAAAGTGGAGCGCAGGTGGTTAGTAGGAATGTTGAGGAAAAGGTTACTGGGAATACAGGGGGGAGGAACTGGAGGCCAGGATTTGTTTTGCCACTGTTGCAGACATAGCTAGTAATCGTGACGTCCTAGTGGGGCAGCGGCACCAGGATATCCACGTAGTTGATTGGGAAGAAGCCGGAGTTGCCGTGCAGCATCCCCTCGTACCAGTTTTCATCGATTTTATTGGTCAGGGTGATGATATCGCCTTCCTTGAAACCTAGCTCCCCTTCGTTCTCAGGGTCAAAATCGTACAGTGCACGACAGCAGGGCTGGTCCATCGGGGCTGGAGAAAAGGAAGACAGTTAGAGAGTTCAGAGAAGAAAAGGAGAGTAAAGCCTGGTTTATACTTCTGCATGGGATCGACTCAGAGTCTACGCTGTAGCCTACACAAGTGGCTTACGCCATTGTGAGCATTTGTCGCTCTACAGTTACACCGCCTAAATCCTGACTGGTGGTCGAGTTTATGTCCATTTGTGTGTACTTGAAGCTATGGATATCTGAAACAGAATGGATCATGTTGGAGGAGATGGTGTTTACGACCATTGATCTGATTGAGGCTGAAGGAGGGTGAGTTTTCTGTGCTGTGCGACCACTGAGAGACATGCACAACACATGTTATCAGGTGGACCAATCACAGTTGTTACAGTCTGCATCGTTGCAATATGTAGTTAAATTTCAAGGGAGGTGCACATCAGGTTATGCCTCACCTACACCATACCTACAGCATCAATTCAATGCAGTATAAACTGGCCTTAAGAAGAGAGGCTAGAAGTGGAGATAAAATGCTACATATAAATTAGAGGCACAATGATCACAAGAAAAGCTTGTGAAAGGCTCACCTGGAGACCTGGCTGAAAGGGGGAAAGAGGAGGAAGCAGAGAGGAGGAGACAAAGAGAGACACAAAACATGACCATCAGTGACTGCACAATTATAACAAGGTAGGCAGTGTTTAAAGGAATAGTTTAATAATTTTGGGAAGTATGCACATTATCCCCG
This sequence comes from Seriola dumerili, assembly GCF_002260705.1. Lineage (NCBI taxonomy): Eukaryota > Metazoa > Chordata > Actinopteri > Carangiformes > Carangidae > Seriola > Seriola dumerili. The sequence continues at coordinate 409,737 of NW_019186497.1, forward strand.
GGACTCCAAAGTCCCGGCTAGTCCTCTCTCTTGTAAAGCACAAAGCTACTGTGTGAAAACACTTTCCCTGAATCTTTGTGTTGTTTGTGTAAGTTTGTTTTCGTATGAGAAATGGGTTCATTACTGCCCCTTGTCGCCGTTGGGGGAAGAGATGCTCACTACAACTTCAAAGTACCAGTTGGTGGTTTCTGCCCGTCAGCCTCAGGGGGTAGTAATGAGTCCATTTCGTCTTACTGCACTACAATGAGGCTAAGGAGACTGCACAGGAAAAGTAAGCTGGACATGCGACAAAAACGTTATTTATATTTGATGGAAAGCATCTTCAAACTATAGATTTGGTTTTACAAGAGTCAAGGTTGATTTGGTTAATGTATGGTTGGTTAACCTGGCTCTGCCTATCAGTACCTGTACAGCTTACAAATTTACAAGTTATATCTTGTTTATCTTAATAGGTATAAAAACCAAAGTTTAAAAACAGCAATTCACTGTTTGATGGGGACAATATTTTTCCTCTGAGCAGTTGTCAGGCAGCTAGTTACTACTCCAGGTCAAGAAATGGTCCAGCACATAACCACATAAAAATAATTCATGAGTGAGCTTTAGAGGTCCAGGTGGACAGATTATATTGCTTTTGGACAAGCTAGCTATTCCACCCTAGTTTTAGTATTAATGTGAAGCTAACTGCTTAGCTAACTGACTGTTGGCTGTTGCTTCATGTTTAGCATCCAGACATGAGAAAGGTATCAGTCTTCTTATGCAAGTCCAAGTGTATAAGTACATTTCCCAAAATGTCAGACTCTTCCTTTAACATAAAAAGAAAGATGAGACATTTGATTTTAAACAAAAGAGTATCCAGGGGTTAGACAGAAACAGCACTGCAGATGACCTGCACTGCAAACAAAAAATGCAGACAACAAAAAAACACTTCCACAAAAGTCAATTTAAAGAACAATAAAAATAAGAGTGATAGAGAGATTTTGCATCTCTTCCCAAGTCACTCTTGCTCACCTGGAGATCTTGCTGCAAAGGGAAAAGGAGAAAACAAAGGTGAAAAAATACAATTTCAGCAATAGCATTTTTAGATGGGTAAATGATGAGATGATGGATAAGTAGAGTAGGCGCAGTGAAGTGAATGAACAACAAAGCAAGAAAAACACAGGTTGGACAATAAAGTGAAAGAGAGGCGGAGAAGCAGACAGACAAAGAAATAGGAGGATAAAACAGATCGGAGGATTGACACGAGAACAAAACAGAAATAGCAAATGCTCGTCTGCTGGCTTTTCATTGGCATTGTCGGTCTGCATTCTTTGTACAGTGAGCGGACGGCACTTATTTTTCTGCTATTTGTATCATTGTTTCAAAAAAAAAAAAAAAAAAAAAAAAAAAAAAAACAAACAAGAAAGATGAGGTGATGGAGGAGATATAGTTGTATCTCTCTGGGGTTCACTTTTGTCTCACCTGGAGACCTTGCTGCAAAGAGGAAGAGGAAAAACCACGAGGGAAGGGGAAAGGAAACAGCAGGAGTGCTTTTAAGTTTAAAGTGGAAATGGCAGGATGTTGCTGAAGAAATTAATTGGTGACCATACAGACAGAAACATATTGGAAGAAAAAAAAAAACACAGAAACACAAGTTTGACCTGGCTCACCTGGAGACCTCGCCCCTAGACAAATAAACAAAAATCATAAGGGGAAAGAGAAAAGTGAGAAGTTGTATTTATAAATTCTGGATTGGTGGATAATCTGTTCACTACAGGTAATAACTGAAATGTTGGGAAAAGAGCTGGGAAAAAGAAAGATAAAATTAGCAAACAATAAAGGTACCATAAATTCTAAAACATTTTTCCATGTTTTTATTTGAACCAAGTTATTCTAAAATGTTTGTAAGAAAGACCAGTTAGAATGTTTTTCTTTAATGTGGAACTAATGTATGAAGTCTATGTGTATATTTGGTTTTTAATGCTTATACTATTTGTATTTCATACAGTGCACAAGCATCTCTTAAAAAAAGACCACATACAGTATGTTTCTCATTAAAAGGCTTCTGGTATGTGAGTAGACTTAATCTGTTCTCTTTCCTGGAGGACTTTTATTGTGAAACATCTGCAGTAAATGCTGTGTTTTTGTAGTGAGTAAAGTGAAATTGATCAAAATGAATCAGTGGGAGTTCTGACATCGCAAGTATGAATATGTTGATTAAATATGCTCTATAAAAGTATAATTTATTCTAACTTTACCATGCAATGCATTTTAATATATGTACAGCAATTCCTTTCTTTCTTTGGCCTTTTTGACCATCATTGGCTTTTATTTGAGAATTTATAGTGAAAATGAAAAACATAGAGAGGGTTGTTAAAGGAAAGAAAAACATGAATTATTAGAAACTAGCCCAGAAACTATCCTTTAAAGGGAAATACTACAAATTTTACTGTTCTGTCTTCACATCAGTCGAAACAGGAACTTGTGAGATTCACCAGTAAGAGTACAGTGTTCATACACAACCAGGACTAGGTTCTGGACATGTTTCTGAACAGAGAGGTTTATATTCTGGGTCTCACCTGGAGATCGAGCACTGTGGATGCCTCCATTGTGGTTCTCACTGATGGAGAAGTCCAGAGACGTACGTGGTTTAGGCATGTAGTCTTTCCTCGGTTTGTTAGAAGTGTCCCTTATCCTGCAGAGTGGAAAACACAGAATTCATCAACGCACAAATAACAGAGATTAACATGAATCGCATTCTATTCCTTTGGCAATAGTTGGTGAATAATAGTTTCAAAAATAATTGAAAGTGTCAGCACTGACCGTTCGTCTATCTTACTGGAGAGCTGTGTGAGGATCTCAGCAGCCCGGCTGTGGTACTCCACCTGAGCGTGGACCAACGCAGAGAGCTGGCTCACCTGCTCAATCTGTTGATGCACACAGAAGAAGCACAGAAGATACTAGACATCGACACCACTGGCTGATGATTGTTACTTAAAACTCCGACTTAGTCATTTAAGCTTGGGGTGCATTGTTGTTATTACTGATTAATATCTCAATTATTTTTTCAATTAAATGTTTAGTCAATTAAATATCATAAAACTGAAAAATATTGCTTAATTTTCTTTTGATGGAATAACCAATATTTGAATTGATTGATAGAAGTATAGTATATGCCCTAAGGTGACATCTGGTTGAGTAAGGATCACATAAACACAGGGGTGGATACCATGGAGGTCTGGTAGGAGATTTACATACAGCCATATACAGTAGAATTGACTACATTTGTAATGTAATACTTTGTCCACAAAAAGCAGGAGCTGACATCATAGAAAAGATGGGGGGTTTCAGCCAGTATATTATGGGGTCATGACCCCAATTTAGTTCAATGGCTTGAGGAGCACAAGAGGGTAATGGGAATGGATGTAGTAGCTGGATACAGCAAAAGTGGAAAGGTAGAGATGGGCGAGTAATAGATGTGATTGTACAACTCAAAAAACTAGAATATGTAAGAAAAAAATACCAAATGACCAACTGTCAATGGGGAATACATTTATTCACCACTAGGCAGGGAGACTGCTAACACTTACATCACTCTCCAACAAGTTGAACATGCTCTGCTCGGCAATCTCCTTGGAGTCGTCGAACTTCTCAAGTGCCTGTTTGATCTCGTCGTCTGTGACTTTGCCCTGACGTTTCTTCTTATAATCAAAGTCCAGACGGCGACCCTCCATTTTCTTCAGGTGATGCTGCAAAACAAGATCAGACAGTAAATCTAAATCCTTGACCTACAGATGACTTAGATTATTGTTTTTTTTTTCCAAAGTTCTGCACTCGTACCTGAATCTCCTTGAGATCTTTTTCATGGAGGTTCTGCAGTGGATCAATGAAGTTCTGCTTGACCTCCATGTCCAGAGCATCCTTAACCTCTCCCAGCTCACGCATGGCTTCCCCAGCGTCAATCAGAGCAAGGCCTGAAAAAAAGACATTTCGACAATAAAAACAAATGTACCACGCTCATTTCCATTTCAGTGTATGGTTCATCTCCAGTAATACTATGTCATTAGAATCTACAGCAGATTTTGAAGGCAGCTTTTTCTCTTTAAACAACATTTTAATGCCTTCACTTGTGAATAACAAAGGAAACTTCAGGCATCTTGTCTGGAAAATAAGCTCATGCATTTTTCATAACATTGTTGCTACGTCCTTGAGGGAATAAAATTATGCCACTTTGTTCCTGTGAAGCCTATAAAAGTGTTTCTCCACTTTCTGGGAGAAGCTTTAATGTGCTGCAGCTCACCAAAGTTAGACTCCTCCCCGAGCTCCCTGCCAAACCTCTGCATGGACTCTCCCAGGATGGTCTCAGTCTGTGTGTAGCCCGGTCCCTTCTCCTGGCCCCGCATACGTGACATGGAGTTCATCATGCTCATCTTGGCTCTGGTGGCTATAAAGACAAGGCACTAATGAAACTAAACACTTCCAGGGCCAAGTGTTTGTCTATGTCTTAAATTTTGTAGTCAGATAACACAATGCCTGAGGTATCAAAGTGAATCCTATTAAAATGCTTGACTGTAATTTGTTGTTTGGAGTTCATTTGGAGAGCTGTGAGTTTCATTCTCTCTAACCAGCTCCCACTGTGATTACATGGCCACTAGAAGTACAACATGGGCGAGAATATTCAGTTATTTACTATTATGGAAAATTCAAATGTGTAAAAGGCCAATAAGTCTCCAGGAAAAACATCATGTTGAGGGATATAGTTAAGAATCAAAACACACTACCAAAATAAAATCCACAAAAAAGACTTATTTTCAAGATAATTAAATTATGGAATTTACAAGAATAATGACTAATAAAGACTTGAAGAATTACTTACACAGCAATTAATACAACTTTTTAAAATAGATTTTAATGTAGCTGTTACTATTAATAATGCAATAATAAATGTTAACTGTCTGTTTTTTATGTATATGAATTAGGGTTGATCAGCATGGTTGAAATAATTATTTAGTAGGGATATTTTCTAGTATGTCACAGATATGGTGAATACTGTATATGTCAAATCACATAAAAGTATACTGGTGTTCAAATTAATAAAATATGCTCTACTGTTTTGCATCCATCATCGTCATCAACAGCCTTTTATTTTCTCAGGCATACACTGTATGACCCTCATTTTCAATGATGCTGAGATTACATAAGCAAAAAGAAAACAAACCAAACACCAAAAATACAATACAGTTCCTAATTAAAACAATTACATTCAAAGACATTAAGATTTAAAAGATTTAAAAGCATATTTCTAAATTGTCCCAGTGTTATTAGGGAATCAACATTTAAAGTACATTGTTGGTTACTCCATGAGTTTGGAGCACAAAATCTAAAAGCAGTCTTTTCATGTTCTTGTCTTGAGTTGAAAGTTGACCACAATAGATGTTAAGATCATTATTATCTCTTCCTTTATGTAATGGACAACCTGGGCAGACTGAATCCCTCATATGTGTAAAATGTGTTAAACTAATACAATCAGTTTGGTTCATTTTTAACATCAGTTTACTGGGAATAATTAATATGACCAAAAAAATTGTGATGCTAAAATGAAAAAATCATATTATGTTGAAAGTCAGTCAACACTATTTAATAATTGACTTGGCCTAATGTGTATTTGTGTACTTCTATACGACTGTATATCTATGTTTCTGTGTGTCAGTGTGGTTTTATGATATGTTCATGCTTATGATATATCATATTTTTTCAATATGTTTTTTAATAATCTTAATATTGACTCTTGAAAGACTGGCATTTGGGCTAAAAGATTCATGCTAGCTTCCTGCACAGCTAGTTTATGTCACCTGGGTTTGGCTGCAGATACTCAGTGGTCTTGGTCATGATGTCTAGCACTGCCCGAGCGGTGGTGTCCATCTTCTGTAAAGCACAATGTAAACAAACAAAATGTGGAAGGAGACACAGAAGGTACAGAAATAACAGTTAAAAAAAAAAAAGTGGGTCTTAACAAAAAAACAGGTAAGGGCCGAAAGACTGCAGGAGAGAGTGAGATGAATATAACAGCAATAAAACAATTTATGGATCTTTACACTGCCCACCCAGAAGATAAACAAAAAAGTGTTGCTTTGTTCTACAGCCTGATGGTGAGAGAAAGACGCGCAGAGCTGAGAGCCAGCATCCCTTCTGTGCTCTTGTTTCAGTGTGATGAGACTCGCCAGCTCCCAACAGCCTCTCTCTCTGCACCACATTAGAACCTCTGATATGTAAAGACAAGGGATCACATGTAAAGACACATATGCACTAACATGTGGTGATGCTTAAAAATACATAAGCACTCACATGTACATACATTTATTTAAAAAATCAGGCAATGTGTTATTCAGGGCTTGAATGTATTTGTGGAAGCACAAACCAACACTATAAGATACCACGATATGCACGATATGGGAGTCATTGAAATTCTTGATTAAATACAGTTCATACAAACTAGTGGCAGTGCAGCAGCATGATGTCACTGCAGGCAAACAAACTGCAGTGAACATTTCTGAGTTTCTGGGTTTGAACAGGATTTCTGATGAAAGAATAATTTAAATTATTTTTAAGACAAAGCAAAAACAAAGGGAGCTACAAACTCTGAAGGTATTAACATGTTTTAAATATTAGTTTATATGGTTTAAATATTAGCCCTCTAGCTGGGGAAGCTCTCAGCCAGATATGCAGGCATAATGTAAAGCTTTTGCTTTGTAAAGTAGTGGGTTGGAGACCACCAAAAGTTTCAAGGTAAGCAGGTTGCCATTTTCAACCAATTTCTTTTGCAACCAGTTTACATTCAGTGTCAGTGGTGGCAACAGCAACGAGTTAGTCCCTCTAGACCCTATTAAAGTGGGGAATTTGACAAAATGGTGAAGTTTGTCCCATATAATCCAATAAAATTGTTGGATCTTTGTAATGTTTGATCTCCTATTAACTTGCCTGCAACCGTAATGTTGGTGTAATCATTTAATATGCTCCTGCAATGATCTGTTGGGAATCCACAATATTTCCGATTGATTGATTGGTTTGATTATCTAGTAATGAATCTACTAATAATCTTTAGTGATGGTTGTCATTCTGAACGAAATGATAATGGGAGATTCAATAGAGTTTACTCTTGCCTTTTCCATATCAGTGAAGTCCTCATCGAGCTTCGTTCCTTCTGCTCCTCCAACTTTCTCACTCACTTTCTGCAAAACAAACAAAACAACAAAAAAAAAGGCTCAGTTTTAACGTTTGTCAGCTTGACAAAATTGTATTGCAGTGGGTATAAATATTAAAGGTGACAAATTCCAGAGAGGTCAAATCCAATTCAACAGTTCTCAGTACTGAAATGAAGATCATAATTAAAATGACACAAAAGTGACCTCAGGCACCGGTGAAGGGAACAAGAACAACATTTCAAGAGTTGCACATGGACTCTGCAGAGATGAACAAATAGAAGATTTCTCACAGGATTTGTAAGATTCTTTTCTCAGACTGTTTTTGTTAAGGGCAAAATGGAGATGTTTATATTGTCATTTTATTTATCTATTTGAAACTTTAGCCTTGTGGATGAGTCAGTAAGATGTAAGAGATACTGTTCTTTAGTAAATTACATATTAAATAGCATCAATGTTGTAATAAGAGAAGTGATTTGCCTTGTCAGGGTGTGAAGTGTGAACCTGCAACATCACCGGGTCGCAACTTCTCCACTCCAATTATGATCATGTCACACAACAAATGCACAGATATCAGCTTGACCTTGTGTTGCACATAACAGATCATACTGCAGTGTGAACCTCACCTCTCACCAGCGCTCACAGATAACAATGTCAGGAGTGTGTTGGTGACCTTTACATCTCTGATACTGATCTTTAATAGAATAGACCTGGCATTTTTTTGTGTTATTAATGGGTGAACAGCTGAACACTTTCTACAGCAATAGTCCCCAACCTTTTTAGATCGAGACCGCTTAAACAAAGCAAGGCTTGTGAGGCTCTGTTGCAGGTTGCAGTGTGTCTTTATGTTCTGAGCAGATCAACCAAAAGGTGATTTGATTTTTGCTTCTCAGATTGGTTTGTTGAATTATTTTAGAGGACAGAGGGGATGAAAAATACTAATAAAATCTTGACAAAAGTCAGAAAAACAAATTATTTTTTTTTGCAACAGAAATATTTTTCACATCTTACTCGTCCTGTTAGTCACCTTTTGACCCCTCAAATTTTTCTTGGAACTCCTTTGAGCCCTTATCTGACAATATACTGTATATAGAAAAAACAACAAAGGTACACACACCAACATATAGTTTGCAGTAAACAGAAGCATACACATCCCTCCTACTCAGTCTAGACAAATGACAATGTGGTAGCTCCTGGCTTTAAAATAACAGTATCAGATTCTCCATCACTGCTGGAGACAAATGCAGCAGGAGAGAGGGCAATAAAATATCAGAAATGGAGGAAGAGATGAGGCATGGGCAGCAACAAGCTGTAAGTGTTGTCCTTTGTAGCTTCAGACTTGGCATGGATCCATGTGCACAGGCACAAACACAGAAATAATTCCTCTGGGCTGCCGTTCCCTCACTCTCTGTCTGCTGATAAGATTTCCAGTTCTGCCACCATCCAGCTTCGGTCTGTGATGTAACCAGACGCCTAGAGGGGGCAGCAATCTGACACAACAAGGCCAGACACGGCCCTCAGAGGAAGGACCGAGGGAGAAAAAACAACTTTCAGGGAACGTCACAGTGCGTGACTATAGAAACCATGAAAGCTAAGGTCAGTAGGAGAAGTCTTTCCTCAAGTAAAAGACAGAATAATCACACTGTACATGTACTTCATGGACGGGATGAGTCCATTTTACATTTTTGGCTATTAAATGTTCACGCTGGTCTTTACACTGGCACTGCTGTAGTAGGAGAGAGAATAAATGGTCTTTTGAGTTTAGCCATTTTTTTTTAAAGATCCTAAAAAAATGAAGTATTTGGAATCAAGCAAGTCAAAATGAGATGTATTTTTCCAGGGGTAACACACAGAGGGGTGATCTGTGACAGACAGAGCAGGAGGGTTTAAGAGACTAAGCCTGTGACAGAAGTTTATACAGCATAAGACTTTCTGAGAATTGGTGCTCTATGAGTCATCTTAGCAAAGACTGATCCCACTTGTGAAACAGCTCAATATTCTCACAGCAAAGCAAAGCAAAGCAAAACACACACACACACACACACACACACACACACACACACACACACACACACACACACACACACACACACACACACACACACACACACACACACAGTGGAAGTTTAACAGCAAGCCACATTTCCTGTCATTAGTTTCACCTACACATCCCTACAATGTCTTCAAATCCTCCTTGAGCTTGTCGTCATGGAGACAGGTATCTGCCCGTGCATGGCTTATCGGGGAACTTCCTGTTTTTTCTCTCACTACTTTTGTCAATTCTCGTGTCCTCAGTCTCATATCCTTTTTTCCTTCCCTCATGTCAGGCCTGCTGATCAAACACTAATGGGGATACGTGCCTCACAAGAGCATCATCACCGCTGGGGAGATGATGATGATGTGAGCTGCTGAGATGGAGGTGAAGATGGCTGTATGGATGCGTGTTAGACTGGGTCCTCAGCTGTGCCAACACAAGCGACACAGTGACGCTTCTAGTGCTCGTCGAAGACATCTAATCACGTAGTGTACAATTTTACACCTGGGATACATTATGAATGCAGTTACATATAACTACTCTCTGGTTTCAGATAGGAACATGATGTGAATTCATATAAGAGACGGCACATGCCTCTATCTTAGACAGAAACTGGGAAAAACAATGATGCCTCCATTTGTAATTCACACCAGACATAGCACATTTTTAAAAAATCTTTGCTTGCAGTAATATTTCACAGCGCATAACGACTGCACTTAATGACACAGTCACTGTTTTTGGTACTATTGGAGGGTATTGCCAATTAATATTCTTCTACAGAGAGAATTAGTCTGATGTTCTGACCGAAAGATGACAATCACTGTTCGTGTCCACACCAGGTTTTACAGTCTCATAGGCGAAGTGACAGCTTCAAGATCACTGAGATTTAAAAAACAGAACTATTCTTTCTTCTTCAATGTTCCTGCAGAAATATAAACTCTTATCCACCGATTTTCCAACTGAACTTGACCACCACATATTGCACTACACACAGCTTCATACATTACTGCCTCCTCTCCTCCCTGCTTGTACTGAGCAGGAAACATGTCTATTTTAACACCACTAGCATTAACTACACCATGGGTACTTGGTTAGACAATCTCATGTGTTTGTACTCAGGTGGAAAATCTGATTTATAAATCTGATCCTTGATTGAAGAGAAAACCAACAGTGCTTTGAGTTTTGAGGACCAAGGTTGAAGACTGCTGCAGTAAGAGCACTGGAGGTGGTCGACCTCCCCTCATACAGTATTCAGAGCTCTAAATTCAACCATATGTTATTCGTGTGTGTGTATGTGTGTGTGTGTGTGTGTGTGTGTGTGTGTGTGTGTGTGTGTGTGAGTCTGTGTCTGTCCCACATCCATGATTTCTTTGGCTTAGAGATAGGAAGGGACTAGGGAGTCAGAGTCAGTACAAGTCTGTCATTTCTCGAGCTAAATAGATAAGAAACAATCAGTCTAGGGGACCTGCGTGAAGGTTGGGAGAAGCGGAGAAACTGAATGAATAAAAATGAGCTGTTGGTGGCTGTTTTGAGTAAGGGCAACAGTGCTGCTGTGCACACTGCTGCCGATGGCTGCTGTCAATGCCTGTTCAACCCCCCAGACACTTCTTTTCAAGTTGAGAGCAAAGACAGAGCTGGTGTTGTGCTTTAAAGGCTGCAAGCTGAAGAGACAGAAATTTATTACAATGATGGAAGGGAATTGCATGCCAGGGTACACTAAGACACATGAGCACAAGCACACAGAGACACTGAAGGAGAATATAGCATGTCACAGCCAATAACCATGGGCCTGATGACTGATCCTTTACTCCCAGTGACTTACTAAATGTAACCAAGCCACTAATCCCACGTAATAGCCAGTAAACTACAGTTCTAACACCTCCTGAGGAACCGGCAATGTCACTGTGCTTTCACACATAACTGATCTTTGCTCCTCCCCCCAACAACAACCCATCTTTTCATTCTCCACCCATCACTCCTCTTTCTTGTGCTCCCTGCAGGGGAAGGGCATAACAAGGTGAGCCGAGCAGCAGCGATGGCTGTGTGAGGTGAACTTTACAGGGATGCGCAGGATGCGCAGCTGGTTGCTGGGAACAGCAGTGGCGTAGATGATATGTAACCTGTGACGTCACAGCTTGCAACATCACATACTGAGCACACGCACTCATAGTCAAGAAGACTGTCGTGTACGATGCTGATACATGCGAGTGGATGAACATGCAGCTGAGTCGTGATGCCTCCAGACAAAGAGGCAATGAAGGGATAAGGTTTTGCTGCAGAGCTTGAGGCAGGTTATTTCTAATACACCACAGCCTTTGTATTCTAGGCTACTTGTATGTTAATGAGTTAATGGCATGTTTTAAAACGTATTGAAAACACTACTAATAATTAGTTCCAAATATGGTTTCTCCACAAAAAAAGTACAATTTCATCACAAATTCATATTATACCTGAACGTCTGAACCTACTGAACACATAAAGTAAATACGCAAATGTTGCTCATTTTGAAACTGCTTGAACAAAATGTCTCCTGCTTCATTCTCAGTGTTTCTGCACTGATGCCTTCGGTTTTTCACACAGAGACACTTTCCCCCTTAAGAAGATGAATGTGAAAATAGTTCTTTAGTGTCAAACTCTGCACATACATCATTCTGCACAGTGAAGGTCAAACATCCATGTGAGGTCACAAAAAGCAAAACACATTTCTGAGTGGAGGGGGCAATAATATATGATAAAAGACACATAATAACACTAAATGGATATGTGCAATGAGGAGGGAAACCAAAGGGACTGAAATAAAGTAAATGTCTCTGTGAGTGTACAAAGACACAGTGTCCGCTTTAAGCTAAAAGCTACTGCTAACAGTTGGTAATTAGCGCTAAATACAAAGTACAGCTGACCCAGATGGGAGTGCCATTGGTTTTGCAGGCTTATGATCATAAAACAAAGTATTGGGCAAATTATGACCGGATGATGGCACTAGGTGAAACATTAGAGGATCACAACTCATCCTGAGGGGAACATGAATGTCTGCTCCAAATTTCATAACAATCCATCCAATTGTCTGAACCATACTGACACTGCCTTCCCTTGAGCACATCCTGCTGATGTGGTTAAAAAAACGAACATACACCTGCTAATGAAAACCTTCAGGTCTAGTTCACACAAGGCTTTAGATCTCTCTCTTCACTTTCTATTTTTCTCCAACTGGCAGCCATGTTAACCAAATCAGACCAGATTAAATATGCTAAATGGGGAGAGGAAAACAGCCCAGAGATCTTGCCAAGGGCTGCAGGGAGCCCTCCCTCCCCGATCCCAAAATCTCTTGCATCATCACAAGGGTCAGACAGCAGAGTGTCCTGACTTGCTCTCGCAGTGGATCGTTTTAAGAGCACGTAGCTCCTCCGGTGGCAAAAACAAGGTGCAGAAGGTGAAAACCAGCATGATGTAACAGCTCAACCTGCCTGCAATGCAAATAGGGATTCTGCACTCACAAACACGAAACCTCTCAAGTCATGCAATTTACTCCTGTGAAAAATAATTTACGCAGCATTATTGCAAGCCCAGACTGATAATGTCACAAGCCCAAAGGGAATTTCTCAATCACCAATGCCACTCATGCCAGAAAGGTCAAAGGTCAAAAATACATACTCTGTACTCATTTAAAGAACAGCATCACAAGAATTTCTCAAACGAAATATGAAACATCAGTTGTTTGACAATGTATTTATGCATTTATAGCCTACTAAGTAAAACTGGTATTAAAATTTTAAATATGGATTTTGAAAGACCACTGGAAACATAAAAATGTTTCAGGTTTAAGATAAAAAAAATTGAAGTATTTCAACTGAGATTTAAGGTGAGCACAGGATAACTTCCCCCCTTCAGCTGATGAATGTGAAAACACAGTCACAGGCTGCACAGTGAAGGTCAAACATCCACATGAAGTGACAATAAGCAAAACCCATTTCTGAGTGGACGAGGCATTGATATATGGAAAAAGACACATAATAATAACACTAAATGGATATGTGCAATGAGGTTATTTTAAAGTTAGGTTAGGTTAGGTTTTAAGGTTATTTCTCCTAATGTATCCTAAAAAACTATTACCAGGTATTAGATCACAGTCTGCTATATTTAATCAGGAGAGACAATTCACCTGCAGGCTGGCAGTATTTCTTTTCTATAAAGAGACCTGCCCACACAGATTAATGAAAACACTCCTGGAGAGTTTAAAGCAGGGTTTTACACCTGTGTAAGACACCCTGAGCTAATACTATTAAACAGCTGATGAGGAAACTGACCTGAGACACACTCTGACACACAAAGCGTCTGTTGTTGCTTTTAAACGGAAATCCAGGATTAGATTACTTTACTCACAGCAGAACACGGTGTGATCAATACTACAACATCATATCTATACATGCACGCATGAGCCTGAGGTGAGGATGCTGACTTATTTGTTCACAGGTTTCTAAATCTGTTTTTTGTGTTGCTCTGAATCATAAATACATGTTGTTGGATTAGTTCAGCCTATCATAAAAGGAACACAAAATACTTTTGGACAATTCTCATCTTTAAAAAAGCTGCTTCAATACTTAATTTTACTATAATGACATTTTTTTTTGCTTTATCTGGTGTATTTCCTACTGTACGCCACATAAAGAGGGAGGAGAAAAATAATTATGATTTTGTTATTTGTGTGTTCAAGAATGCAATTGCTTTGTTATGGAAACCCCCACTAAAACCATGTCTCAGCCAGTGGTTAGACAGATTGTCAGGCTGGCTGGAAAATATTTTGTAATGGGAAAAACCCAAGGACTTTGAAAAGGTGTGACGTTCATTCATGGACTTCCTGAAAAATAATCCCATAGTAGATTCCCACAACACATCAACTCTATCTTTATTTAAAGTACAAAGCTTTGTCTTGAGGCTCCACTTTGGCACAGCATTGCTTTGAGCTAAATTATTGGGAAATAGGAAGTTTTGCAGGTATTTGTTCATAAGCCATAGCATGATGGTGCTAGAGAGTCAGGGCATCACCAAAGTTATTAAAATTCATCCTGAGTGGGGCATAAATAACTGCAACAAATTTCATGACAGTTCATCACCTACTGACACATACTGCACCCTTCATACTGTGATAATGTAATTTCAACAATCCCCTTTACTGCTTTACACCTATGCTCTTAGCTTTCACAACTGTTCTGTTAGCATTAGCATCAGTCACATGGCGCCCAATGTGAGGTGCACAAGGAGTGTGCTGCTGCTGCTGCTGCCGCTGCTCTCCTCCCCCCCTGTCTCCCACACCTCCTCCCTCCTCTGCTGCTCACTAGTCTAATCCTGGCTGGGCACATGGAGGCCCCTGCTTTAAATACGCCCAGGGTGGAAGAGGGAGATTAAAAATGACAAGAGTGATTAGTGAGGCTATTAGGAGGACAGCCCCTGCTGCTGGACAATAACAGGATAGGATCTGAATCTTCCTGACAGCAGTAAAACATCCCGTCCCTCCTTCTCCTCCTACCTGCTCCCTGACTGCCCTTTTTCCCTCTGCGGGGAAGGATCTGTGTGGAAGCATCTCCAAATATGTCACTGAGGAAAACCGATACGCTCATCACATTTTTCCCTCTCATTTAATCTGCACTTGGGTTCAGCAAGCATGTGTATAAATATATATATATATTTTTTCGTTTTTCTGCTTCATTTTCACCTCGGAGGAAAGCGGTATGGAAACAGAACGGCTAGGGTCAGTTGGGAAGATGACAGTGAGCTGCCAAAACCTGAAAAGTCAAAAACAATTGCATAACAATGCCCAGAAGATCTTTGTCTCCCTTGTTTTTCCCCCTTTTTTTTAGATAACCTCTCCTGTTTTCTTCCTTCCTTTCTACTTCTGTCTCTACTCCAAATACCCTCAATGCCTTGCTGTTCTCATTGTCACATTTCTCATGCAACACTGCGCCGAGTATTCTGACTGCTGGACTGTGACTCAACAATATGTCTGACTGCGTTCACCTGGACTGGAATCTATCCTGCCACGGTTAAACCTCCAGCTTGCTAGGATTTCTAAGGACATTAACACCAGAAGGACAAAACTGGGAATGGATATTAATACTTTATTTAAGACCAAACCT
Source organism: Seriola dumerili (assembly GCF_002260705.1). NCBI lineage: Eukaryota > Metazoa > Chordata > Actinopteri > Carangiformes > Carangidae > Seriola > Seriola dumerili. Next base: position 425,078 of record NW_019186497.1, read on the forward strand.
ATAATTGTATTGGCCATCCTGAGAATAGACCCTTGCTCTCGTGGAATCAGGGAGAAAATCCATTTGTTATTCTTAAATCCTGGTGGTCAGAGCCAATGTGGGGGTGGCTGGTTCCTGCTCCAACTACAGCTGTTTCAGGATGATAGTAATCCCACAGAACATCAAGGCCTGGGGCGGCATTAGAGGGGAGAAAATTCAACAATGCCGCTGGTGTGGATGTTTTACAAAAACAGTGTTGGACGGCCTACCAGGACACAAAGGTGGTAGTCTAAATTAGCTGGTTGGTTCAGACAGTTCAGTACCTGTACAGACAGGTAAGCGTCAAGCACAGACTGACTGGATGAGCACCCAGACAGGACCGGGTGCCAGCTGTTTCCCCTGTCCAGACTCATGCCAGCATCAGTCCACTGGTTGGCCATGTTGCTTCACTGACCTCTATCCACTCTGTGTGAGTGGCCTGTGGCTATTATAATCTGATTTGTAAGCCTTTGCATGGCTCTTATGTAACAGCAGGGATGAGTCTGTAGCTGGGGAGATGTGTGCACACACTCCAATCCATCCATGTACCGCTCAGTAAATGGGAGAGAAGGGGGAGAGGAGAGGGGGAGAACCAGCTGGCACTGTGTGTGTGTGAGGAAAGCGTGCCAGAGTTTGTGAGCGTTGGGACATGTGGAGATGATGATGATGAGACAAAGATGGAGGACGAGTAACAGCACACACGACATGAATGGTAGCCAGCTTTTGCTGCTACACAATGGGATTGTGTGTGCATTGCTCTTGACTAATATCAGTGAGTCTGTTTACTGTAAATCCACAGCAAAACAGAGGTATTTTTTGGAATGTATTTTTACAGAGTAAGTAAAGAAATGAATCCTTCACCCATTGGAAGCATCTCCTCTATTGTACTAAAACTGCTTCATCATGAAACTACATTGCTAATGCTAAGTATCTTCTGGACAATCATACTCTCAGTACCTCCCTGCCAGACCACCTATAGCTCTGCACGGGGCCCACAAGAAGGTGTGAAAGACTCAATGTGTTCAATTTTCTCTTTTAATTCCCTCTCACAATCTTTTGTGAACCACTTACTGCCATTCTCACTCATTTGCTAATATCACCTGTTTACTGAGGTGTATTTTTCTTTCTGTTTTTGTTCATACTTTGTCCTTTCTTTCTTAAAATCTATCCTCTTTCCATCTTAATATCCTTAGATATCCACTGGATATTTGACTAATCATATTATTGAGAGCTAAAATAATGAAGCCACATCTTAATAAAATTGGTTTAAACATACAATTCCATTTTTTTTCATTTTTGCACACTTAATATATTCATTTAAATGCAGAATAACATTTTTCGCCAAATTGACTCTCTCCAAATCAGTCTGGGTTCATGTTTTGTTTCACTTCATTCATGGTGACCTACTGTGGTGCACACTGGCCAGTTTTCTGTTGCCATTTTTCATGGATGTAGCTAGGTACCTAGCCATATAAGGAAGCTGACATCCCATCCAAGGGATTTAACTAAAACCTACTCCAGAAAGTAAAATTTCTTAGTAGCAATCAGGTAGGTATAAGTGACTGTAAGTGAAGAAAGATGCTGATAAATTACATTTGTGCTTGGTGAATAAAAGAAAGAAAGAATAAAATAAAGGGTGAAAAAGCAGCTTCAGAGTTTTTTGTGCACAGAATATCAGCTATTAGTATATTCATCTTAAATCAATCAAAGATCAGTTATCAGTTATTGGTTAAAGACCATCTCTTTTCACTCATCACCAACATAAAAGAGAGATCAACAAGATTTTTATAAATGATGCTTCATTCTCACAGAGTGACTCACCATTCACTCAAACACACTCAGGAAACCACACATACACGCACATACGTACACACGCACGCACACACACACACACACACACACACACACACACACAAAGCACAACCAGCTCCATAAACAACACGCTAGCTTTCTCTTTCACTGTACTTCATCGTCACTCTGCAATTTCCATTTCAAACGAGAGAGTGTCTCTCAGAAGAGATAATGAGAGAGCTTTGAGGCCTGTAGAGGCCTTGACTTATCTCCAGCACATAACTGAAAAAGGAAACATGTTTATTTATCCTGTAGGTCCACAGTAATATCATTTTAATGTTTACCCAGCAGTGTCGTGAGTTAAATCTGTGTGGGTGTAATGATGGTGTTGTCTAGGATAAGGAAAACTGAAAATCAGTATTGATGACAGTTATTAAAGCTCAGTTTGAGACTGCTGCCTCTGCTGTGTGTGTGGATGTATCTGTAATCCATGTCGTCCAGCTACCAGTCAGGATAAAGTTCTGTACTGTAGATCTCACTGCCAGTTTATTAGTCATAAAGAAGTAACATTAAACCAGCTTCAGCTTTAATTATATTGTGAATTGTGAATTTGGAATAATATTAAATCTGATCAATATTTCTGGAGATGGGTTATTGCTATTAGAGAGCAGGCAGACTATATATATGTCTATATATGAAATATAATGATCCACACACACAATCTCAGCACATAGTCATGCATTATCAGAGACTCAGGAGGATTGTAGTGCGTCACCAGCTAGTTAGCTCAACGCCAAGGCTTTTATATGTGCTGAATTTAGAAAGAGGAGATTATAATATTCACTTTAAAATCATGATCACATTAGGTAACTGTGGGTGAAGTGACACAGCAGCCACGTTATAAATCCACTGCTTTCTTGACTTGTTGTAGGAAACCATGGTGTTGGTTTTCTATCATTGCAGTCTAGGGGGGAACAGTGAGGGGGGTGCAGGAAACACACCAGGATGTGCTTCTTGGCAGGAAAAACCCTCGCTGATTTGTCCCTCTGAGTGGACGTTTGACCTTTTGCACAAATTGTTCACACTCATAGATGCACATACACACAGATGAGAGAAAGTGATCCGCCTGATGTTTCATGTAGGTAATGATTTAAAAAAAACTTAACTAAGTCTGCAATTAACACAACAATGTATCTCCCCACCATCAGTCGATGATTGATGATTAATCGATAGTCTTTAACTGTTTACCAATGAAACAGAGAAGAATTTCACAAAATAATCTTAACCCAATCCACTTACGAGCTTTCTCTGGTGGCCTTCATCGATGTAAGGTCATTTGTGCTTTCAAAGGCCATGAGATGCAGTTGAAAGCTCTGGAAAAGCCAGTGAGTGGTTTACTGACTGATTTAGGATTATTTTGTCAAACGTCTGTTCCCAAGGTTCAATAATGAACTTTCATGCCCAGAGTCTTTGCCACTTCTTCTGTTGTGGTTAATCTGGCGAACATGACAGGGCATGTTTCATAAAGGGTGTACACCTGTAGAGACTCAGAAGATAGCCAAGATGTAGAACATTTGATTACTGATATCTAAAGGTCAAAGGAAAGATTTAAAATTAGAGGACAGAGGCAACGTTTTAAAAAAAAAAGAGGAGGAACGGAGATTCAGCATGTGAGACAAAGAAAAAGAGAAGAAAGAAAATAAATATGCAAGGCAAGCAAAAATAAATATGGAGAAACTAAAATAAGTTCTGAATCAGTTCTAATTCTTCACTGTATGATAGGCCTACTACATATTTTATTGTTGAGCCGAAAAAATCGGTCAATTAGAGTGGATGATCAACACAATTGGCAACTGTTTTGAAAATAGAAAAAACATAATTTTTCAAGTAAAAATGCCAGAATTTCCCGCATTGCAGCTTCTCCAATGTAAAGGTTTTGTGCTTTTCTTTGCCTGTGATTGTAAACGGAATATCTTCAGGTTTAGACTGTTGATCAGACAAAACAAGTCCATTTGAAAACATCAACTTGGAAATTAGGAATCTGTGATGGACATAATGCACCATTCATTTGCAATCACAATGAATAAAAATGTCAAAAAATGTGTTTTGTTTTTTCATATAATTATACGCCATTTATGGGTACAATGAAGTACACATGCTCCACAATGTATAATGTATAAATAAAATACATATCTATACATATATAATAAACTAAACACATTAGAAAACACAGATGACAGTAGGGCTGAACGATATTGGGAAAAACAGACATTCTGCGATATGAAAAAAATACAGGAATTTTGACCATTTGACTCGTTTTCACTTGTTTTTAGATTGTGGTTAACATCTAGCGGGGGCGGGACCTGCTTTGGTTGGGAGTGGTTAGGGTTTTGTGCATGCAGAGCCTACATGTCACTCATTAGCAACACCCAAGAAGTAAAATCGGAATAAATTATACTAGACAGACTTTTCTTGTATATTATGGAAAATGAGAAAGGTGCGAGGTTTCTTTTTGTATCAAGAACCAAAAAAGTTGTACCTTGACAGGTTTGATTTAATTTGCCTTACTTGACATTGCATGTACTGTGATGTGACTATTGCCCATGCTCACATCGCAGTGATGATGCTGAAATGATATATTGTGCAGCTCTAGATGGAAGAAAAGATCCAACTGACAAAGGATCTGCAGCAACAGCAGGGGTATGAATAAGATAAAGAGAGAGGACAGTATGTCAGAGGGTATCTGCTGTGACAGCATGCAGACAGAGAGACTGTGTTTGCATCAATGGGAAAAACAAGATCTGGTCATAATCTACCAGAGGTGTGCAGACAGTGCCCGTGGTCAGTGAGTGCGCAGGAGACACCAAACACACTCGAATAAACTGCCTGAACCCATTAAGCTTTCCATGCAACAGTACACTGAAGCCAAACAACCGCTGCCTAGCATGAAAGAAGATTCATTATCATTGATGATGAAGATAAATGTCTTTCACTTCTAACTTCAAGCTGAACCATCCAGCAGCGACAGCAGAGTAATGGGTCCTAGAAGAAACAAGCAGCCGTGCATTTACACTAAAATCAATAAAGCAGCAAAAAACTGATTTCTCGTCCTCCAAACTCTACCACAGACTTTCAATCACACTGCACCAATCCCTCCCAAAAGAAACAATAACATTAATACATCCAGTGGCTTGTGTGACCCATTAAAAGAGGAGAAAATTGAAAAGCCTCAGCAGACCAACATTCTGTATACTTGATATTGATTATCTGCTGTTTAACATTGGTCGGGTTTGATTAGATTTCCTGTCCATAAAAAAGGTCACTACAGGAAGGGACAGGCAAAGCAGAAATGCAATGATGCCCATAATATTGATGACTATTGCTGCAGCTTTATATTCATACATGGAGAGGTGTGTGCCGAGGAATATACATTTATACTAAAATAATGAAATATTTAGACTTGAAGTGATTATCTAATTGGTTGGGCAAAAAAAAAAAATGTGAATACATCACCATTGGAAAATTATAATGAATTTTTTTCACTTTTTTCTAACATTTCATAGACAAATCCATCTAATTATGAATAAAATATAACTCATAAATATGATAATGATAATAAAAATAATACTTTAAAATGTTACATTAAACAATTTGGAGTGAAAACATTGTAAACTACAGGAGATTATTTACAAAAAGGTTGACAAAATCCAGATTATGTTCCAGTATAGTAACAGAGAATTCAATAAATGACCTGCATCTGACCTGGTCTCTTACTAATGCCTGTAAATCAATGTATTAAATTGCGAATCTATTTTAGTCAATATGTCTCAGTGCTATATATAACAAGACAACAGACTGCAAAATGGAAGGCAAGAAGTCAGCATATAACAGTGTATTTGCTCGTATCTGTATAGGTTTAAATTGAAAGCCTGTTCTTGACCCTGGAAACAGGGTCACACAAAACAATCACACAAGCTCAATTAGCAGTTTTCTGGAGCGTTCAGTCAAATCACAGATTCTTCCTCAGCAGATGTAGTTTGCTCAGTTGTCATGGTGCTGCAGATGTTATATTTTCCATTTTCCCTCAGAGAATTTTAGGATCTTCTTGTCTATGTGGGCTTAAAGGTTGGTATTGAAAGCTCTATCTTATATTTCTAAAATCTCTTCTTAAAGTGAAGGTGTTAAGATATAGTTTAAAAGCTTGAAAATAAAAGCATAATTTGCCCAAAAAAGAAGCTAAAAAGAAAATGACAAAATTGTATGAAAATAATGTATTATATTTTGGTTTTGCTATGATGGTACCACATTACTTTAAGTCCACTTATTTAGCATTTATAAGCGGTATACAAATGCTTATTAAATTGCTTATAACACACTATAATGTAATTGTACACATTTATAAGGACCTTTCACATTTTACAGTCTGTCTTTTGTAGCTCTAAACATTCATGATACAGGTATTGGTGTTTTTTATGAAGACAGATGCACAATAACTTCTAAGACTGGGACAAAAACTAAAATCTTATCAATTGAAATTGTGTTTAGACTCCTTTCCCAGGATTTTCATCCTTAAAAGGAGCTGTGTATAAGTGCTGCTATTGATACAAAGCCAACGTTTGCATTAACAGCTGTTTATTTGACAGTCTAAACGAAACGTTGCGAGTTCAGCATCAAACCTTCATTTGTCTTTCCTTCTACTGAAGTTAGCATGCTATCCAGTTAGCCCCAGTCAGACCGGACCATCATGTCACTTTCCGATAGCGAGTCACTGTCTGCACTGAAGAAGTAACGTTGCTCAGAGGGCATATTATTACCCCCTGTATTGTAAATGCAACAATAGGTGAAGCTCTTCGCAACACTGGTAATAAACCGCTGTTGATGCACCTAATGCTTAGGTGTCTAATCCACAGCTCAGGCGGTGGGTGGTGTTACAGAAAAATCACTTTGTTTATCATTCAGCCTGTAGCACAAGTCAGGAAGATGATGAAGAGGCTTGTTTATGCAAAGCACCAGCGTGATTAAATTACTCATTAATCAGCTGCATAATAAACAATAACAGAGCAATTATGACATAATAGTAAGAGGTTTTTAAAATTGATTACTATATATAATAAAAGTTAAGTAGCCTATATTTAGTGAATTATACCAAAACGGAGCTTACATACTGTGCCTGTCTCTTCAAATGATCATCATTACACATTTTTGAGTATTTTTTAATCTAAAATGAATTGAAGCTTGTGAGAATTTCAAAATTACATGTGAGGACTGACATCCCCAGATTAAATCAACTAAAAATACTCCTCTGATAAAAACAGCAAGGAGGAGTCATAAAATCTCTGACCCCATCACATGGTACGTTTGGCGGTCTGGTCCGGCACATGCAGCACGTTTCACAGATTACTGCTGCAGTGCTTGATTCTGAGTCACACACAGCTCCAATATAATGCAAAGTCACTGTGCTCTGATTAATCTGAATATAATCCCTGACGAGCCATTCAGTCTCAACTCTGCAGTTGGTGGGAGGACGCCGACTGAGTTTACTGTGTGTCCATGACTGAGATCAGATTACATGTTTTTGCTTTTGTTTTTTTCTTAGTGGGGGAACATGTATCCTGTCCGCCCACAAGACTGTTGGACACCCTCTTTAGCAGACATGTAAATACAATAAAGCATGTCCTCTTCCCTCCTACCCCTCATTACTGTCCCTTCATCAGTAAAATTAGGCATTAGACTGAGGGCCTGATGCTACAGCTGCATGAAAGCACAGCTTCCCCTCGTCTTTTTTTCCCAACATCCTCCTCTTCTCTCCCCTTAACTCCATTAAGCCCTCCTCTCATCTCTTCCTGCTCTCTGCTATACACTTTATTCCCGCTCTCCATCATCTTTCCTCTGCTTCCTTCCTTTCCTGTTATATGCTTTCATTCTATTTTGCTCAACTATTTTTTAAGCCATGCTTGCTGTGCCTGATTAAGGATGTCATTCATGTCAATGTCGGTCTAACAGACTGATTTGTGACCAGATACCTTCACAGTTACATTCCCATCAGCCTCAGCTATATTGTGTGCTTACTGCTATTTTGCACTGATTGAAACACTGATGATATACAAGCAGAACTATAATATTAGTTCATGCCTAAATCTTCAGAGACAAGACTTAACAGCACACAGGGATCCTTATGGTTCTGTGAGGCTGTACTTGGGCACAAAAGTGCTTTGAGCTAAATGCTAATGTCGGCTTGTAAACATGCTGACAATGAAAATGCTAACACACTAAATTTATGCAGGTTTGTTCTCCTCTCAGTTTGTTGTGTTAGCATGCTAGCATTTGCTCTAAACACAAAGCACATCTGAGTCTGATGGGAATGTCACATTTTTGCAGGTATAAATTGATATTTCAACCTGATGATCACCAAAGTGATTACAATTCATCCTGAGGCGGACATGAATACATGTACTAAATTTAACACCAATTCATCCAATAGTTGTTGAAACATTTCACTCAATAACAACAAATCTCAACCTGCTGGTAGCGCAAGAGCAAAAATCAAGGGCTCAACAAAGTCATTAGGATTCATCCACTGGGGATCTTGAATATCTGTACAAATTCCATGGCAATCCATCTGATAATATTTTTGGTGGGCCAACTGACCGACCGTCATTAGCATCCATGGAGCCAAGACTAATGATGATAACTTTTCTGTTTACACCACCGCCACACAAATAGACTGCATAGTACTGCCACACACACACACATCTCTAAATACTTCCATGCTCTCAACAAGGCACACCCCTGTGAAATGAGTTGCAAAAGACCTTTATTTTGACACCACCCTCTGGCCAGTTATTACATCATTACTGCTACCAAAACAACTTTTGTCCATCTAACACTTTGATTGTCACACAATTGCATTATTAATTGCTCTACAATCAGCATTACGGCTCAGTTCTTTTCTTGTCTTGTTTAGTATGATGTGTTACAACTATATAACTTCATTAATACAAAAACGTTTTTCTGTTTCAAACCTTGCCCTGAAACACGATTGTGTTGTGTGACTTGTTTCATGACCTCAGTCTGATCATTGACCTTTAATCCTGTGTTTATGCACTACACATGACAGACAATACCTTGTACAAGGTCTCTGGGGCTGTAAACACATCCATATCGGCAAATGATGCTGCATTGCCCTTCATTATATCCACACCATGTCTGCAGCTATAACAAAAGCCAATAACCAACGCGGTCCATGGGTTTTGAGGAGCGTGTACTGCAGGCTTCTGGGTTATAGATTTGGGTAATAATGAAGTGACCTAAATGTCCCTGAAGTCGAGGTAGGTGTGTGTGTATGTGTGTGTATAGAGGTAAAGAAAAACCTAATATATTATTTTGTTGTGCAATATTGCTGAATTTCAGTTACTTCAAGTCATACTGATGGTCAATATCTTTAAAAGCATATTTTAAAGGGAAAATGAAAACAAAAGGGCCAACCCTAGTTTTCCATTAATCATGTTTGATAAGGCAAACCTTTTCCTAATGCTTAATAACAGGTTCAGAGAATTCCCCTTTTCAAGCCTCAAGCCATCGCCCGTCTCTCCTGCAGTGGTTGATGCCCAGAATATATAATATACCAGTCCTGAATAAAACATCAACCATGGCCTGAATACTGATGCTGAGAGAGGGAGGATGAAAAGAAGGGAGAGGAAAAGAGAAGAGAGAAACCAGGGTCAGCAATGAACAGCAGCTTACTTTCCAAAGACAAAACAAAAAACCTCAAGTGACTGTCACTGTCAGAAAAGGAATGAATAAATCTGCAGCAACACCATGCACCAAAGTTTTTCATCACTCAGCACATCCTTCTTCTTTGACAGATATGAAACTGGCTAAAAATCATTCATTCAGATTTTTTTTTTTTTTCTGGATGAGAACATTTAATGAGTTTACCCCTCTCCAGTGCTCTTATTCAAAAAAAAAAATTCAAAATGTGCCGACAGCATCTAACCACAGGACAAGCTAAGAATAGGACTGGTACAGCCCGTGTCCGTCTGCTATTAACCTCCAGAACAAAGCTGACGTCAGAACACTGAGGACTCCACAGTCCAGTTTTCAACCCTCTGGCAACTGCATGTGCACTCCTGTAAAAAGTGATACCGCTGACTGTTTATTCAAAGTTCTTCCTCTTCCATTCAATAGTTTCACTAAGTTGATGGGATTTATTGAGCTATACAGAATGTCAGACTTGTCATTGTCTTGTTTCTGGCTACACATTTCTATTGCAATGTGTAGTAGCACCTCTGGAGGTGGTGAGTCATGTTTTTCACATGATCAGGAGTCAACAGACAAAAACTCATTGTTGTAATGTTGGATGAGGATTAATGCACTGTCAGGGAAATGAATGGGAATATTTGTTGGAGGTGAGGCAATGGAGGTGACATTTTACACTTCACTAGTCAAAAAACTGTCACTGCTGGCTTAATAAATAGAGAAACATGTCTGAGAACCAGTGAAAGATTTCCCTGTTTGAAAACTTTAGGAAGTGAGCAGCCTTCAGCAGCCAGGAACAAATATCTGAGAAAGTTTTGCTGTTTGCACTTGTCAAAGGGCTCAAGGAAATTTATGCCTGTTTAGCAAGACCAAGCAAAGGACAGCAGAGCAGCCAGGGAAAAGGTCTCCTGATGGAGACATTTCTGATAAAGGGCTCTACTGTGGGAAGTAAAAACTCTTTTTTTAAGCTGGAAGGCGAATGACAAGCAAGTGATGAGTGAAGAGAAGAGTAATAGCGGCAGTGTAAGGGAAGGAAATAAATCCAGATAAAAGGATGGGAGGTACATTGCTGCAGGTTCTGTACTGCTGGACTCGATCCAGTGCAGCATCACTTTTGCTGCATTGCTGATCCAAACTTGGCAAAAGCTGGATGCACTGGGTTGCCTGGGACAAGAACATTCAATTCTTAGGAGACTACTTCAACACTGTGTCTTTGTCCTCTGACTCATGAGCACATGGCAGACATGAAGCATGAGGTCTGCAGCTGATACTCAGCCCACTATCCCTAGGAACTATATTGGATGATTCCGTACATCATGATTTCCATCTAATGCCAAGTTTCAGTGCCAATGCAGGAAAAAGTGTGCCACATGTGTGGTGAGGTGGGGATAGTAAAGGTGTCGGGGTCAGAATGGTGGATGTGTATAGCACAATTGACTTTCATGCAGGAGGGTGGAGTCTGTGTCCCATCACAGTTATTATAAACATAATATTTTCTAATCAATACTAAAACTTTTGTAGAAAGCAAGAAATTTTAAAAATGTTGTCATTGAACATAATTTGATTGTCTACTGAATCATCTGATATTGATGTTCTTGTCCGGCAATAGGGTAGTTACTGTATACTACAAACACAACTACATACTTGACCAGGATGACTGACACACTTCACAGACATCACCCAGTAATACTTTTGTTTATCATTCATTGTAGTAAACTATATATTTTTTGGTTTTGGTCTCTTGGTTGGACAAAACAAGTAGATGACCCCTTTGGCACATTTTTGATAGGCATTTTTAATCTTTTTCTGACAACATTTTATAGACGATTAGATGATTAATTGAGGAACTAATGGCCAGATTAACTGATAAAGAAAACAGTTGTTGTAGCCATTCCCAGAATTGTTAATTAAAAAAAGAGATAAAAAAAAATAAGATAGACTGGCTTTGTACCAAGGTCCACTGACAAAATTCTGCCTGGTGGAAATTTCTCCTAAGCTTGAAAGTAAATCCCTGCAGATCGACTGTTCTCCAACGTTTGACCTGGCTCAGTCCCTCCTCCTGCTCACGCCTTCAGTATCTCTTGGCTGAATTCTTCCTATATCTCTCTGCCACTCCCTACCTGCTCAAGGGTGCTTTCCATCTCCCTCTCTTCCCCCGTTTCTTGTCTGCTCTTATCTCCCTTTCCTTGCTTCACTCTTTTTGTCCCTCCCACCCCATCTGTTATCTCCCAGCTGGATCTGTTTTACGCTGCACTGCAGTAGGCCTAGTGAGGATCCAGGCTGGATGAGTCACCCACTCACAATCTGCTGCCCTAAAGCCCTGCAGGCGTCAGCCACATCCAAGGACCCCACTGCTGTCCATGGGCACGCACGGATCTACATCAATGCACACTCACATGCACGCTTGCACACTGCATACCCTTTTCTAAGGAAAGCAATGCTGAACATGCCTGAATGTGCACACATACATAAAGAATTACATTTAAATGGACCAAGAAAAAAAAGTCCCTGATACTCAATTATTTGCCTTTAAGCTACAAAATGAAATGAGACGGTTTTCAGTTGACAAATCGAAATGCTACACATAATACAATGAGGGTAAGACGTGTAGCACTGGCATTAGTATTCAGCACACACACTGGGAAACCTCTTGTCGAACCAAGGCTGACTACAAAATAAAGGATTACTGCTCTATTATCCGCTGTAAGAAATATACCCTGCCCAAATTTCATCGCTGGTTCTTGATTCTACAATGCCTAACACTGCACAGACAGATGTGGATTCCAACAATCACACATGTTACATGCAGTGCAATGCAGTACATGCAGTGGCTACAGATTTGTTTCCATTACAGGCCACAACTGACATAGACCTCATGAGACCTCATGCAGCTCGTACAGCTGTTCCTCAAAGCTGTCTTGGCTGTGTTTTCCAGCTTTTCTCAGTAACATGTTAAAACGGCTGAAGAGCTCATTTCCAAAAGATAATGGGTGATGTTGCTACCTGGAATTCACCATGTGATATGTCTCATAATAACATCACACCTTATGAAATTCTTGTGGAAAGTAGACTAATTTGCACCTACTTAAGAATAATAGGCTGTCTCCAGGATCCAAAGTGCAATTGTGATGTAAAGTAGGACTAAAATCACATGGACAAAAAGCTCTCCCATAGTTATGAATTTAACAGTGCTTAAAGATGCAACTATCTCTTAGTGTCTCTAACCTGACATTAACAAAAAACAAAAAACAAACTAAAGGTGCTTTAGACGCAGTACATTTATACATGACTTAAATCCAGAACCAGCTGAACTTGGGAGGAAACTTGTCAGCCTCTTTCTGACATTGACAAGACGCAAAACAACCATTTATCTGGAAAAGCTGCGAGCCCCAAACCCCCAAAGACTGTTCTTTTTGTTGCCTCTCTCTCACTCACGCTGGCACACTTTCTCAAGCTTTCTTGCCATCCCTTTCATCTAGTCTCTCTCTACTGCAGCTTCTATTTAATGAACACATTTTTGTCTTCCTGCTGGCAGCACACGCTCACTCGATTGAGATGAAACCTGCTCTCTGCAGCCTTAAGATAAATAAAAAACTGGTATTTAAACTTGGGTTTGATTAAAATATAACGGCGAGAAGTGACTGTTGCACTACACAGTTTGCCTACTTTTCTGAACCATTAGTTGAGTAGATATTACAGTCATCATACAAACCATTTCTAAGTACAGAGTATACAGAGTTATATCACTTTATTACATAGTCCACAGTGAAAGTGAGTAATGGATTTCTTGGTTAATAAGCAAATACATTTTTGAAAAAACAATTTCTAGTGGACCTACTGGGTTTTACCCTTCATGCCCTGTGCTTCCATTCTTTTTAAAATGGCCCCCGTTATTAATGCACCACTCTGAGCCCCAGTGTCCTTGAGTGAGTGAGTGAGTGAGTGAGAGAGAGAGAGAGAGAGAGAGAGAAAGAGAGAGGGGGAGAGAGAGAGAGAGAGAGAGAGAAAGAGAGAGAGGGAGAGAGAGAGAGAGAGAGAGAGAGAAAGAGAGATGTCTTCTGTCAGAGAAAAGTGTGATTGTGTGAAATAAATAACCCAGTGATGTATGTAAGAAGGTGAAACTGAGGTTGTGTGAGCATGTGTGTGAGCATGTGTGTGCGGATCTCATAAAATCCCAATCACTTCATGGCATTCTGTCTTTTATGAGCCGTTTCTCTCAGCAGAGTCCATAAAGTCTAAAATGAAGAAATGCTGTGAGCCTCCATGCATAAGACTGAGGATTTTCTGTCTCTCACAAAGCAGCTGATGAACACTTAACTTCAGACAAAGCTGGACTGCTAATTAGCAATTAGTGACGCATAGGGCTATAAGGTCAATGCAGCGTTTTAGGATTTGCAATCTGTTCCAATTTGCATATAAACCAGTCCGATGCCATTGTGGTTGCATTTGTTTTTTTTCAACTTGATATCTTACATCATTATAGACATTAAGACTAAGAGGCCTTGTCCTGCTGTCCTGAGTGGTAGATAATATATTTCATGAAACAATATGAATTTCATCAGAGACTTTGCCATAATGACTATGCTAAGATAACTGTTCCTTTAATATCTGCGTAATGTTGCAAATCAATGAACATTAACTGTTCGCATCTGATATGATAGAGGGTTTTATCTAGGGCATCTAACCATTATTTTCATTACTGATGAATCTGAAGACCATTTCGTCGTTTAATTGATTGATCTGTAACATGTCAGGAAATTGTGAGAAATGCCCATCACCTTTTCTCAGAGTCCTTGTTAACATCATCATCATGTCTTGTTTTGGCCAAGCTACAGTCCAGAACTCAAAGATATTCAATTTACAACAGAAACAGAGAAAATTCTCACACTGCAGGAGCTGCAACAAGAACATTTTTGGCTTTTTGCTTTTTTTTGCTTAAATCAATAACTGCAGCTTTTCTGTCAATCTGCTAATTGATTAATTGACTTATTATTGCAGCTTTAATTTTATACATGTTGGCCCTTGCTAACTGCATTAATTTATGACAATGAGAAAAGAGGCAATGATTGTACATCTTGTGTAAAATAAGTGGTGTGAATGCAGATATCCATTCTGTCAAATCACTATCCGATTCTTTTAAATCCCTGGTCTCAACCCTTAATCTCCTGACCTCCTCTTCTTGTGTTGGGTGGGGGCTCTTGCCAAAGTATGGTTTGGCAATGTGTCTGTGTGTCTATATATGTGTGTGCAAGTGGCCAGATTGCTGGGTCACTGCCTATGTGAGTCTGGGCCTGGATTACAGGACTGTGGCACAGGAACAGAGGGGTTGAGAGGAGCCTTCTGCCACTGGGAGTCTGGGGAAGAAGAAGAAATGTGTGTGTGTGTGTGTGTGTGTGTGTGTGTGTGTTTAAACAGGGGTAGGGGGTGTAATGTTGAGGAACAGACAGCAGGAAACCACAGAGATAGCTAACTCTGAGCCTAGAGCTGGCTGAATCACATTGGGAATAAAACTGAGTAATGAAGACGGTGCTGTGTAAAGATGGTGACGTATTTTCACACTTGACTACATCTCTTTGTGCGCATGCACACACACACACACACATATATATAAATGTTAATATGTACCCCCACCTCACACACACAAAGATACATTTAAGGCAGTAGAGAAATCTACTACAGGGAGAGAGATGGCTCTGCTAATGAGTGACAATAGACTCATCACACAGAATTAACACAATCTGTGCAGCCATCTAATGCCCTGTGTGGACTGCAGTCTACTTCCAATCTGATCAAACCAGCTCCTGATTAAAACTGAGAAGTGTCTTAACAGCAGAACGCGAGCATTTCCAGTGCTTTTTCTTTTTGTGTAATCCATGAATATGATGCTACTCCTAGGTATGTTTTATGTTTTATTTGTGATCTGCTGACATTCAAAAACATGCACTGGAAATGTAATCACAACGTTCTTGTATCTGGCTTTAATCATCTCCACAAGCCTCTCAAATGTCATTGTGACATTAACAACAATATAAATGACAAATGAGTGAATGTAAACGAGTAATTGCAGCATAAATCAACTAAAATACAATACTAGCCTCTGTTGTATCACCATATTGGGTCCCGGTTATTTTGACCTTGCAAATCGCTACTTATTCTCAGTTTTTCAAGTCTAAAATGAAATTAAGAGAGTTTAATATCTACAGCCAGTGACCTTCAACAGACATGCTATTATTAGTGTCACAATTAAGTCATTACTTTCCCCTATCTCAATTTCTTATAAAGATGAGGAATGGTGCAAAGTGGGGGCTGTAACTAAGGCTAACTGGAGACTGGGTGAACTGGAGAAGAAGTAGGGACATAGGAGCGTGTGTGTGTGTGTGAGTGAGTAAGCCAGGCTCTGGGTGTCCTGCTGTGTGGAGCCTGAGGCTGATTGTCAGTGTTCCTGTGACTCACCCCTAGAAACGGACAACCTCCCTAAGATCCCCTAGAGCTCTCAGCTAGCACCGGAAATAAAAGTCACTCAAAGCCCTGGAGATAGTGGAGAGCTGCAGGGACAGATCTGCCCGTGCCTTTGACCATCAAGATCACATTTAGGATCATTGGTCATCAATGGCCATCACTCTTGTTGGCTCAAAGTTAATGATGGTTAAACTTCCAGTCTAAGCTCTGGGGAATAAAATAGCTGAGAAACTGAAATGGGTGGGATGAAGAAGGAAGAAGGAAGAAAGAAGAAAACCTTGAACTGAATATTTTCATATGCACTGTGCTCACATCTGACATTAAGAGATGATTCAGCATTAGGTGGGGAGGGCGTTATTTCATTCATCACTTGTGTCCCGCAATTGGCGATGAGTGCATTTAGAGGGCGCCGAGGTCATGGCGTGCCGCTGCTGGTAGGAGCGGATTTCCGCCAAGGCGCACTTAATGATTGCATAACACGGTGCGTGTTGGAGTTCCCACTGTGGTTGGTCGAAAGAAACACCGAATTAAACCGTGCTTCATATAGGGCTACAGCTTGCGGCTGCCATGAGCTGCAGCTCTGCTGGTTCGGAATGTCATCTGAAGGGTACTGAGAGGAACTGACGTCCCCGACATTACTGTCATCACATTGTTGTGCCATCTGCCTCCCAGACGGCCACACAGAAACATGGCATTGAGTGCGGCCAGTCATCTCGTGTTTTCCCTTCATGCATCAAATAACCGCAGAATATTGAAACGGAGGCTGCATAGTAAAGCATGAGTAATAAATTATTCTATTGGTGCAATGCTGCATCACGCCACTCTTTACAGTGGAGTGCGTTTCAGCACCAGGACAGCAATGTGCATCTGAATTAGAGGTTATACTACCTACTACATATGAGTGCAGCAGCAGGAGTTCATTTAAAAACAATAAGAGTCAAACACCACTCCGCCACTTTCAAACAACGTAACACTTTAGCATGAAGATCTAGTGAGACCTGGTGAGACCAGGACGTCGCCTCCTCTTACCTGAGTGGCTTTGTGGAATTGCTTCTTCAGCCCCGCTACAGACATGGTGGCTACACGGTGGTTATAGCTGTTATGATAAACTGCAGTTGTGTGAGGAGGAAATCTCGGTCCTAACTGTATCTGGTGATGCTCTTTGCAGCCGTGGCTATTACCCCTGTCTACGTTTGTCTTCACCAGAGGGATCTCCTGTGAGAAAGGGGCTGACTAAAGCCTCGATCAGGCTATTGGATGTCAAACCCACACGCGTCCAAAACGGCGCTGACGTCGGAGCCAGCTCCTTTTAAAGCGGCCGCCTCCTCGCTAAGGCTGGACTGGACACTCTAAAAGGAGGCTGAGGTATTTCTAATCTAAGCTCGTTTAGTAGAAGGACGAGGACGACAGTCTGCGGGAAGAACGAACCGGGGGACGGCGGCATAAAATTAGTTCTACAATAAATTGAGCTTTAAGCTGACATCGAGATGAAGCGATACCGAGAAAAAAACAACATTACCTTGCTTTAATCTCAAGGTTAGAAACCCGCAAACTGTGATTTAGTTTGCCGGTCCTTTGACGTGATGGCTGCGCACTGTCTCCAAGATATCTATGGGCTATAAATTTCTGGTGGATTAAAGAGAAATAAATAAATGAATAAATGAAGAAATAATAAATAAGTAAAGGCTGCAAAAACACTTGTGTGCCAAATTAGTTTTGTTACTTGACCTCAAAATGATACTTAATAACCTGTAGACAAGCAGAAGAGCTTCAGTAGTGCGCTAACGTCTTCAGCACCATGGACAGCGACCATCAACCAGGAGACTCAAGCCCCACTACGATCTAACTAACTAACTAACTAACTAACTAACTAACTAACTAACTAACTAACTAACTAACTAACTAACTAACGTCCTATTCTATCAGTGAAATAGGCACTGTATTTATTTAATTATTCTTCAATAACTGTATGTATGCCTTGATCCTGGAAACAGCAGCTGATTATTTCCCTAAACACTTCAACTTCAATACAGATTTTATGGACCTTGTGAAGACATTTTTTTGTCAACTGTATTTCTGTCTTTAAATCATGTTGTTTGTTAGTGCTATTTACGTCTCATTGTGTGAAGCTTCAGATAACTTCCCACATTCCGGTGGACAATAAGATTCTCAAGTATGCAAATCAAACGAGGGAATAAGAATCGCTTAAAACATATCAAATTATAAACTCGACCTACTAGTGTCACCAGTCAGACAAAAAAGTCGTAAATTAATTCATACAACCGACTAGTGCGTAACGGTTATGCGTAATGGCACAAAACACTTTGGCACTATAGCTGCTATGCCGCAATATGGGACAGTGTGGACGAGGTTTATGTCCAAGCGAATTAAATTAGATTTTTTAACATTCGCCTATGACCAACAGTGGGATTGTGAGCTTTAAAGTGGGCATTAGCTCTGCACACACGCGCACTGTAACACTGGAACACAAAACAATGCATACAAGGGAATTCGTATTTAGTATTTAAAAGTACATATACATATTTAAACACGAAACTCCAGGAGTAATGCGACCTGTGGTTCTGAATTAAAGCTGAGAAATCCCCAATGTGTCAGCTCAGCCGCTGTCCCTCGACGCCAGATGGTTGGACGATTTTGGTAGGAATACTTGGGCGGGCAGACAGTCAGAGACGCATCCCATATGGCCAATACCACAGCCCTGGAATGAGGAGTGACGATCACAAAATAGACAAATCAAATCCTAAATATGGCCATATCTGTTTCCGTGACCTTATAGGCTACAACAAACCGAGGCGGTATATTTGAGGATGTTTCCATGTAAGAAAGAAACTCTACAGCCAATGACACATCCAACCTTTAGGATATAACTCATTTGTGAAGTGTTATATTTATTTATCTTCAAATATTATCAAAGCCTTTAATACAACTGATCTCTGTTGATCCTGAATCGTAACTGCCAGGTGATGAAAGGCAAACACAAAACGTGCACATAATTAGTAACGACTGTCATTAATGTGTATAATTATGTATACACAGACTGAGTGCAGGGAATGGAAATGTTACTGTATGTTAACTTTCATAATGTAAAAAGCTACGACTGTTCCTGCAGCTGCGGTGTTTTGACTGTTAGACTGTTCTGTGGGGAACCAACCCACACAGTACACAATGCGCAGGTGTATATAACATTAACAGTTAAATACACGTGCATATTTCCTTTGAAAAAAGATTTATCTATTTTACGATTCATTTCTTAGGTCCTGAAGTGCCAGCTCAGTTATCATCATTGTGGTTTATTTAATGAAATATGATAATTAATTTTTTGATAATTAATTTTTTTTCAATTCTCCACTCTTGTAATGATCAAATCCATTACACAGTAGAAAGATTTAAAACAGAGCTACTTAACAATTAATGGATGCATTTGTCGTGTTAGTGGCGCCATCTTCTGGCTAATTTCTGAACACACATTCAGACAGACGGAAAAACAAAACCAGAATTATCTGTCATGGATCTATCTACACCAAGACAACAAAGACAAGATGATGCTTTCAGTTAAATGTCAAAAGGTAATCCTGAAAATGTGCCATTGACAGCAGCTATCAAAATGCAATGGTAATTAGGTCACATACAGTTGATGTATGGGCCACCATGGGCAATAGACCTATAACAAGAATACATTTTTAAGAGTCAAACTTTCAAAACTAAATTTCAATATCCTAAGTCTATAGAATATTTTATGCAAACAGCTATAAAATTTAAAGTTTCGTATGTTATATTATGCAGGCCCATGCACAGTACCTGTCCACAGCCCAGTAAATGTATAATCACAAACTATGATGTTTTGCTACCATCTAGTGGCAAGAAATGATGCACCATTGACGATAAACGTTAAACTGCCATGCAACACACAGTGAGCTGTATTACACAAGTTCCAAGGTGAAAACAGCACACATACAAGTCTATATCAGATGCACTGTAGCAACCTTGCATGTCAAACATTTATTTTGTCTGAGGGGCTCTTACTGGCGAACAGAGAAAGTATGAGTGATGCATCAAACTGGCTGACAGTGACCTGAGTGCAGTTCTTTGCTCAGTTTTCCTGCTCGCTGGCCTCGGCGGGCAGCTCTGATAAAGTACTCGGTCCCACGGCTCAGTGAGCTGTATGTGCGTGTGTGGCCCGAGGTGAGTGTCCATTTGTCTTAACTTGGGAGACGATAAATCTCACCTGTGCTGTACAGACAGATGGAGGCTGAGCTCAAGTGAAATATTATATTGTTGCCATTAACTTTATTACACTGACCACTGGTCTCATCTTTGTCACCAGCACTGACTGAAAGTTGGAGTAGTAGCAGTTTCTGCTTCACATATCAGTAGCATGTTCGTGTACAGAAAGAGGGGGTGATTTTACATGTAATATTTATTTCCAGATATTTTTTTTTGTACTACTTAAGTCTGTGGTAATGACAATTTCTTCTTTCATAATTATAACCTGATTATAGGAATTATTTTAAAGCTTTGCAGGATATGTTGAGTGCCGACACTAGATAAGCTTCATCTAAGACAAAATCTGTTTTCTGTGCCACTCAGACAGACAGATAACCCTCACCTGCAGATCGTCAATAATCAATATCATGAAAATAACTATCAATCTGATTTTCCATCCTCATATGAAAGAGATACTTGAAGTCTCTCACTTGGGATAGCAACTCATGCCCAACCTGAGGGGGCTACCCACCATTTTTCAGCAGAGCGGTGTGGCCTCAGACTTGGAAGTGTTGAATCTCAATTAGACCTGGAGGTCACAGTGTAATGAGGTCTACAGAACTGTATCATTTGCCAAAAGCAGAGATGCAATCCTGAGGTTACAAAACTAAACACTCCTTGCTTCTCAGCTGAGTTTAAAGATTGTGTTAATGTTAAATATAAACAATTTGTGAAGCTCACCATCACCAAGAAAGTGCTTAGTGCAGAGACAGACAGCTCCTCATCTATTTACTGGATGGCAATAGTCATGTCAGCACACACACCTATGGCAAAACCTGTAAGTGACCCCAAGGACTTGATCATAAGATTTGACCAACTTCACAAAACATACAGTATGTAGACTGAATGGTTTAACCTGCCTGACCCCTCTTGTATCTATGAACCAGCTCTCTAGTGAAGATGTTTTCCATGACTAGGACTGCATTTGCATTGCAGTTGGCTGGGTCATCCCTTCCAGTACTGTGGCATAATCTTTCCTGAGAGGGCTGAGCAGTGCGATACCCCAAAGACCGGGGTACACCCTCCCGTACTCTTCTTTTTTTAAAGAGGGTACATCACCCATCTTTGTCAATTAGTAAGCACTCATACTGATCGTTACCTCTGCATGACATCGGTAAGGCATGTGAACTAAGACAGGCCGACAAATCCACAGCTGTCAACATCTGAGAGTGAATCTCATCCACACGTGCCGATGCACACATTTTGATTACCTTAGTGACCTCTACCAGAGAAATGGACAAAACGTCATTTCACCCTTTCAGCTCTGGGCTGCCCACAATGCGCATGTCGTCTGGTTCCTTACATCATCCTTATATTCTCGGTTGAGGGCAACAGTTCTCCTCCGCTGATTATAACAGCAAGGCCTTGCCTTCACTTCCTCAGTCATCTTACAGCTCAGTCTCTTTGTTGCCAAACAAAAATTCTACACTTGGACTCACCATAATGGGTCAAGCCTGAAGCTCATACATTTGCAGCACCTTATATATAGTTATATATTATAGTTCAGGTGGTTTGGGTGACTGATCAGGACGCCTCCCAGTGGAGGTTAGGAGGATAGGGGCAGACACAAAACACTGGGCTTGGGATCGCCTTGGAATCCTTAATTATCTTAATTGCTGTGTTTAATTTTTTACATTACTTTTACAATGGTAGTTTTGCCAAGGAGCACCTGCTTAACTTTCACAGTAAGTTGCATTCATTACCTGTATCTGTAAAACACATGTGAATCACATTTCCCTGCTTATTTCTATTCACCTTTGAGGCAAAAGCCCACAAGAAACTGACTTTACTTTTTGATATCAATTTTTAAAACATTAGCAAATGGTCATGTTTATTTTTCATCATAAATAAAACCCTGAACTACTTGCTGCAATTTTACATGCGAGTAAAATGTGTGTGTGTAGCGGTGCAGATGGAAAATACAGGATGTGCTGTGACAGCAGACCAGGGGTCATTTGTCACACATATGCCAGTCATGTCACTGGAGACAAACAACTAACACTCACCAGACCATGGTCATGTGTTTGTGTGTGTTTCGTAAGGCCTACCAATCCCCACGCCATCCCACTCCACTCAAACATGCTAATGTACCTGTGCTCTGCTCTAATTGGTCCCAGTGATGCTCGCCCTGCTCCACCTGTGTTCATGGGAAGCCTCCAGTCAGTCCTGCAGTCAGGCCCCCGCCACTGTGTGCGAGCGTGCAGCGCTAATATTATGCAAACAAACACTTCTTTGTTGTTTGGCACTTCTTGCACCGACCCGCCACTGTGGAAGAAAGGGAGAAAGTAAGTAAAGGGAAAAGGAGAAAGGCATGAGGGGTGGGTGAGTGTGTGTGTATGTGGAGGGGGTGGTGGTGGTGCTTGAATTCATTAGTGTGATTACCTGAGGTGTGCTACTTTACAGGGGGTAATCTGCCAGCCCGCTTCATACCCTCCAAACTTCAGCCAGTCCGCTAATGAGTGCTTGGAAAAGTTAGTCAAGGTGGAGAGGTGCTTTGAGGAGCTATACACCCCAGACTAAGGTGTTATTATATATGCTGGAGCAGAAAACAAAGGATGGCTGCATTTTTATAATAGCCATGACCAATGAAGACTGTTTCAGCTGTTTGTTTTGATTCTGATTGCACATAGCTAAATGGTACTATGGGTAGTGTGAATGTGCCAATTGATGAACTCAGAACAAAAAAAAAAGAAAAAAAAAACCCTGCTTAAAGCTTGGCACATTACAGTGCACCCAAGTATGACAGTTTGACTGATCTGTGATATTAAGAGCCACATTTTCTACACCATTTGAGACAACATCCCAGATTAGTCATCAGGACACGAGAGGGTTCAGGTAGTCACATTCAAAGAGTCGCTTCTCTCTGAGGTGATGTCGAGGACTGCAGCTTCCCTCCTACGCTCTAAGAAGAGGTGGATTAGAGGCCAGATCAGCCCCTCTCGCCTTCTCCCTCTCTCTTCTTTTTCTCCCCAGGAGCTCAGGCCATGGCTTTAGAGAGACAGCTGCCATGAGCAAGGCTTAGGACAGTCCATGGGGACGGAGAAAGTGAAAGTGTGAGCGTCAAAGAACAACAAAAAGTGCAGGAAGAGCGTGGTCACGATGGGCAAGACAAAGAGGTGAGAAGGAGAAAAATTCAAAAAGGGGAGCCAGAGGATATATATATATATATATATATATATAGATCCTGTAACTTTCCCCTTCCTCTTGCCCTATGCCTCTGCTTTATCACACAGCATCAAAACATAGCTTTAGTCCCCGGAGTGGCTGGCCTTTTTATCTGCTCCCTAGCTTCCCACGGCGGGCCGCATCCACCCATAATCTGCTGCCGTTTCATGTCTGGAGCGCTGTAGAGGAGGATAAGGGACTTGTTCAAGTGAAGATCAATGAGGTTGTATACATAGCATATGTGCATCAGGAGAGTGAGATTCCTTTTTTCTTTTTAAGGTGGCATCTGATCTAATGAAAAAGAACATTATACATGGATGTATTGAGTAGAAATGTCTGAGACCTAAAAGTTTTAACAATAATTATCATTAGGCTCTTGACTTAAATTGAAGCGTGGTGAGATTTGTGTCACACTGTAAACAGCAGCTACCTTTTGTTACTAAACCAGCTCTCTGTGGATCAAACATGAATACACAATGAAAACTGTAAACATGTTGCATTATACATTTGTCAAAAACACATTTGGCTGTATGTCACAAGCACCTTGTTATTTAAGACAGTGCCAAGTGTCTGTGCCTGAAAAATCAAAGCATACTGGTGTATTGGCAGCAATAGCCAGGGTGTGAAACTGTGTCAGTGAAGTAAGGGAAATCACCAGAGGCTGTTTTCTATTCCTTCCACAGCTGGCTGACAAGATCTGCAAGGACTAATTGTGCATCAGTTGGCGGCTGCAGAAATTCTCGGTTTGTGCTTTGAATGTTCTTTGTACTGTGGGCTACTCGTCTTCCCACCCAAGTGGCACGCACTCACACCAGACTGAGGGAACTTAAAAGTGCAACAGAAAAGCCTTGGGACACACAAAACACAAACACACACACAAATACAAATCATCGATCGACCCCAAAGTCAACCAGTGACCCTGACCTCCTCTACCCCTCCAGGAACAATCTCCTGCAGGAATCTGTAGAAAGAAAAAAAAAAATACAGGAAAGTTGGATTTAAAAAGATGTTAGAGAGAGAGAGAGAAAGAAAGAGAGAGAGAGAGAGAGAGAGAGAGTGAGACATAATAAAGACACTGAACAAAATGACACTGAGTTGATTGTGTTGGAATGAATAAAAGGGGAAGGGAGAAAAACTTTGCATTTGGAACTGCTGATCAAAGTAATTCCCACAGGAAACCTCTCTTAATGAGAGCTGTACAAGGAAAGAAGGGTGGAAGACAAGGAGAGAGTGAAAGAGAAGAAAAGAGGGGTATGGCATGCCATTCCTACACAGGAAAAAAAGGAGATGAATCATACAGCACCTAGTGGAAGACATGGGTGTGTGTGTGTTTGGGGGGGGGTGGCTGTGTGAAGGGTGTTTTCAAGATCGTTTTAACGTCTTCACTGAGGGAGCGTCAGAGGCAAGGCCAGGTTAATTAAACCCAAGGGAGTACCAGCTGAGGGGGCCCGCATTTGAATATGTCACAGAAATAGCACGAGTGTGTCAGCCGAAGCCGGATGGCGGGTCTCGGCGAGCAAACATGTTGACTATGCATTACACACTAAAAGGAAGAGAGAGAAATACAGACAGTCAGACAGCAAGGGGTGGGGGCTCCGAGATAATTTGCGTGGCATCGATGCTGTGCTCTTTTATACCCACTGCGCCACCGGATTTCTCTGAGTTATTAATGTTTGTCATTAGCTGCAATACGCTGGAGGACAGTGACTCGGAAAAAAAAAACTGCAGAAATTTATATGGGACAAATATTGACAATAGCTGGCTCCTGGGTATTGGAGAAGAAGAAAAGATGCAAACTATGTTAATGAATGGTAATTAACCACCAGGGTTTGTCTCTCCTGGATCCCAGCTAAATTGGTCCCCGAGTTGCAGCTAGAGACAGTCCTGGCCTAATCCTTTATTATAAAAAGATAAAGGAAAACGACATCATTAGCATATATTTGAGAAGGGAGGGGGGATTAAAAAGTGGAATTATTTCTTTTTAATTCCTGAACGGAGGATTCTTCACACTATTGTTAATTATACATAATAAAAAGAAAGGGGGAAAGTGGTAAAGAGAAAAACAAAAGCTAGGAGAGGTAAAGAAAGGAGCAAAAAAAATAAGGGATGATTTTAAGGGAGGAGTGTGAGGTCTCTTGTGTAGGAAGCCAACTCAAGGACAGAGGAGACCAGGATCATGGTTTAATATTCAAAATGAATAATAAGAGAGGGAGGAAAAGGGAAACAGATAAAAGGGGTTGGAGGTAGATATGTCAAGGATGGACCCACTCCTCTAATACACCCCTGTGCTGCGCTGTGCTGTGTGTGTGCTCATGTGGACCCTTGTTAATGATGTCAACAGCAGGGGTCACTTGTTACAGACAGGAACCATGCCAACAGTCAGCTGCCAATCATGAGAGAGGTGTGAGAACCCTGCTGTTCACCAGAGCATCCTCAGTCACCATCACACACTGACTAACAGTCCTTTGAACTGCTGGAACGAACAAAATACAAGAGAGCATTTAGACAGGAAACAAGACCATGAAATTCGTAACAATAAATGCCGTCTTTGAAGAAGAAAATGTGGACAAAAATATGAGAAATTCATTTTTATTTAGAAATTAAGAAGAGGGTTTCTACAAGAAAATGATTGATATTTAGCATAATTGCCTATTAAAATATCAGCAGAACAAATACTTAAACAGTAGGAGCTTTAACAATTTGTATTATTTTAAGCATCTCAAATAAAGTTAATTTACTTCAGAAATAAATACTGAGCTCCAATCATTGGATAGGGTTCTAGGGCAGAGAAATCGGGTCTGATAAATGGATCTAACAGTGAATACTCTGATCTGTGCTGCACTCTAGACTTTCTCAAAGTGTCGACTTGGCATTGTTAGGTCAAGTCCCTGCACCCTTAGGTCTGTGAGGTGCCAAATAAATTAGGGGGAGAGGTAAAATAGAGTAAAAAAAAAGTCCAACTTAAACATTAGCGTAAGCATTTGCCTTATCACCCCAGGTCTGCGTTGAGAGTGGGGGAGAGTGGCTGCACTGTAAATTAGCTTGGCGCTAAAGGGCCCTGTCTGATAGACATAGTGCACCGAGCGCTAACACAGATGTCGAGGGCTCATTTACAAAAGCCGGGCTGCTGTGTTGCGCCAGTGGCCCAGAGTGAGTCGACAGCGCTTTTCTCACAAATATTGGTTCTGCTGCCCCGGCTCAGCTTGGCTCAGCCCAGCTCCCACTGAGTAGGAGCCGGTGAGGGAGAGAAGAAGGGAGGGAGAAAAAGAAGAGGATGACAGTTTTCCCAGCCTCAGCCCAGGGAGTCAGGCTTTTTCGCTGACTGGTGTTGCGAGCGTGGCCAGCTCTTCTGTCAGCACTTTCCTCTCCTTCATCTTCACGCGCACAGCCTCCATTAGCTGGCCGGCAGAGGGGATCTGCAGGGGAGGGGAAGGATAGAAAAAGGGTGTGGGGGCAGTGGTAGAAAGGGGTTAGAGAAAATGAGGAAAACACACAAATACACCACTATTAAAAAAAGCCAGATTTTGACACCTGGCAACTTTTCAGAAAGTCTATTTGTTGTCTTGTGAAACTAGAGAACCTCACATGGGGCCTGCGGACTTGTGAAACTTTTGAGGGACCATTCACATGGAGTGTTTTGACAAAGCAATTCATAAAACAGGCAGCACAGCAGTAGTTTCAGCATTTCATTTCACACTCCTTTTTTTCTGAGTGTCCATTCTCAATCAGTGATAATCCATGATTCTTAAGTATTAAAAGAAAGGCTCACATTTCTTTCAAGTCTGTCTTAAAGCACCATTCACATGCCTATACAATATGTACATTTAAGCAGTTCTTGTCCATACTGGCAGTGAAGGGATCCCTTCCTAAAGTAGCTCTAAGATAAGAGATGGGGGACAAAAGTCACAGTCCTCATTCTTAGGTTCAGCCAAAGTTAATATGAGGCATTAGTAGTTTCAGTCAGATTTATCGAGGGGGTTCAGCCCTCTGTTACCATCCCTCCACTGCAGCTCATCAAGTCAACGTTTTATACGTACACAGTAGGTATTTTGAATCAGATCTATTGGCCAAGTACATTTACGCATACACAGAATAATAAACAAAAACGTGGCTAACTTACTAACTGTATTTTTGCATTGAAAATGGACTGTGGATTTTGTATCTCATCTTTCATTGGAATCACGTCAGTAAGGGATCACCTCATGGCCAATGTGGACAAGAGGAATGATTACAGCAACTAAACACGATACATATGGGTTGTGGGAAATATTTTACGGCAAACTGAAAAAATGTGACGCTGCCGTTTAAGTAGAGCATAACGGAAACCATTGCCTTGTTTCGGTGGGGCTGAAGACAAACTACACTTTCCCTAGAAGCTTAAGTTGATCACTTTTCAGCAGACATGCCCTGAAGCATAATTAAAACAGCCTATGCATCACTGGGGACATTTATAGCATTGTTGTGTTTTTACTGGACTGTATCTGTCCTGGGAAGGGAAGAGGATGAGAACTGATGTGCACTAAATCATACAGGATTACAAAGGTTGAGTATGCAGAAATTTCTATGTGTGTTTTCTTAATTTTTGTTGTGCAAGTGCTGGAAAGGTGAAAATAAAGTGGTGGGTAGGACTCTCCTCAGTCTTTGGGCTAATTGTGTTTTTCTTCTGAATCGACACAAGGATTTTATGGTCATTAGGGCGCCTGATCAAAGGTAGACATTCGTACTGTATCACCCATAAATATTCACTTCAAGTTATGTGCCTTTTATAAGCGGCGTTTTTTTTTTTCAAGCAAGGGATTCAAATTAATTCCCTGAGCAATTTCCCAAGTCACATGGCCTGAGATGAGAAGTGGACAGGCCGAACTTAAAATAGTGACTTCAATATTATAAAATGTTTCACTTTTCATCTCTTAAAAGAGAATGTGAAAACATAAACTACTGAAGCATACAGACAGAAACAAGCTGACACAAGCCTGAAGTGCTGCAACAAACTTTACTGTATAACATCTCCAGGAGGGAATACGAGGTATCGTGTTGCTTTGAAGTGATTAACACAAACTCGCAACACATATTGGAATTAGGTCTGTAGCTGACATGTTTTAAGGACACAGAAAAGCACTATGATGTGATTTGAAACCATCATCTTATCAATTTCCAATACATCTGGAGAGTGAGTGCCTCAGAAACTCACATGCACAAAAACACACACAGTCCCCCTGCCCCTTGACACCTCTGTCTTCTTCATTAAAGGTAACAGGAGCTGGGAACACAAGGCCTTGTGTGCTGGGAAGTGTGTGTGAAAGTGTGTGTGTGTGCACACTTGAGCGTGTGCTGTACAGTGGGGAGTCAGTTCCAGCAGCACTGGATGCATCAAACACACAGCACTATTCCTCAGAGAACCACTACATTGAAGTAACTGCTGAGATATCTCCCTCTGCCTCTGGCCTCCAGGGAAAACTCACTCTATCTGTTTTACACACACACACACACACGCACACAGGCACACACACACACACACACAATTTCCTGATCAGCTAATTGCGCTTAGAGCCACTAACTATGCAAACAACCCCCACTAAAATAGAGACACAGCCACAACACAAGGCTCTATGGGACAGCAAAGTGGGAGACTGGACTGGATCATTAAAAGTACAGATATGGGAATATGGGTAAACAACACTAACAGGTAAACATGATCTAGATAAATCCAACATGAATACGATTTAAGCCTAAAACATTTTAAAACTACAAAAGAAACCCAACTTCTACTTTCAATTTCTTCATTTTTTACAAGTACTTTTTGGAGGATTTTAAGTCTTTATCACAGACAGTGGAGAGATGACAGGAAATGAGAGAAGGATATGCAACAAAAGTCCCTATAGTCCCTATACTTGAACTGGGTATGTTGCAGTTTATGGTCAGTCCTGAGCACAGGTATGATAGCATCAATATCTTTATAATGATTTGGTTTGTTTTTTATAGTTGATGCATGTCACCAAGTACAGTGAGACACCTTTCTAGTCTCTTGGTTAAAAAATGATTCTATTGCATTAAAATAAAATACCTCTTGTTCTGATTTGTCTCCCTGAGGTTTGAGACTCACATCGTATTCACACTCAGGCTCACAAATGGGACAAGCAGGACTATCATTCCCTTTCATCTAACTGCCACATTTGCTGGGGACCGATACCCTGCAGGGTGGTTGGAGGTAAGCTGTGATGCAGCTGCTCTACTGGATCCCCTGGGCTGCTTAAGGCAGTGTTAGGAACTGGCAGTAATGTTATGCTACAGTTGATTTAGCTGGGCCCCTGTCCCCTTTGGCAGATCGAGCCAGCACCAGCGCTAAGCAACACAACCACTGTTTTGCAAGAGGTCCTGTCCCCTTTGGCAACAATGAAATAGCTACTGTAGCATTAAGCCATGCTAACTCACATCCATTACTATTCAAAAGGCCCTAAAGAACAGACCTTTTGTTTAGGTATGATCTCATGAACATGTTTCAGAAGTGAATGGACGTGTTAAGCCACTGACACTGACAGTGTGTGCCTGTGCGTATATATATATATATATATATATATATACACACATATGTGTGTGTGTGTGTGTGTGTGTGTGTGTGTGTGTGTGTGTGTGTGTGGGTGGGGTGTGTGTGCGTGCATGTGTGTGAAAAGACAAGGACAGGAGCTGCAAGCAAAAGGTGTTTTTATGAGCCAATTAAATGACATTGCTACTCTATAGCCTGGGGCACACCTTAAGGCAAGGAGCAGCTCAAAGCTGCAGCACTCCAGTGACCATTGTCTGGTAGTGGCATTACACACACCAACTTTTTTTTCCTTAAAAGATCGATCATTCCAGCTCTTTTGTCTTCTCCCTTGGAACGGGTTAGCGCAATTATTTCCAAGGGCCCAGTTTGTGAGTAGCTGTAGAGATTGTGTCAGGCTGCTGGATATCTAAATGAGTAAGAATGAGGAGGGAGGGGGAATCAGGGAGCCTAAAAGAGATATAAGGGTGTACATCATTCAAATTTCTGCTTTTGCTCAGCAAATAACAACTGAGTGTTTTTTTCTCAGTCATTCACCAGTTTACCACCTTATCAATATAATATAATTATAATATATAACTGTAATAGCCATATATAATTCAGTAGATGTTGCTGCTTAATTTAACTCCAATATTCTACGGTTGACGTGACTTTTGGGCCCTTCAAAAGTCCTACAGGAGTATATACCTGTATACCTGTAACAACATCATAACTAATATACAGTATATTTGTACAGTAATAAACAAAGATGTACACTACAGCTTAATTTCATAATAACTCTAAAAAAAGTATGGTGACATTTGACTGGAATGACATGGGTTTTTCCAGAGAGGTGAAGGATTCCTGTTAGAAATCTTTGTCCCTGGCTGGTGAGCTGTCTCCAATCTAGGCCACTATTCAAGGTAAGGGAGAAGTAGTTACAGTAGTTTTATCACAGAGGGGAAAAAACAGCTCTTTGATCTTTGATCTTCTCACTTTTGTTTGAAAATCAAATTTATCAAACGGGGGAATAACAACAACAACAACAACAACATGATAAATAGATTTAAAAAAAAAAAAAAAGCCCAAGCACAAAGGCACCATACTAAGAAGTCTTGCATTTGATTATCTCCGATAATGAATATGTCACATTTGCAAAAAGGGGCTCAGGTAAGAAAATCACTAAAGCACCGACAAGCCTATTCTCTCCCTCTCCTTCGTAATTACCTACCCCTGCAGCGGAACAGATCCCTCTCTTTTCTCCCCTTTAGGCCACTAGAGACTGATATGAAAGGGAATTGGACACTTGGGGCCACAAATACTGTAATTAAAAATCTCTCCTTTTCTTGATACGTTGTTTGGAAACATCATTTCAGTGCGCAACATGCATTTGTTAGGGATCTGACCTAAATACACCCTAGATTAAACACAGGAAAGCACCGGGTCTTTGTTTCAGGTTCCTACTCATTAAGTGTGAAAATGAGGTGATTCAGGCACGACTGGGGTTTAAATATAGAAAGGTGATATCCATACAAAAGAGATGCAACCTTTAGGTAGAATCCAGCAATCAAGAACACACCCGTGATTATGGCTCATTGGCCAAGGTAATGCACTGGGAAGTAGTGACAATCTAAAAAAGTGGCTGTGCATTGAGCAAACTTTCACATACAAAACAGGATAGTGGTAAAAAAAAAAGAAAAAAAGAAAAAAGATTGCCTTTCAATGTTTGTTCAGAGACATAAGGGAATGTAACACATCTAGCCATTTATTCAGTGAGGAAATGTCCACTTTGATTATTAACTCTCTTTCTGTGTTAATTTTAATTTTTGGAGTCCACTGTGCTCCAAAGGACGGCCCTTGGGTGCAATCAGACTGGCGGTAACCTTTAAGTTCCATACCTCAAGAACAATAATATTATTCACCTGCCTACTCCAAGCAATCTAAACATGCTATTTGCTATACTGTAGCTTGCCAGGTTAAGTAATGACCCCAACCCTTTAATGTCAAAGGAACAGCACCAATAAGCTACATCTGCTGTTTGTATTCATGTGAATTACAAGTCGAACACACTGAATAAGTCACATTGTGCAATGGCATCAACAACTTTAACACCAGTCTCCTCCAGGGAACCTCCCTCCACTGCTCCAGTGTCATATTTACAGTACAAAGGCTCAGCTCGAGTCCCCTCCACACACATACAAACACACTTACAGAGACAAAAAAAGAGTGGCTGATTTAATTAGTTCAATCATTAAATGAGGCTTAATTAGAGTCACTTTCCTTCAGAGAGAAGTGTGGGACTCAGAGCTGTTCCTTGTCATTACAGAGGCATAATGAGCCACACAACACAAGACTCTACCCTCACCCTCACAGCACCGATAACAATAGAAAACTTTCTCTGTACATTAGTAAGGCACGGAGCCTTTGATATGTTTAATACTGAGGGTTAATGATGTAATGCCCTATGAAGTGCCGATATAGTGAGAAGCTTTGACAAAAAGTGACACAAATAGATAGTTATTTAACGTCATAAAAATGATGCCATTTACTGTTGGAGCAATGAGCTACAGCAACCTCTCCCCAAAGTTCGATAAAGGTTTGAAATTACAAGATTCATTTCAGCCCTGTAGTCCATCCATAAACGCTTTTGTTGTTTTATAACATGTCCAGTCCAGATTGGTCCAGCCTGTCTCTACTACTGTCTTAATGTAATGTTAACCTGCTTGTTATAGTTTGGAGGCTGATAAGAAGTGATGCTTGTACGTCTCCCCTGGGTGTGATTGTGAGGTAAATATTAGCGGGCCCTCAGCGCCACCCCATACCAGTAAACCAAACCACTGTCCTCTCATAAAGAAATCAACAGAGTCAATGACTTTTTAAACGTTATTATGCTGTCATGAGGCTTGAGATGGGTATATGTGTGTACAAAATGAGTCTGAAAAATGATCTGGAGGGAATGTGTGTGCTTGCGTGCATGTGCACACGCTTGCATGCACATGCTCCTCCTGTTCATTATTGGCCAGCAGCAGAAGCCAGTCATTTCCCTGTCTTCATAAAGACTTGGCCCATTAAATTCTACCTCCAGTCAATAATTAGGACTCCACAAATAAACCAAAGGCAATTAAATCAATGCTTCCCCGGGTCGGTGCCTGGACCCCACAGCCCACATGGACACTCCATCTTCAATGCTGGCCTTATTCATGGTGGGTTGCTGTGGAGCCATACAGTGCACCCCCTGGCCTGCTCATGATTATTAGATAGCACCGTCCCTCGATCCTGGCTATGGAGCGCCGCTTATGGTGGCTCTCTACTGAGAGGCATAGGGTTTGATTTCATTAACTCACCAGTGGAGGTGAGAGACGAGGAAATGAATGCAATGTTTCATTTGGTTTTGAGTGGACATGTGGGGCAGCGGAGAGGGGGCTCCAGAAATCTATGCCACTTCCTTGGCATGAAGGGAGCAGTAAGTCAACACATACACAGTCACATGTCTCCACAACATTTGTCAATGTGTTGCGGATGTCTCTCTTTCTTGTTATGTTGACATGTGGCAGTGCATGACAGTGATGGCGAACAATAGCCCACACACAGAGACACAGATACACACATACCACTCATCTGGTCTTTCACAAATGCACACACGCACACACACACGGAGACACAACACAGAGTGAGTGATGGGTTTGCTATTGACAGGGCCACTGAGATAATAAAGTGCTGTCCCACTGGCAGCTCCATTAGGCACTGACAGTGACAAGATGAGGCTGTCGTGAGTGTGCACACGCACACACGAATATGTACACATACCCACACATACCCGCACACACACACACACACACACAAAGATGGACACATCCTCATCCTCTTTCAGTGACAGCCAGCCAGTTAAGGACATGGATCTCTCTCTCATCTTTCCTTTCACTGGGTCTATTTCTGTCTGTGTCTTTTTATCCAAAGAAGTGTGTGTGAGTGCAGCTCGGGGGTAAGATCATATCACCATTAGGGGAGTGTGTTATTAGTGTCACAGGCAGGGTGACAGGCCAGGCCATTCCACTTCACAGATGTTCTGCTTGGTGAGCCTTTCATAAGCTATGACAGAAAGTAGAGAAATCAAGGGGGTACAGTTTGAGAGTTTTAGAAGTGTATTCCCTCAGTAAGGAAAAGCTGGCTTCTCGGCATCAGCAGACATGTGTAGTACAGGCACATTATCATAGCAGATCCATCTAAACTGACCAATATTTAGGTGCTAAAGTGTCTTTGTTTGGCCTTTCTCTGGTGTCTGGGCATGGATGTAACATTAGCCCTTTGGAAAAAAGACACAAATACGAAAGAGACAGGAGGAGACAGAGACTGGTGTCCCCTTGATACGAAAGTACGCTTTTAAAATCCCAGACAGTGAAAGGGAAACTGTGAGATAGAGAGGAGAGGAAGAAATTATAAATAAATAAATAAACAAAAAAACAGAACAAGATGGACTTGAAAGGGGATAGAAAAAGTCTGTTTCAGTGAGGGGGGATGACTGCGGTGGTCCCACCGGTCCCCACAGGGACCTGGGGGCGAGTCTCAGCCTTGTCATACTCCGCTCTTCTCCTCCTCCACTCCCCACACCAGCTCCAGCGCCCCCCCCCTCCTCCACCACCCCTGTTCTGCCCACGGAAAACGTCGATAGCAAGCTGCCGGTGCCGAGGTCTCTGGTGGACACTAGCTCATTCTCCCGGCATCGACAGGCCCGCCAAATCAATATTTAGTTCCCCACTAACAAGCTGCCTCGGGGTCTGAGCCAGAGAGAGAGAGAGAGAGAGAGAGAGAGAGAGAGAGAGAGAGAGAGAGAGGGAGAGAGAGAGAGGGAGGGAGGAATGCGGGACAGTGGAGGATGGCAGAGAGAGACAGAGAACAGGGACTGAGAGCTGTCCAGCTAGAAGGGAAAAACATGGATTCAGTAGAGTGGTGTGTGTGTGTGTGTGTGTGTGTGTGTGTGTGTGTTAGTGTGGGAGGGGGAGAGGAAGGTGGAAAGGTCAGAAGAAGATCTGGGGAACAAGAGAACAGTGTCTGGTGTGTGTCGTGGTGCGGAGGCGACGCATGAGTGCCTGCGGCAGCCGCTGACAAGAACACAGACAAGACACACATACACACACTCGACACTCTCAATCATACACATATCACAGCGAGCAGACGTTGACAGCACTCGAGTAAAGCTCCAGCAGAGCACTCACAGATGAGTGGCTGTGCACACAAAGACTCACACACACACACAATGAGGATGTAGTTGCTTTTCTTTGTTTTATCTTTTGCATCATTGTTTCAGAGCCTGAAGCAGGACATATTTGGGTGGGAACTTAAATTCATCCTCCATTTACTGAATTTGGGTGAAACTAGTATCCAGCATATCTACAATTTGCTATAAAATGCCCAACCAATATGGAAATACAAACACCTAGATATCAAGCTTGAAAATCATGTCTAAAACACCTATGAATTTTCATTATTTTTACTTAGACAGGCTGAGTAATATTATTATTCAATCCTAAAATGGAACTGAAACTTGACATTTTAAGGTATTGCTCTGTAAAAACATTTGGCAAAATTCATTTGGCAATATTAATCAAATTACAACTTATTAATAAGTAAATGTAAACATCTAGCTGCTTGTAAAACAAGAAAAATCCATTCAACAAAATAATGTGCAGTTTAAGAAAACAAACTTCCTCCTGTTGGAAAAGTGTATCATTTTCTTTGTGATGAAATAAGTCAAGCAGTGTTGTATCTTATATTAGACTGCACAGTTGGCTCTCTCAATGCCACTGCTTGTAGTTTCAAAGTGGTGGTGTAATAACCTGTAATGCAATACAGATTACAGAGTACTTGTAATTAAAACCAGCACATTTTTTTGAGGATTACTTAGTTTTGAGAGAGTACCACTTCTCTCAACAGTTCTCTGTTACCTTCTGACACTCCAGACAACACTTCTTCTACTAATCTAACCTCAATTAAGAGCAACACCAGGCTGATAAATCATTTTACCCTGAAGGGCGGTTTCTAGTAGTTTGCACAAGACTTCTCATTACTGAGAGTGTGCAGGAATCAGTAATGTTATTGCAGACGGGTGAGTTTTACCTTTTGCTGCAGGATGTGGTTTAGCTGGTCCAGCCACTCCTGGTCTCTTGGACTCTCTGAACGAGCCTCTGTTCCCTGCAAACACAACAGTGAATATGTACATATATTGTATTGACAGGTTGTAGGCTGAAAAATACACATGATAATGGACATCATACTGATGTTTAGAGAGAATACTTATGTCACTTAAAATATTAGAGTTTTGTATATGGATGAATTTTGTAAAAAAAAAAAAAAAAAAAAAAAAAAAAAAAAAAAAAAAATCAATTGAGTCAGACTCAATGTGTGCTTGATACTTGGTGTTTGTAGAGAGAACCTGCCACTGTATCTTAGCACTGGCCTCTGTGTGTCTCCTGCTCGAGGGCAGAATTGTAGCATCACACCAGCCAGGACCTTGAAGAGGCTCTCTGGAGACTCAGTGGCAGGATACGGCAGTATACGCTTTCATGCTACTCATGTATAAAGACCTAACAGAGTGGTAGCCTTGTTACTGCTAATGAACAGGGTGAAGAGTGAGTGCGTGGCCATGTACACCTCAGTGCTAATGTGCTACCTCTTCACTTCGAACCCCAGGTGTTGCTGCTCGAAATGATGTGACGGCCCTTACACTGCCTCACTGGGACACAGGGAGGGCAGGAGGGGGGAAAGTGTGTGTGTGTGTGTGTGTGTGTGCACTGAATTTAAAAGTCCCTGCACTTGCAGAGTGGCGGACCTAACAGACACAATCCTGTGAAGTGTGGAGTAGCGCCTCATACAGACTTTATGTGAACTTTGATAGTCTGTTTCAGCTGCTGACTTCACCCGTGTGCTCTGAAAATTACCCAGTATTCATAGCAACAGGGATGTGAGTTACACAAACAAATGATGGTTTTGAGACTAATAAGAAAAAATCTGATCAATTATGTTTTTGAGAATCCTCCTGAGAAAAATATTAGTAATGTTAATGCTTAGGAAGGCCATGGGAAGTATTACCGTACATATCAAACATCATATTACCAATCTGTACGTCTGTGGTTTTTTTCTTGTGCAGCAGCTGACTATATTCCCAACGTGAATAAAATTCAGTACTGTAAAAGAAAATGAGAAAATTGGTACATATTTGTGCCTGACTCATCTTGGTCTTGTGGCCACAATAATAATAAAGGCTTTTTACTTTTGCACTGTCACGAAGTAGTGTGCCTTGATTTTTGGTAAGAATCCATTCTCTTTCTTTTGGACAAATTTTCAGAAGCATTCAGAAAGACACTTGTCCCTGTCAGTGAATAAGGTCTAAAGTTCCATCTTGTTGTACATTTTATACCATTGCTGCCCAGTATTCTTCTAACCTTGACCTGATAACAGCGAGACACAACAGACATAATACTGTATGTACGTGTCGCAGTATGCATGACCAAAGTCTGCAGGAGTGCTAGTCCTGGAGAATTGACATTGAGATTAAGTATGGGTTTCACCTAAGCGGTCCCCAGCTCCCTCGAACCCTCTATGTGTGATCCTGGTGATAAGACCAGGGCGAGCCTAATTTCAGTACATATCTAATTAGTAACTTGTGGGAGGGAGTGTGTGGATACATTAGTGAGAAGGAGAAAGAGAGTGAGAGAGAAGAGCCATCTTGTGAGTTCCGTCTTCAAGCCTCCCACAGCTGGGGTAAGCATAGTGTGTGAAAGAGTGTATGTGCATGAGAGTCAGTGTGCTTGTTCACCCTTGGTAGATATATAACAAAGTACTGACCCTCCATCTAACATTAGGTGCAAAACAAACTGGCCCGGCAATTATAGCCTTATTACATCTGGATCATTAACTTCACAACAAGTTGCCCAGGGAGCCTGGAGCTGCTCAGCCCTCACTGGTCCTCAGTTGCACGCTATGGAATGGATAGAGGCAAAGCATCATGATGCATGTGTGGAGTAGGTATGTTTGAGCACATTTAAATGTCGTCTTTTCGTCTATGCATGTATAGAATATTGATTTTGAGTGTGTGTTTTTTATGTGTTAGTGTGTAAAAGGCCAGCTGTCAGTTTGTGTGTGATTTTTAAAAACTTGAAAATAAATTATTAAATTAAAAATACAAAAAAAATAAAATGAATAAAAAAATCAGTTACAAATCAGCAAACCAAGACTAATGCTCTGGAGGAAACAAAATATGTAGCCTTTGGAGGAGATGTTTGTGGTAATGACATGAAGGTCATCTGTTCCCAAAATCCTCCTAAAATATAACCACAACCTGGAATAATTCATTTAAACATTTTGATATGCCAGAAATTCAAAAATGCATTGATTTCCAAACCAAGTACCAATGCCCTACAATGTTGAAAACTTCTGCAAATATTGTTGACAAGAGAAATCTGCCAAACTAAAGAAAAGTAGCTATGTTGGCAATGGAGCATTCTCATTTAAAAGTAAAACTGAAAAGTAAAAGCAATCCCAGTGAGCCCTGTGCTCTCATTCAGCACAGTGGTATCGCACAACCAAGTGAATAAATGAATACACTTGCTATGTGTTGGACTTGTTTAAGACTACCGGGACATCCTGATAACCTCATGTCATGTCAACAGTCTCGATCTCTATAAAGATTGTGTGAAAACTCAATACAAATCACAATTTTGAAACAAGTATCTACGCCTGTAACAAGATTCAAAATCATTTTCAATACATTGTTGACACACAACAATGTGCGACAAACCAGCATCACTTCAAATTATGGATGGCTGTGTAGTGTAGACCTATTTCCTATTCTAAGTGCTTACAACTAGAGTTTAGTCTCATCTTTACAGCTAAAGCAGAGTTAAGATCGGGCAGGTTTAAGTAGGGTGCACTTGATTTTGAGTTACCTTCAACCCCAAGTTGACTAACATCTACATAAAGGCACAGATAACGATTTGGCTCTCTGACTGCGTCCAGCAGTAGTTTCAATTGGTGCACCTGTGAAATGGCCCTTGTCTCTCTGTGACAGTCACCTAAACACAGATGCACGTACAGACACAAGCCATTTGTTCTGGGATCTATTTCTGACTCAGTAACACATGCCTAAATGGTTAACCCTTCTCTGTGACAACATTTACAATTCAGGAAAAACACCAGCCATTAACCACCATTAAAAGGACAGAGAAAACACGTGGTGTGGAGAGGAGAATGATTTTACCCAAAGAGGTTTCAGCTCTGATGAGGGGGACTTTTCGTCAAGTGAGAAACTGTTCCCTGTCATCTCCTGGGTGGAGCTGGGCTGCAAAGGTCTAAAATTGGTTTCAAGTGTGAGTAAGTGCCTGGTGCGCCGTCTCTCATCTTGTGATAGATGGGTGGGAATCCCCAGGGATGGAAGGTTGATTGTAACATGGAGTTGCTAATTGATGACACGACTGCGTATGATCTATGGTCCCACCAAGTTGGAAAAGAACATGAAACTCAGACTTTGAGCAAGCAAATAACAGTAATAGCAAGAATTTTCAGTTCAATGGTTGTTTTCACCAGTAAGAAAAGAGTTGTACTTACTCAACTTGTGTCATATTAAATCTTATAACAAGTTGACAGGTGCTGCAGGTGTTGACAGGTTTTTGATCTTGTTGAGAGCAAGAACACCAGCTTTAAACATGAAGCCACATTCTTCTCTGTTGCACTGCAACTTCCCAATGTATTAGGGACATGCCTTGGTGTGTGGTTCACCTTTACAAAACATTACTTGGTGTTCAGCCTTGCTTACTTGCCCACATGTATCTACTCATCAATAAGAGAAGGTCAGACGGAAGCAGAGATTTTCAGCAAGGCTAGATACCATTAGGTACAGGTGAAATGAACTAAGAACAGAGGGCTTCTGCTTCCCCTTATTTCCTCTCCTCACCACCAATGCTAATCTACCGCATCTGTTCCCAGAGGTTAGGTCAAAGTTACTGTAGCTCCTTGCCACTCATTTAGTCTCAACTGACAAAGAAGATACCCAAAACTACAAATCAATGTTGATGATATAATGTCTTTCCAGGTCCTCTGGTGCAATCACTAAGCAAAACCCCCTGAAAACTTCAGGATGCTTCAAAATTTTACAGTACAGAAAATCTATTATAGGTATGTTGAGTGCTGTGGGCATAATCTAGACTTGATATAGATCCTCAAGTTAGCATTTGTATAACATGTTGACCCACTGTCCCTTGGCCTTACCTGATCAGTGTCCATTATGTCTGCAAGATCATTCTCTGACATATTGAGGATGGAGGCAGCGATGGACTTGGCTTTGATCATAGACTTGGCTGAGAGGCCGCCCTTTACTGCCACAGCGTTGGCCTGCCTCAACCTCCTCCTCTTCATCAACTGCTGCTTGACCTCTTGAACGTCTAAAAGTATTTCACTGGCCAGGGCCTGAAGGAGGAGGAGGAGAAGGAATAAAAAAAGAAGAGGATGATGAAATGGATATGGAAAAACAAGAGGGATAGCTCTGCCTGACAGATGAATAAATGAAATTGATCAAGCATGCGCCAGAGAGGCCTAGTACATTATGGAGGAATATTGAGTTTGACACACTCAGATTCTCTTCGGTTTCGCCTCACGCTCCCTTGTAGGAATATGGACCTGAGGGTTTGTTGCCCTGTCGATTGAAAGCTGAGGGAACACAGCTTTGATATCAAACACACCCCAAGTTTTGCTAAAATCTCCACAGACAGAGAATCATGCATCAGAGAGAGAAAGACAGAGAGCTACTGAAAATACAGCCATTCATTTATTTATTTGCTTTCTGAATGTCTCACAGTACAACAGGGCAGCATAACACTGTTAATAATTAAGCTATGAGGGGCTGTTTCAAATGGTGCCCGAGTGAATGGCAAGTGAGACGAGGAAGGCCTGGGATGGCACAGTTGTCGGGCACTAAATGGGAGTTTGCTCTAAATACAGAGAGACAATTAAATGTTAAAACTGCCACTGTACACGAGAAAGTCAATAAAGTAAACTCCCCTTTGCTTCATTTTGAGCTTATTGATCGAGGCAATAATCTTCTGTATCATTCCCTTGTAAGCCTGCTGAAAAGCTGACCTTGGAATAGATGGTGAGAGGAGGGAAAGGTAGAGACAGGAGAACTTGCGGTACACAAAAACAACAACAACAAAAAAAAAAAATTACAACTTGCTCTTGGATATTGCACAGTATAACCAAGCAAGCAAGAAGTACAATGTACATGCACATACACAAACATAAGTACAAACATACGAAAACACTCAAGTGCATTACGGTAACAAGGGTAATCACACATGAACAATGTTGAATAGCAAAAAACATTTCCACTCCCTTCTTAATTTCACACAGGTGGACCAGGTGCACTTCAGAAAACCTGTGGTGGTTCTCACAGGAAAGTGCTGAGTGAGTAGTTGGAGGCCTGCAGCTTACAGTAAGTGGAGTGTTGCAGTTTGTCTATTAGCAATGAATATACATAAATATACACATACTCAGACATTCAAATGGGACATTCAAAAAAACAACAGATTATACAAAACCCATTCAGATTAAAATAACAGTATATAGAAAAGGTAAAACAATGGTATATATAAATCAGCTCATGGCAGACTGAACTCAATAAATCAAGAACACCGTGACTTCTCTGTTAAAATTCACAGTCATCCAAATCAGCAGGTCCAGTTGGCTTTGAATGATTCCTTCTGGGTAACAGGAATACTAGCACTAGGTCTTTGGTGTAAAATAAGCAGAATATCACTGATTAAAGACGACGAGCAGAAATCATAACCATCGTCCATCGTCAAAGGAAGGCAGCTTTAGCTCTTTTTGGTGATCTGAGAGCTGTGTTTACCCTTAAGGAATACACAGCTCATTAACTAACAGTTGGATATCCTATTCTTTTATTTACAGCCTAATAGATATTCACTGTCACTAGTCAAGGGTTACATTCAATTGACCTAAACCCTGCATGTGGAAATAATCCAGACAGAGATTAAGGGGTGAATTTATCACTCATTCTCAGCCCTGGGAGAGACAAAAAGAGGGAGGGAGAGAGAGTTTGTAACCACAGACACACACACAACACACAAGCTATTCAAATGCATACACAGAAGGTGTTGTGTGTGTTAATGTGTATGTGTCTGTGTGTTTGTTAAGAGCTCTTAGCCTTGCTAGTACCAAAATCACTACAGCCAGAGGGCCAATTTAGACAGGACGAGGATTAGGGCATGGAGATGAGGATCAAATGAGCAGCTAAAAGACATCCTCTTTAATAACTAGCTACCTCTGAACCTCTCCATGCACATGAGGACACAAAGGGCCTTTCAAAAACATAAAGAGCAGAACGGGAGGAAAAAACACTTCAATTTTGTGAGATTATGCAGGCACTGATGTAAAAAAATAAAAGTTCATTCAGCCAAATTTGAGTGAGATGGTGAATTAGGGAAGCACCTTTTACAGGTATATGA
Source organism: Seriola dumerili (assembly GCF_002260705.1). Taxonomy (NCBI): domain Eukaryota; kingdom Metazoa; phylum Chordata; class Actinopteri; order Carangiformes; family Carangidae; genus Seriola; species Seriola dumerili. The sequence continues at coordinate 467,585 of NW_019186497.1, forward strand.
AAAGTATATGAAGTAATCATACATAAAAATATTATTCCATCATTAAGAGACCCACACCTAGTCCATGTAATTAAAAATACTCATACATTTATATATATAAATCCACACAATCTTGTAGTTTTCAGCAGGGATGACAAGCCAAAATATTCTGTGTTAGAGAACTACCACCAGCATATGTGTGTGTGTGTGTGTGTGTGTGTGTGTGTGTGTGTGTTTGTATGTGTGCTGTGGAGTAGTCACTACATGCAGGGCCACTGTTTAGCAGTTCAACAGCAGTGCTTACAGCCTGGGGCGTGTGCAGGGGCCAAAAGGGTTTGCTGGCACACAATAAAAAAAAAAAATCACCACGCACATATACACACACACAGCACATACAGGCACAAAGAACTAAAAAAAAAAACAAGCTCATAAAGACACACACACAGACACATCTATACACACACATGCGCAGCCCTCCAGTCCTGATCAATACATGACAAGAGTAAATCTCCTCCGGACGTCAGGCAGTCCAATCAAAGGGCTTGGTGTTCTTATAGGGGATCACAGGAGCCAGGGGGAGACAAACAATGATGTGAATCCTCAACAACAACACAATGGCCCCACCAGCCTAGGGTTATGGGAATGTAGGAGAGGAGTTCTACGAGCGTGAACTGTATTTCTATGCACGTGTGTGTTTCCACATGTAATTCAGCTTCTATTTTAGGTTACAAATTTGCATGCATGTGTGTCTTCCTTGCCTTATGAATGCTTGTGTGTGTGTATGCAGAAAAACAACAGAGAAGAAAAAAGAAAATGAAAGCTTTGGTTGTGTGAAAGAAATCAGAGGCTGGAAAAGGGAAGTGGATGATAAAAACAAATCCTATCCACCTCAAATGTTTCTCAGGTGCAAGTGAGTCATAAAAGAACAAGAATTGTTGCAGTAACTTCTAATATGTCTGGCTTGTGAAGACAAAACAATGGGAAATGGCCACTAAACTGTTTCCATAATCTGCCACTTGATTGATGTCTATGTGCAAATATACTGCTACGACTATCTATCTCTGCCAAGCCCTTTCCTGCTTTGACAGACAGGCGTCAGCTGAACAAAGTTGATGGACAGTCTTTATCAGTCTCTGCCAGACACACATAGACTGACACATACACACAAACACACCTCAAGGTGATGGATTAGGGCCTACACAAAGGCAGTGGTGCCCATTCCCACTGGGCACACAGTAGTCTCACAGTAATGGCCTGTGTCTCCTTACACACTGTAACAAAGTGCACATGCATAATGGCACATATACACATCCAACCACCACCTGAAATTCATAGAAGAACCGGTTGTGGTGGCTGCAGGCTAAGCAGGGTTGTGCTGACATCATTTCCCCTAGCTACACCCCCGAGCTGCTCCTGGGGGATCCTAAGGCTTGCCCAGGCCATGTGTAACACCTCAAGTGTGTTCTGGATCTGGGTGTCCTCCTCGCTGGACATGCCCAGAATACATCAGGGAGGCATCCTGCAGATGTCTTGATCAGATGCCTGAATCATCTAAACTGGTTCCTTTCAATGTGAAAGAACATTGCTTCCACTCCGAACTACTTCTGACCATCTTTGTGGTTATTAAATGAGCAGCTTATCTTTAGGTCATTAGGCTCATCACCATAGTTAGGGTCTGGAATGATAAACGACAGGTAAACTGAGAACCTTGCCTTGAGATGCAGCTCCCTCCTCCCCACAACAGTGTGGTACAACACTTTATTGTTGGCATCTTGCCAATTCAGTTGTTTATTTTCTAACAATGGCATCAGAGGTGCTGATTCACATCATGCCTAGACTGCAATCCACCCCAGTGCATATGGGAAGTCAGTGTTTAATGAAGCCAAACATTGGCAAAAAGCAGGGATGCAATCCTGGAGTCACCAAACAGAACAGTCTATGGACACAGCCCACTTCGGTTAAATGGTCATGACACTGACATCCCAATTTTCCAAGTACCACCCAGAAGACACACCGTGGACAGATGGGTAAGCCTCCTCCAGGTCCACAATACACATGTAGGTTGGATTGCCACCAAGAGGTACAACAATGTAAGGGTGAATCTCATTAACCCCTTGCAACTTGTCAGTGCAGAGCTTTCAGACTACTGACTTGTGCCCAAAAAGAACAGTGTAAGCAAGGTCAGCCCTACCTCTCCCTCCTATCTGAAAGTTCAACAGTATCCTAAAAGGCCATTTAAAAGGTATTCTCCATGGCATTCCTAAATTCATGCAACTCCCAAGTTTTCACTTCTGCATCAACAGACCCAGCAATCCTTCTTGTCTCTCAGTACACATATGCTATCAATGACCCAGGCTGAACTTAAACCAGGACCCAAAAACAATTCCTTGAGAGCTCGGTTTTCTCAATCTCCACACCTTGGAGGATGAAGCTCACAAACGCTTGGTGTGCTGCCCCTCGGCAGGATTCTGGACGTTCAGCTAATCAGAAGAAACTGAGCTTTTAAGGAGGACTCTTAAGGAGGCCTGAGCAATTATTGCCCGTTAGGACTTTCTGAACTGTGAATCATGCAAAGATACCCCAATGGAGGCCCACATTATAAATATAGAGCTGGAGGTCCCCTTTATAGGAGCTATTTGTAAGTTTTGCTATTGCTACATAGCAAGCATTAACTGCTCTTTACTTACCGGCCTACAAGAAATGTTGCGAGCTCGGTATCAAACTTCAGTCCTTTACTCAGCAAGAGCTCTCTCCAGAGGTGGAAAGCAACATGAATATCAATTCTTGTCTCTATTGCATATTTTATTCCACTGAAACGAACATGCTAACCAGCTAGTCCAGGGCGGTTGTGTCACTTTCTAATAGCGACTCACTATGGCCTCTTATCTGCCCTGGAGATGTAGTGCAGCTCAGAGGGCGTATTATAACCTCTTTTCTTGTTAATGTAACAATGGCCGAAGCTCTTGTCAAGTGGCAATCACCACAACCTGCTCCCAGCAAGAAACCATGTTTGGCGGCATAGAAAACTTACAAATAACACCTTTAAATGATTTGACTGGTCAAACTCTGGACTCTTGGCCTTTAATCCCTTGCCCCTTTCATACATTACCTTGATGAAAGAATGAAGCTGTTCCAGCTGGGAGTAGGCTGTGCCTAGCTGTCTCTGAAGCCTGTCCAAGGAATGGGAGCTCTGCTGGGTCAACCCCTCCATTTGCTCAGTGGCTGTCTGTTCCAGTGCAGCCAAAGCCTGTTCACTGGCTCCTACACGAGCCTGTAGGGCATGTATGCGCTGTTCCTGTAAAGAAAAATAGCAGCTGGTCAGCTAAAAGCGAAATATATTTGTTTTGGGAAAAACAGAATATCTGCAAAGACATGGGAATGAATTGTAGTACTGGCACAATTTGAAATTTTCTGATTTTGGTGACGCCTACTGGTTGAGAATAAATGAGCTGAAAGCCACACAGAGACTGCACCAATTTTCACCAGGATTGTTAGAATAATTTTAAGGGTGCTATCATCACAAAAACAATGCATTCTTAACATACAGGTGCCTATGAAAAGTATTTATCCCACCTGAGATTTGAACCTTTTTTTTTTTAAAGTAAATTTGATTGTTTTACAATTTTGAATCTTTGTTTAACTTTGACATTTGAGTCTCTTTCTGTAGATGAGTGCCAATTTATTTTATCCTCTGTGATTCAAAGTTCAAATCATTAAAAAGTCAAAGGGGGTGAAATATTCTGTATTCATTATGTAAAAAGTGGACTGAAATGTCACAGCTTGGGTGTAAAGATTCATGAATGGAAGCACTTTCGCAAATCCTGAAATATTTCCTTTATTTCTAATAATGATATACTGTTCAATATAATCCGATATGATGCCAAAAATTTTGCCCACAAGTGCTGTATACTGTGACAGTGTACAGGTAGAAAGGAGATAATCATAAAGGTCAGATACTGAACAAAACTTGCCTTTCATTGTGCAAAGTGCACAAAATAACTTACTAAAGTTATCCAAAACACTGTTGTGATGCAACATTTCAAATGTTCCTTATATGATCTGAGTAAGAACCAGCAGTTTGGCTCCAACCTTTTTTTCCAGGTCCTCTTTTAGTTTTGTACAGGAGGCCTCATACTGATTTTTCTCTGTGGTTGCAACATTCAGTCTTCTCTTTAGAGATTCAATGAAGGCCTTCCTGTTGGAGGCCTCTTCTGATAAAGTCTTCACCTGGAAAGAGGTAGAGCAAAAGAAAACTAGAATGTAAAAAACAAAGTAGAACAAAGGGGTACTGCACTTCTTTTTTCTATAGAGACACTTAAGTTATACACTTCCAGGATTGGCTGAGAACTAGGCCTACTTTCAGTCCTGACAAATGAACCGTATCTTGTCAGTAACATGAATTAACTCTTTTTCCCATATTAGAAGAACTAATGATGTCTGCACTCTGCACTGTTTCACCTGTCCTCGCGATTCCCCTCCTTGCAAACTCTTTTTAAAATAATCTATGATTTGAGACATTTCTGCAAAAAAACCAAAAAAAACAAACAAACAAAAAAAAAACATACACGATGAGATGTAACATTATTTTAGGGAAACTTTTCAAGAAGCTGGGTGTGCTCGGGTGTAAAAGAGACAATATTCACTTGTTTGAATAGCAGCAAAATCAGGTTGCTGCCTCCTTCTGCAGGCAGAAAATCCAGCGCGGAAGTGTTCTTCTTCTTTGGCAATTTCGGACGTCTCTGCCTAATGCACGGATTACGATACAGTGCCGCTACATTGCCGTAGTGGCATACAGCCGCAATTGCAGTCACAAACGTCAAATCCACCGAGTAACGAGAAAACAAGTAGGCGAAATTTGACGGAGGCGGCTGCCTCGCAATTCTCTATGCAGGAAAAAACCCTGACTTCACTTATTTACTTGAATGGGAAAGTGGACTCAGAATTTTAGACCCCACTGGGTATTCATTTTCATTCAAATCAACAAAGTTAACACCTATCTATTCTATAAAAAACACAACTATAACTGCAAATGGATTTCCTTTAGTCATCCAGAAGACACAATCTCTGGGCTAAGAGAAATGCTGAGCACTACAATACCTAGTTTTCTATGTCATTCTACCAAAGAGCATCAAATTAATGGGACGTTATGATGATGGCATCAGCTGTGATGTGATGTATTGTGTGTACCTTCTTCTCTAGCTCCTCTAATTGTCCTTTGTAACTTTTCTCCATCTCCTGCAGGAACTTCAGCCTCGTCTTCAGGTCCTCCACCAGCTGCCTTTTCATGTTCACATCTCGCTCTGTGTGACTCGCCCTGAAAACATACAAAAGAATCTCAGACACGCAAACACATCAATATTGTATAAAGCATAAATGAGTATGAATTCTACACAGAAATTCATATTTGTGCACAGACATAAATCACATACATCATCTACAGAACAGAACAAACACAAACACAGTCAGACACAAACACCCACACCCACACCCACACCCACACACACACACACACACACACACACACACAAAGCTGGCAGGCACAGTGTCCCCATGCAGTGCATCAGGCATGACAGCTCATTATGACAACTAAATACACTGGCATGCTGTTTGGGTAAGTGGAGGGGGGGTGAAATAAGGATGCATATATAATTCTAACTGGCATATATTAGAACAAGTGCTCTGGCGGGGAATGCCGCACTAAGTGTGACTGGGGAGTCCTTTTTGACAAACGACATTTCGAATCAGCAGTGACACTACTTGAAACACTGCAATCAAGTATTTAAATGTTTGTTATTTTCAGCTCAGTGTTGCACCAGTCATATAAAAACACATCAGCGGGGGAACATGGCTTGGGAGAGACTGATTATGGAGGGAATATGCTCTAAAAAGTGTTGTTTGTTTGTGTTCTGTACTGTGCTGATCACACTTCCCTGAAGAGGCAAGGTCGTATTGTAAACTGTTCATGTCTTAACTGTTGCAAACATGCACATGTCACTTCCTATATCAATAACCTGCTGTATTGACATGTTTAATATTCCAGCATTCTGTAGAACTATATCATAGTGAGGCCTTTTTTTAAATGGGCTCAGTATGTTAGCATGTTTTATTCTGTTTTCATAAAAGGCAAATATGAGGCATTTTTCATGGTTGTCTATACCTTGGGGACTTGGAACAAATAGAATAAAGATCATAAGGATGCAGTTAATTAAAATGGTTTCTGCCGTTTTTTTAATTTTTTATTTCAAAGATGTAGTGGATTTCTTATCTCCCACATGCATCATAGCTTGTGTGTTTTAAATAAACAGATGATGCAACACTAGAGCAAATGCTTTCGTGTAAGTAAATGTCCCTGTCTCCCTAGGTGGATGAATGCCTAAGGGCAGACTGGCTAAATAAATGTGAGCTTGTCCTATTGGAGTGACATTAAATTAAATGAGAGGGGAGTCTAGCCTGGGGACTTTGGGGGGAAGTAGCGCTGGCTGGTTACCCCATGGATTTGGCCATTAATGAGAAAACCCATATTGAACCTTTCAGATGACTGTCTGGTGTTGACTTAAAGACGGAGAGCAGCAATAAGAGCCCCGGCAGCTCCCTCTGCCCCAGTGCTAATGGCAATTAGATCGACAACATTTATTTTAGATGTTCACTCCTTCTGCACCCCAAAAAGAATAGAGGATAAAAAAGAATGAAGGATATATGGTGCTTCTGCTGTAGCGTGTGATCTCTATTTATGAGTGTTAGCGGAAAGAGAGAAAGAATTCAAACTCTATCCCGATCACTCACACGTTTGTTCCCTTTGTTCTGAGCTTGTTGGCAATATTGTTCATCAAACATGCGTGTATTGTAATGATAACAGTCAGTGGTCTGAAGTGTGTGCGTGAGAGAGCGCAAGAGCACATATTTCTGTGTATCTTGTTAAGAATGAAGTGCGGGTGGACGTTTCATGTGGCTGATAGACAACAGGGCTAAAGATGAAAGAAGCAACTTCATAAATAAGGCAGGGCCATAGTGCCGGATATTGACTGAGGACATGCCGGTGTACTTTGAAATTCATTTCTTTTTTTCCCCCTTCTCTTCTTTAAGGCGAAGCAGCCTTGCTCCCTGTGTGTGTGCTGAGATGTATATTTCAGAGACGTCTAGACATGTCTTTCATTCTGAGAAGGGGTCCCTCCATGGAGGCAAATGGAGTGGTAGGCTAGAAGAGATGGCGAGTTTGTGTGTGTGAGTGAGTGAGTGAGTGAGTGAGTGTGTGACAAGAGCCTGAAGAGAGGCTGAGGCTGTCGTGGAAACTCAGCTAAGGGATGTTCACTCTGTCTGGCTGTGATCCGCTGTGCTTTGGTCACATACCCACTGTGATTGTACACATGCCCTGGATGCATTATTGAGAATGGCAGGCAGAGGACACGGCATACTAGACAAAAAGAACGAGAGGGAGGAAAGCCAAGCTGCTCATTGTACTTTCTCTCAGTTCAAAGATGAGATTCCTAATGCAGAATGATGATATATGCCTTTCACAACACTGTTCCACATCCTTAGTTTCCCTGAGTGAATTGTTTATAGCTATACATTCTGACTGTGTAATGCAGCAAGTGCTACAGTAGGTGAACCATGTAACTCATTAGGGCTTGTGGCCCACAGGCCAGAGCGATGTTGTGTGGGTTTTAGTGTCATGGGCCAAGATGGCCCCTCCTGCGGCACACAAACAATCAATACACTGCTTTGATCAGCAGTCCACATCAGCTACCCACATAAGCAACACCACACTACATGACACACAAGACACCCACATGCACACATGTGCATACACACTAATTCCTTCAGTCATTTTTATACACTCGCTCATGAGAACATGCATAATTTGACAAATGATTCATGCAGAGGAGAAGCATGCATTAAGTGGAGTGCAGCAGACAGAGTGCTGCCACATGGTGGAATCAAACACTACAGATGAGAGCTGTACAGAATGTGCAAACATGCAGACAGAGACACAGTGAGATGGAGAGACAAAGACAGAGAGAGGGATGCAAAAATACAAAAGGTAAAGTAAGAGCTGTACTGCAGAGCATCAGGAAGAAAGGAACACAAAGAGAAAGACGTAATAGTAATGAGGAGAAAGGTGTGAAACTAACTTGTCCTGCAGCTGGCGGAGCTTGTCTTCGTTCTCCTGGAGTTGGCCTCGCAGGGCTTTGTTAGCTGCCACCTGCCTTGTGACCTCCGCACTTGCATTCTGGGGGGAGGGCACACGGCGTGTGTGTGTTTGTTAATGTGTTTGAGTGTGTGCGATAGGGGGGTGGGGAAGGTTTTCACGACATGGCTGATGACAGGTCAGGCACAGCATGCCTCCTCATTATAGTTACAGCGGGAGGGTGGAAGGTGCTAAAAGAGGTTAAGAGGAAAACTGTATTTTTCAAAGTGGATGAGATAAGGGGAGTAATTAGGAAAAATAACAATTTGTAGCCCTGTGCTACTGAATATATTTTAATGGGGATCTGACTAATATGCTTATTAACAGATTTTAAAAAAACCCAGCAGCAAACATTTTGTTAATATTAATAATATTTTTGTACATATGTCAGTCATTAACAATGCTTTCATTGCATATAAACTAGCGATACTGCTGAGATTTTTGTAAACTACACACTCTTTATGAGTATCAGAGATATATGGCTCACGATGACAGGTTGGCTTCTGATCATAAGACTGATGGATATTTGAATGTGCATGTTCACTTTGATTTAAAGAGCCACGTGTCTCTTGTGGGAACTGCACTAGTACGAGCCTTTGACAATGCGCTCACTCAGTGTGCGCACCCCCACGGTGCATCCCTCGCCTCTCCCTTTTGGTGTCACTTGACATGACTTCCGCGGCTGTGTGTAACGACAGCAGCAATCTGCTTGGTGACACTGATGAGCTGGCTGTGGAGAGGGTGATAATACTGTGGTACCACTTACACCTTATTCCCTATGATGTAGGGCACGTCTCTACTGTTATTCCTCATTTCTCGTCTTTCTGACAGGTACTCCATAATAAGATCAAATGATAAGAAATGCTAATTCTTGTTGAAATCACATGCAATTTCAGGTGATGTCAAGTGTAAATCGAAAGGCTCAAGAGTCTGTGTTTTTTTAACCACCATGATTTGAAAGTAAAACCTTGACAGAGTTTCTTTCAGAGTTTCTGAACTCCTCAAGGACTACGGGGTGTTCAAACCAGTGAGATATTAAAGTGACTCAGAAATATTGATGTTAGAAAAAATATCAGGGAAATGTTTTTTTTTCTAACTAAAAAACATAAATGCATGTGTAATCCAATACTGTTCGGTACTGCATAGTCAGTAACAAAATGGCAACAAAAAGAAAATTCAAACTAAAATGTGCAAAATTCACAAATTAGGTTTTCTTGCTTTTGAACACAAACTTGCTTCATGTATCACAGTACATAGAAAAATGACTAGTGTTTCTCTATAAAAGATTTTTTTGAGCCAAATAGCATTAATACTCTTCTATGATTATTCATTGTTCTGTCCATTCAAGCTTCATAGTGCACAAAAATGAACACAATATTTAATACAATCATCCTATTAAGAGACTTATCTCTTTATAAGGCGTGCATAATAAGACAAAGCATGAGGGAAATTCATTAACGCTGGAGTTATATTTGTAACTTACACCAACTAACCTTAAGTCTGGCTTGAAGTTGTTTGACCTCAGCCTCGAGAGCCTGGTGGGCAGGGTTAGTTGGGGCGGGCACGGTTCTGCCCTGGCAGGAACACTCTGCGTTTACAGGTGCTGGTGGTGGTGGTGCAGTTTGCTGGGGGAATGTGATCTGCCTCCACTGCTCCAACTCCATCTCGAGAACCTTTTTCTGCTGCTCCACACCAGCCAGGTCAGAGGTCAGCTTCTGCAGATTGATCAACAGACACTTGAGTTAGTGGGGCTAGGCTACTGCTGATGATAGCACAACTAAAAACAAAAGTTTGTCTACTGTTATCAAACCTAGGAAAGCTATATTTGTGTTATAGTTATGGTGAGAATTAAAAAGTAGTGGGAAACATGCTATACTGAGTCAAATCAAAACCCTGCCTTCTCTGCTTTACAATGCAAGACTGTATTAGTGTTGTAATAAGAAAAAAATCATATGACTTACACAAGTCTTTATTTTAAATTCAATTTACATGAATATGATAAATGCAGACACAAAGTAAACACAATATGTTAGAAATCGTGTATGTTTAAGCCACGGGAGAGCTACAGGCTCAGCTTTAATATCTCGTCTGTGATAAAAACTCCTTTCTTATGCTAATTAGGAAAAAGATGATGCTGTTGTCCGGTCAATAGGGCCTAATTCTCACAGTGATTGGCATGCATAATAAAGCCATCCTGCAGAATCAGAGAGCACTTTGGGACAGAGGGAGTTCAGCATTTGGTGAGTGGTTGGGTTTATAGTGATGAACGATAATGGCACTAGCTGATCATGTACAATGTGCAGTGTATCAATGATTCTAAACATAAGCATCTGAGGTGAACACTTTTAACCACATGCGTGTGGTGGAGCTCAAAAAAGCTCTTTGCCTGCTTATTAAGAAAGTATGGGGCAGAAACACATCTCTGTAAGTTTGGTTCAATACTGCCACAATTAGATGATCTGGTATCATATCAAACGTCAAGAATGCTTAATGGCACAAATAGGAGACATGATACATGAAGATGTATGCTGCACACATGGATGGGGTAAATACTGGAACACATGCACAGCCATAGCCACAGCCCCACAGCCACACACACACACACACCCCCAAGTGAAACCGCAGATTCCCAGGGGTTTGCTCTCTGCTCTGCATACATGGAGGTTATTGATATCTGGTTGCTGGCTGACACCTTTTAATAGAATCCCTCTTGTTTTACGTTTCCTCTGCTCTGTTGAAGATGCACATGCCATATCCCCAGAGAGGGGGAGAGAGAGGAGCAGGAGTGATAGAGAGAGAGGGAGGTGTAGAGAATGAAAAGTGGGACTATGGCTGCAGTGGCAGTGGTGCACGAATTAAGAGTGGCATTGATGACACTTCCTGTAAGACAGGCTTTGATTTCATAGGCCATTTTCAGCCCTGGTGAGAGATGACACTGACATGGACTGATATACTAGTGGTCCATTAGGCTGGAAGAGTGGACACATCTCTCCCTCATCTGAATAGTGGTCTCACTGATGTTGTTCCAAGTGATCATTAGGATAAATAAGGAAACACAGCTGCACACGCCAGCCCATTTAGAAAAGCAAAGGGAATTTGTCAACATAAATAAACCACAGCAACATTAGTGTAACATCTTATTGTACCAACTCAGCCACTTTGTATTCATCCTGGCCAGACTTTTTATGTGATATGTGCTGTCACAATCTTTAAAACGTAAATAATGTCGGGGGCTTTTTAAATTCAGTCAGTCGTGTCTGTTGCACTCCCTAATCCTGTGATAATCCCAGCCCCTTACATGTTGGAGGAGGGCAGGACACTCCATACTTAAAGAGATAAAGCTGGTAAATTTGCGAGGCGATGTCACAGTACACTGAAAAGTGAAGTAAGTGGGGAAGTAATGATAATCAGTGAGGTAGATAATCCTAGTAACCAAATGATCCAGTATTTGGATGATACGCGTCAAGAGCTAGATTTGGAAGGACTAGGCGGGAATGATTCATCTGTCACCTGAGTTTTTTAAGCTTCTTATGACACCTTAAAGGATGATTCCGGTTTATTACAAATTATGTCTCATTTTCGGAGTTTCTGGACATTATTTCGGTGATCAAGGAATAGCTGCCATATTCTTAGATCTCAAAGTGAACTGTTGAAATCTCGGGATATGGCAACAAGTCAGACAGGGCAAGAAATACAGGTGGTAAGATGATGTGACAGGTTTTCAACAAACCTCCATACAACTTATCTGACGGAGAAAGTGAAGGTGAATGTTGTAAACATCCATCACAGTTCACAGACTGACTTTCTGTTTCGGTGGTACAAAGTTTTCCTGTGCAAAGAGGGATCATCATCATGGTGCTGGTGACTAAGTGATGAAATTGTCACCATGCCGTTAAACAAATGTTCCACTTAGGCTGGGATATGGAGAGCTGAGTGCAGCATGACAAAGCACATCACACCTCTCCACTGCTGGTCTATTCCTCTCTAATGGTATAGATTTGAAAGCAGCAAAATATTGTACAAATAGCAGCTATTAGCGCAGTTATTAAGACTTTTAGAAGCTCACAATACAAACTCATACAATCCAATCCATACTCATACTTATAATACCACAGGGAGGAGGGGAATAAAACGGCACACATAGGAAAGCAAGGAGAAAAGAAGGAATAAGGAAATAAGGCTTAATGATGGAAGGAGGCAAGGACGGAAGCAGCAAGGGAAGGACAGAATGGCCGAAGGATCAGGAGACAGAGCAACACAAACAAGTTTCTGTGAAACTGCCATGCTACTTCTCACATGATGGCCCCTGTGGAGGCTGTCCTAAGCCAATTACAAGCAGAGAGTTTTAGTTGGAGAGTTGGCCAGGACCGACTGGAACAAGTCCAAAGTCCATCACCTCTTGCCCTTTCCAGAGAGGGCAGCAAGACCTGGCTTTGGCCAATCAGTCAGCTGCAACTTTCTCTGGAGGAGTGGCATTAATACTGCACAAAGAAGGAGGAAACAAACAGGAAGACAACAATTCCCTCTCTGTCCACTCATTCACACAACAGTGCGAGTTGTGTGTGTGTGTGTGTGTGTGTGTGTGTGTGTGTGTGTGTGTGTGTGTACATGTGCCGTTACTGCGGTGTCTGAGTCTAAGGTCTCGTTGGGCCCCAGCAGATGCCTGGGTGGGAGCACAAGGGCCACTTCCTAGGTAGCAACACTATGAGGGCTGCACTCTGACCTGCGTGTACAAGTGCAATATACTGTATCTGTACTATTCCACACAATAAATATACAGACATACACAAACATACACCTAATCAGGTGTCCAGTGCACCTTTGCAGGCTGCTGCTATGTCTGAATTCACCAAAAGAAGTCTCCTGCCCGTCGGATTAACAACTGTGTCTGTCTGTGTGTGTGTGTGTGTGTGTGTCTGTGTGTGTGTGTGTGTGTGTGTGTGTACATATGTCGGTGTGTACAAGGAGGCCCTGACAGGAAAGATACTGTTTAGGGGGCAAAGTGCTTGGTGTTTTATTTATAGTCTATATCAAGTTTTAGAGTTTCGTACCTGGAGGCAGGTACTAAATAACTCAATGGGTGTGTGGCGCAGTCACCTTGTATTTGTCTGTGCACACGAGTGCACGTATTTGAAGAAATGCAACTGCCAGTGACACAGATTGTTGTGGAGAACTGGCTTACTAAAACATTCAGCAGGACAAGACAACAGCAGAGTCAGAGAGAGAAAGAGAGATTCTCCTCCTCTCTTTTGCTCTGTGGTGCTGACCTCCACAGGCGAGGGTAGGCTGTCAGCCACACTTATTAAGCATGATAAGGGCAAAGGACCTGGTACTGCTGTACTCTCAGCTCCGAGCAAATACAAAAGAACCACAAAAAGAAAGACAAAGATAGACAAATAAGAAACTTCCCAACACTTACAACTGGCTTTCTCCTTTACTCATCTCCCTGTTTTTTTCCCAAGTTACCTGTGTTAGCTGCTTGCTGCTGCAGAGTTTCTCAGTGAGGGAGTTGAGCTGCGCCATGATCTTCTCATTGGCCCTTCGCAGCTCATTGGCTGAAAGCACAGCATCTTTCCTGGCACTTCGCAGTATGTCAATGTGGCGCTGTAGGGACTCTATGCGCTGCTGCAGAGAAGAGGAGGAGCAGTGCTGGGTCCTCATCAGCATCCTCTTCCTCCTCCTTCTCTCTCCTCTCATCCCTTGGTCCCAGGGCTCATGCTGTTTATCGTCTAACAGGAGGAAGTATATATGCAGGCGCCTCAGAGTTGACAAGTGCACAGAAAAACTCCAATTCCCTATTTAGAAGCTACAGCTGGGATTTAAAAGGCGGATGTAAAAGTGTCTTTTTGTGTATGCACAAGTGAAAACTGTGATATATTTAACAACTTGAATGATTAACATTTTCCATTTATAACCAATTGAGGAGTGTCAAGTTCTTGAAAAAAACAAAAAAAAAACAACAAAAAACAAAGCTTGTTAACTTCCTAGTACTTGTTTCTGATCGACAGCATGTACATACATTGAGTGTTTTTCCTGCTTCACTTAATAGTCGATTAGATTTTTGTAGTTTTGCATCGGTGTGAAAAAGGAAAACTTGTCCTACCTCGGGCCAGAACATCGGGTTGTTTTTTGTGAGATTCTGCTGCTGGCGCTTCTGTGTTTGACATCAGTGAACACCTGTAGGACTGAAAGAACAGAAAAGTCAGAGACAGCGATGAAAAGCAGCTGTTTAATGTAACACAACCGGTTGACATGTTGTGCTTCCTGAGATGCGGCTCATAATGACACTATGATCACAGGGTGTGCTCAGTTTAACGCGACAAGACAAATCACCCTGTGCTTTAATAATTCACCTGAGCGTGTACAGCTGACTTCAAATTGAACGCTCCTCTGTAAGGATATTACTTCTGACAGATGCTTGCAAATGCCGCCTTTGTTCAATCACTGTCTGAAAGCTCTGATTCACTCCTGCACTGTGACGTGTGTGTGAGTGTATAGTCATTTGCACTCATAAGTGCCTGTGCGTGACACCTCCCAACAGCAACATTGTTTGTAGTGACATCAAAGAAGAACCCCCCCACCACCACCACACCGCTCCTTCCTCTCTGCCTGTTTCCTTTGTACGGGGGTCAGGTAGGATTTGATCAGTGCCAGGTTTGATCACACGGTGCCTTGCAGAGAGGAGAAGGGAGATGAACCCTTTGGTTTGTGACATAGCACGTCGTGAGGGGGCCGGGGCTGTCATAGCGATGAGCCCAGAGGAGCTGATGGGCACATTTAGCAGATCTGGAGTGGGGAAACTAGAGGGGATCTGAGAGTAAGGGTCCTGACAGCTCCCTGGTTACAGTTACAACAACAACCCTCTCTTTCTCTCCACCTTCTACCTTGCTCCCCTCCTTCTGAAAAGAGAAGGAGAGGAGAAGAGAAAAAGACAGAATATCTTTAAAGGCCCCCCTCTTTCCTTTCTACATCTCTCTTCTTGACGGACATATCTCTCTGGGGTTTGGAGCTGCCATGTCCTGCTGTGGAGTGGTTTGATGTGGACAAGAGTAAGGGGTCCAGGCCTATTGATTTCATGGTGTGGAGAGAAGATGGAAAAGAAAGAGCACCCACAACCACAGATGAGAAAGCCTTTGTGACTGCAGGAGTAAAGGGAGTGGCCATGCAACAAATTGTTATAGAAACACTCATAATCTAGACTCACATCTAGACAATTCACATTAATGACTATTTGTATTATCAACTAATCTGCCAGTTATTTTATTGTTTAATTGATAAATTGTTTGGTCCATAAAATGTCAGAAAATAGTGAAAACCCAAAAAAGTTCAGTATACTAAGCACGAACCAGCAAATTTTGGTTTAAAAAAAGAAACTTAAACAATTAATGATTATCAAAATAGCTGCCTAATTAACTAATCATTGCAGGTCTTAACATATACATAAACCCCAGTAAAAACGTCAAACCGTGCAGAGATTTGATTGGGTGGTCAGCTCATATCTGTTTATCAGGTACCAGCTGTACAGCTGCAGTGGTCCAGAAGAACATGAATGACAGCACATACTCTACATTATCAAAAACATACTTTGTTCCCTCTCCAAAACTTAAACATACAAAAACCTCTTCCTTCATCTCTATTAA
Source organism: Seriola dumerili (assembly GCF_002260705.1). Lineage (NCBI taxonomy): Eukaryota > Metazoa > Chordata > Actinopteri > Carangiformes > Carangidae > Seriola > Seriola dumerili. Next base: position 483,389 of record NW_019186497.1, read on the forward strand.
TAATCCTGTCAGAATAAACCTGTAGAGACCGGGACATTTTACCAAAGTGTAAATTAAATTACTGTATTAGGTACAACAGAACATTACATGAACTTAGTTTCAGCGTCACTGGGATGGTATTAATCTTACCCGTTTCTACGGCTGGCGTAATGTAGCTGTACATAATTGAGCACATAGGAATCTTCTGACTTAAATTACAATAAATTCTGGTTAAATTCTGCTTGCAATTTTGTATATTGCCTCAACAGATCATCTTTCTTCATACATATGGAGCACTTTACTCAAAATATGCTGAATATGACATTGTAACCCATTAAAAAAAACAAATTAGAAATTTAGGATGATGAAGTTCAATTTTCATGCTTTGCTGATAAAGCTTATATAACAGAGATTAGAGCAAACCAACCTTTCTGTTAGCATGTTGTCTGTAAGGTGCTGTCCCTGAGGGCACACTGTTGAGACTGTCCGAGTACTCCTCACCACTGTCACTGTAGAGAAAGGTGAGGAGGGTTATTACAGGCCAGAAGTTGAACCCACAACACGGGTTCTGAGAGTACCACCCTTGAACAAAAATCCAATTTACCTTTTATGGTTGATTTAGTTGACATCAAGCAAAAATATGTGCATTTTGCCCCCCCTTCTTCCAACAGAAAATCAATGTCCCATCCAATTTCTGAGCTGGAAGTGTAAATGTGGGTGTAAATTAAGTGAAAAGCTGCAGTGTCTGGTGCTGATGGTGAATGCATCAACATGTATGAGAGCGGCTGTGGCCTTCATTAGCCCTCTGTGTGTGACAGACGTGTGTGAGAGGCACGGCTGAGCGGAGCCAAGCAAAGTTGCATCTGATGGACACACGGTAAGGGCTTCCTGAGACACACACACATACACACACATGCTCACACACACAGGTTTATTGACAGTGACCTTTGATGTGAAGGTGGAAGCCAGTGACATTTACGCTGGCGGGTTTATTAAGGTGGGGCCTGAGAGAATCAGCGGAGGTAAAGACCACAGAGAGAGGATCTAACTGGAATATGACAAGACTAGGGGCTAGTTAGGGTTAAACCTGGTCTGGAAGGGGGCACAGGGACTTTCTGAGGATCACTAATCACAACCACTAAGACCAAGGTTACTTACATTTGATGAAAAATGCTACCTCGTTCCTGATGGTGAGACAGCTGAGCAGGCCTGACGTAAATTCAGCCTTGTGAATACAAATATAAATTCCTCTTATTATTTATTTTAATATATACTGTATCATATGCAGATTCAAACTGACAAATACTACACTCAACATGATACTCTGTCCAATCAGTCATCAAGAATTACTGTAACTGTTTCCACAAACTATCAAAGTTGTCTCCTGCATGTGCTTCAATTTATAATATGGTTAAGAATGCTGTGCTGGCATGTTATGGTGATACATCAGGGGATACCTGTGTGTCTGTTTGTGTAGTGTACCCATATAGTACATAAACACAGGTTTGTACATTTACCGGCTGGATGCTAAATTGTGCAGGTCAAGTAAAGACACAAACTGAAGGAAAAACCTAAATAAATGAGTGGTGAAATGCAGACGCTTGGCCACTGGTGAAAAGTTAAGGGTGATTGGACATGAGAACAGTGGAAGCCAAGGAACAAACCACCAACCCTGTGATAAATGGGCAACCCATTGTAACTCCTGAGAACAGAGCCCCCAATCAAAACACCAAATGATCTTTTGAACAATCGCCTTGAATCCCTCCAATACAGTTCCAGGCAGGGCATTTTATCTTTTCTGGTGGCTTGTGGTAGTGCCTACATCTTACATAGAAACTTAATATCAGCTTTTAATTGTTAAATGTTCTCCTTGTCAGTGATTTGCCATCCATAAGTAATGTAGTGTCTTCCAGCAGTGATCAAGAGCATGTGAAATATATAAACACATAACAGGACCATTCACTAAGATATTCTCCATACCCCCTGCCCTCATTCTGTTCTGCTCACAAACAAAACTGATGATCTGCTCAAAATGGTCAGCTGCCTCCAGCAGCTCAAAAGTTGAGAGAGCGAGCCAGAGGCAGCGGGAAAAAGAAGGGGAAAAAAACAAAGACTTGGCAGTAGCCTTAACGAGTCTGACATCTTTATTTGGCACTATTAAGGCCAAAGCTCCTTAGGCAGAAATACTGTATTTCCAGGAGCGCCTACCAGACATACTGCTGAAGAAGACCCCTGCGAGATAAGAGACGCAGAAGGCTTTACAGTAACAAATCAGTTGACAGGTGCCTTAAATAAGACAACATCTCAGTTTAGACCCCTTCTTCACAAATCCACTTAGATCCTCCTCTCAGGTAAAGCGTATATTAGACTGCTGCTTATTAGCTACATGGAGAGGCATTAGGAAAGCAGGGCATAGCTGCACCCAGTCCCTGTTAAACGGCCTCATGTGGATAGAGCTGGGGTGGATTACAGTCAGATGAATTAGTTGGTGAAGAGATGGCGAGTTAGTAGGACAGAGCAAAAGAGAGCAGATAGAGAGAGGCATACAGGGAGAGAAAGTGAAGGAAAATAAATATCAGCGATAGCTCTGAGTGTTTGAAATCAAATCATTCCGACCATCACTCAATAAATGTTGGCTCAGTGGCTTTTTTGCATAAAACATACATGGAATAATTACTGTCGATGGTTCTTAATTTAGAGGGTGTTAAACAGCTTGTAGACATCTGGTACTGAGCCGAGTAGGGTCATTCAAAATTTATCTAACTAAATTAAGGCGAGGAGAGGAGAGAGGAGGGTGGGTAAGCTGTAAAGGAAGTGTGTGTGTGTATGTATATGTGTGTTGGGAGCAGGTTACGGGGTTGGCTGGAGGAAATAAGTGTAGCACACACACATTTGTGAATTGACATGCCACAAGATAACCAACATGACTAAACACAGGGTGGAGTTAGCTTCTGTGTGGTTGTGTGTGTATGGATGGAGAAGGTGGCTAGGGGGGGTGCTTGGTACTTGCAGGGGGAGCCTTAGCGCTGTCAAGGGGGGGTTAGTGAATATGCACAGGACCAGTAAATTAAATCAAACTGCCAAACTGTCAATTTCGGGATAGCGTGACTAGTGCATGAAAATGGCATCACTGGAAGGTATCAAGGCTTTGGCGGCCTCCTTATCCCTGGGCTTTTCTGGCATCGGTTCAACTTTGTGTGGAGAGGTGGCTAATTTTGCATGCAAATTTCAGTCAATAAGCTCCAAGCAAGGCGTCCCAGGATATTTCGAAGGATCTGACAGTAGTTTCCCCCTCCTCTCTCCTTCTCTCTATCATTCCTGCTCGCATTCTTCTTTTGGCTTCTGAATACCAACTAGACAGACGATGAAATTCAATCACCCATTTGCTTACGCTTTGCATATGCACGTTGTCCCCTTGATGCAGCGTGGCCCCCCACAATTCAACCAACCCACCCTCTCCACTCCTACCACTAAAATAATGAGGCGAGAGGCAGTGAGAATAAGTGCTTCTGTGTGTGCGTGTGTATCATTACCTGTCTATGCTCATGTCCTCCCACTCGTCCTTAGTGGGACTGGGGCTGCGGCCTTGCCAGCTGATGGCTTGATTGGGGCTGACTGTTCGGTGGCTGCTCTGGCGTAGTGCACCTCTGAGTCTTGTTGTTTTGAATTTGACCTTGCTGCTAATTTTGCTACCGATCCCGCCTGCCCGCACTGGTCCTGCTGCATGGTTCCTGTAGTAGTCCCTGGCTGCTTTGAGAATCCCCACCTCCTGTCTCAGCTTCAGCAACTGATGATGAAGCTTGGTAGCCTCTTTCTGAGAAGCAGCAACCCGGGCTTCTAGGGCCATGATCTTGTTGCAATGACGCTCCCCTTGGGCCTGGGCCAGGGCCTGGGCTGCCTCTTCACGAACAGCTTCCTGGGTTCGCAGGTGATCGAGGGAGGCTTGGAGTTTGCGGCAGTTGAGGGCCAAGTCTTTGTTGTCTTCAAGTAGCTGCTCTTTCTCTTCACTTAGTCTCTCTCTCTCCTCCTCCAGGGATATCATCCTCCACTCCAGCTGCTCAATCTGAAAGAATCAAAAGATATGGGGTAGAATCAGTGGTACACTATAGTCAGGTTTGTTTCCTTCACATATTTGTATCTTTTACCATAAATACTCCAACTCCTGAACAAACAATACAATGAGAAAGGCCAGTGTTTGATTTGACCTGCGTGTGGTGGCATGTGCACACTGGCTTCCCTCTCCACTGTCATTTTCTCATGGGTATGTGTGTGCCAGTGCATACAGTTTATGCTGTGTGTTTGGTTGAACCAAGGAGGGCAGCAACACTCCCCTCCATGGCCTGGCAAGAGTATGGACATCTCACTGGCACCCCCTTACCCTGATCACCCCTAACTACACAGCAACCAAGAGCACTTAGTCTATTTGTTAGATCTTTGGTTGAGACTGTTTAAGAGAACAGTGGATGCCTGCTGGGTTTGTGCCTCCAGGCAATTTTTCCCTTTTATTTGGCTCTCACTCTGCCCGCTGGTGAAGCCTGGTACCTTTCAAACAAAATTAGATGGCTATCCCTACTCTTGATGATTCACTGTCATGAAGGTAGAAGGGTGGGGGGGGGTGGGGGGCATATAAACTCATGCAAGCAGGGGTTTTAAAAGTATGCGTGCACAAACACGAGCAACCAAAAATTTGAATTCTAGAATAACTTACAGACAGTTTACTCTACTCCACCACTACATTTATTATTTGTGGTTATTCCTGGAATTGTTTATAACTGTAAGAAAAAAACAAACTACATCCTGGCTGACACTTGACTTGGAAATGTGTGCATGACCAATTCCACCAACAGTGAGAACACTTTCAAATCATTCTTGATAGAGCAAAACCAAATTCTCTGAGAGGCATTGTGCTGGTTTCTTTTATTGGCAATGACAAAGAACACTTAGTGATGGCATAGTGCTGTACCTTTTTAAATGACTGTTCCATTTGCTCTGAAGAAACAGAAGGCTTTTTTGGAGTGCTGCTTTTGACCTGGTGCTCCTCCACCACTTTGTGAAGCAATTCTGCAGAGGGGAACAAAGCTCGTTATTGTGACATGATGTGTCAAACTCAGGCGGTTCAATCAATAGAATGATAATAAAGAGGGTACATTAAATCAATTAGCATTACTAAAGTCTAATTTCCTTCCCAAGGTCCAGTTTCTTTTTTCTTCTTTTGTCAATCAAATCAGAAGGAACCGAACACAGTCTCACAATTGCTGTTTTCATGGGAACTTGAAATTTTCACCGCAAAAACCAAGCTCCTGTTTCTAAAATCATATCCAATAGCCTTTTTCCTCCCAATTAACAGAAAGGTATTTTATTTAGTAGTCCACGAGGAAACAGGAAAACAGTGTTCAAAAGCACACACACTGGGACATGCAATGTGCAACCTCTCTCTAGAGATCTTAAACAAACGAAGAGAAGTGTTTGAATCCCTAGTGAACCCACAGCCCCAGGCTGCACTGCTTTGTAGTCCACTATGTTTCCCCAATGGACAACTAATCTCTACAGACTAACATGCTGCTTTATTCTGAGAACTTCAATAGTGGCCTTGGCAAACATATGATTTAAGATTTATGATAACAACGGAATGCATGCAGGAAGAAAAGTGTTTGGGGATTTGATGCACACATATTCATGGGCGCATACACAATCCAACAGGCCTCAGTGTCACTGTCTGACATACAGTATATGACATACAGTCTATACCTGCAGAAGGAGGAATATCTTCCCTGCTCACCTAGATGCAAAGGGCAACACAAAATAATATAAAACTTTTTGCCTTTCATTCTCTTCAGTTAAACATTCATGACAGGACGACCAAAATAATTTGTACAATGAGGCTGGAAACATTAAATATTCAGGACCTTGACTTTTCAGGTCAGTTGATCTTTTGGAGAGTGAGTTGGAAAAAGAGGCCATAGAAGGAGAGTAAAAAGAGAGAGGGGTTATGTTGTGAGGAGCCGCTGCTCCCTTGCTTTGCATTTGACGCTTTGCCCAGGGAAGTTTGTTACTTTGAATTAGCCGGCTCTTTTGTCTTTCCAGCATGTCACATTCAATCAAACAGAGCACCAAATAGGACAGGAGGGCTGCCGTGTTCGCTGGGTACATAACCAGGTTGGGAGACAATTATCCAGCTCCAGTGCCGGTGGCTTGGGAGTTGGCACCTCAGCACTACCTTGATAAGAAGACGTGGTGGCTCCCTAGTCACCCACTGTTGGAGGAGGTCCTGGCACTGCGGCATACATTAACGTCCCTCCCATGACTCCTCATGGGCTGCAGCACAAAGGCCCTGTTCCTTTCATCTGCTGCCTTTCGTTAGTGTGATCCCGGTGTGAGCAATTCAACCCTCCATCCCTTTGATCGGGTCACAGAGGTTCTTCAGGAGTAAATGTTGTGGCCATTCACAAATTTCTTTCTTAATAATGATGAGTTTACTTCCTATTGACACCAAACATATTGGTTTCAGTCCAGATGTAAATATTCTAAATGTTGCTAAAATGACTGCATTTATTCATTTACAAAGTTTAGATTTTCTCTGCCCAAATCATAACAATATACAATTTATTTATCTACTTTGACAACTATATGAACCTAAAGTAGAAATAAAATAGGAAGTGCATCCATGACTGAATAAACAAATTTTGTATCAAACTCTTTGTTTTTACCTTTAAAAAATGATTGTCAAACACTGTTTAAGAAACAGCGATATTAACAAAATAATGCACAGTGAGAAAAAGAACTTCACCAGAATGAAAAAAAGGTTTTATGTAATACAACAAAAACCGTGGTATTTCTCACACATTGTGTCATTGTTTCCATTGGGATTATTGTCACATGTTTAATGTTGAATGTTAAAACCAGCAGGCTTTCATTTCTGTAACTCTAGGCAAAGTGAATTTTTACCTGATGGAAAGTGGAAAATGACATGTAAAGCAGATACTCAGGCTGCTGTGTAACATTTAGATTTAGTGATTACTTGTCTGATAAGATGTAAAGTAAGATGTAAGTATGTCCTTTCGAAGGAGCTTATTTCTTAGTGTTCCTGACTAGACTGTCAATAGGAGAGGATCCACTATTTTAATTAGTGCCATCCTTTAAATCACACGCTTGTGTCTCCAACAGACACCATCATTGGTTGTGAAGAAAATTAAAGTGATCTAGGACAGATTTGTTATTGAACTGGTTAATTAAGGCCACCGGCAGCAGTGGTCAGTGTCTGACAAAAGGATGCAGATTGGATTAAAAGCAAAGTGCTTTTTAACATTGGGAATGATATGTGCAGACAAGATGAACACGTCTTGATCTCCCAATCAATTTGCAAGGAGTTGATCAAGTCTTAATTGAGTTGTCCTATTAATTCCACAGGGAGTTGTCTTATTAATTCTGCTCACTAATACACATGGCCAAGAGGTAAAAGGATAGCTAAAGGTGCTGTCATGTTAAGCTTGCATACTTTTCCACCATTACAAGTGATATTTCCAGTTTTTTTTTGTTTTTTTTTAAACTTTGTTCTTTAAGCCTGTGGCAAAATCCTTGGGTAGAATTAAAAAAAAATTAACATGAGAATAATTGTGTAAAATTGAATTTAGGCAAAATATTTCCACTGCAACAGAAAGGAAAAAAGCAAAAAGTAACAGAAAGACGATGAGAAAAAGGGATTTTAAAGAATCATGTTCATTTGGTTTTAATGAAAGTGCTCACCTTTGTGTTCATTAGCAAGACACAGGTGAAGCTCCTTCACCGTGGCCCGGTCCATAGCAGCCTGGACTCGCAGCATGTCCAGCTGCTCTTCCAAGCTGGCTCTGCAGTCACACATATTATGAACTTTACTTCACACAGCTCTTACGTTAAATCTATTCTTCCTCAAATATGAATGGAACAACAAAAAGAAATATGAAATCAGTACCAAGACAAGCATTGTATAATGAGTATCTTTTTAAGTCTCCACAAATATCACTCTGAATTCCACTGTGGAATCCATTATTGTAAAAACCTTTTTTTTTTTTTCTCAACACATTTTAACTTGATTCTTGTGCACTGGCTTCCCTTCCCAAAAGAAAAGACGACATGGTGAAAAAATCACCTAATTAAAATGGTTTTTAATTCATCTGGAAATCAAAGTGACAAGCAACATGAAACGCCAAGGTAGGAAAGTACATTGTGCATCTGTGTGTGTGTGTGTGTGTGTGTGTGTGTATCATAACAGACAAACAGACTGGAAAGAGTGCCCAATTACCTCTGTGCAATTAGCTTGATTTCTGCTAAAGGCTAATTATGTGGAGCCATGCTCGAGACTTTGCACTTTCAAGTTATTATTAGGACCCCAACTGAAGTCTACTGAGGATACACACAAGCCCACTGAGACAACCACACCTGAAACACACACCTAATTTCCCTCCCCTCTGCTCCACAGAGTCAGAGAGAAACGCTAGAAACAAGCTGCTGCTACTGTAGTGGCATTCTTCCCTCAGTTAACCTCATTACAACAGTAGGTCTTCATTCTGACTGACTTCTTAAGGCATGTGGTGAGTACAGCATGTGTGATACACTCTGAAGCATATGAGGTTTAAAAGGGCATTTGTGGTTATGGTGAATTATGATGAGCATAATGGCAATTAACTTAAACTAGACACCTGTTTCAACCAGTCTAATTTTGCTAGATCAACCAAGAGATTTTTCCATACATATGCCAAGAGAATGACTTGGGAAAAGTTATCGCCACAGCACAGGGAAGAGAAGTAATTAGCTTTTTAGCCCACACGGTCCGGTAGAGGCCTGGCCTAATGGCTGACCGCAGCTTAAATAAGTACACAAATGACTCTCCCTGAGGGGGGTTGAGGAAGCAGATGGATATGTGTCGCTCCTCTATAGATTTTCCTCCATAAATGAACTCAAGTCGATGAGGCACCGGCACTGCCTTATGTGTCGAGGATGTTAATGGGACAAATGAGCTGAAATATGCAGTATGTGTTCCATCTCATGTTTCTCTTTTATGCCTTTTTGGATGCTGATAGTATTGACGCTAAACCAAAGTTCATATGCAAAACATTCAATTTTGTTGAAGGATAAGCATACTTTCTTGGATGAGGAAGGGATTGGATTGCAGATGGAGTTCATTGGCCAGGGGCCTCCAGTTTCACATCATAACATCCTAGAGATGGAAGACTATTGCATCCTTATTCAGTAACACTCAGTTGTTGCAGTGTGCACTTCTATCTGCCATAGAGAGGATTAACAATGCTACATGTAGGGATGTTACAAGTATTATTTGTACAATAATAGAAATTTGGTGACTTATCTTCAACTTTTACCAAAGCTAATTTGGTGAAAGTAAAAATAAATGCAAAACTAAAACAATTAATACATTTAACAAATGTGTCCTGCTTGCTGGCCAGATTGTATTTTAGACCTCTGTTAGTGCTGCCTGCTACGCCATTTTGTTACTTTTGTGTTCATTTTGTAAAGTTACATTATGTGAGTCACAATGTTACAGTGCCAGGAGTTTTGTTTTGTGTCAAAACAACAGCTGGCATTTGGAATTACTCTATCTGTCAGTGCTTTTGGTTAATTTGGTCAATGACTTAAAATTCCCATTTAAATTAACCGTTAAATACAAACACCTCTTTCTACAGTCTGTGCAGCCTTTCCTCTTTTCCTCAGGCAACACATTAAAAGAAATTTTGAAAATATGATTTCATTCTTGACTGCACAAAATTGTTTCCTTGGATAGTGTATGCTCATATCTTCCCTTACAGTCTCACTCCTTACCCGTTGCTTCCTTGCGTGAGTACATCATTTGATAAACAGATGCTTACTATTTTCAGCCCATTGGGGTCCTGATGATGGGAAAAGAGCAGCTTTGAGAATTCGAAAGGATGTTTAGGCAACACTGTAAGGCTGTGGTAGCACCGAGATGAATCCCAACCTCAAAGAGCTATGTTTTAGATCTGCATCACATTATCGCCACCTCCACCTGAACAAATTCCAGACCTTTTCCCTGCATCAGACTACCTCCAGTAACCTACAATTTATGTGAAATGAAACCATATTTTCCTGTCATATCCTAGCTATCTCAGTGGAGAAAAGGTTTTCTACAGCTGTATCTCCTATAGAGTATTTCATTGGTCTTTTTTTTTTTTTTAAATCTGGATGACAAATCAAATGAAGCTAGCTGGACAATTTTCAATTCCTTCTCAACTTGCCGCTTCACCTAAGGTAGAATAACAGTCAGCAGGCATAAAAGCAAAAGAAGTTTCTTGGCAGAAATCAAAGTAAAGGCAACAGACACATGTTATGTTTGGTAATGATGTGGTCTGCGATGTAAGTCTGTGTCTCACGTCGCGTTTTTGGCCCCATTTTTAAAAACATTTGCAGCGCTAGAACTTCAGCCTTGAGCTATCCACTCCATGTCATTTGATCTCATCCCTACCTGTGCTGAACCTAACACAGCTTAGAGCACAAACTGCCAGCCTCCATCCACAGGGGTGTACAACACAACATCATCTACAGCTATTGTGCTTTCACATGTCAGCCTCCTTTTGGTTTCTTGCTCGGCACATAAAAATACACAGGAAGAGCGGGGAATAGGGTGAGAAAGTGAAAACACCTCTGGCATTTTTATCGCTGGGGAAAGAATCTTGTTTTTGGGGGGTGTGGGGGGGATTCCCTCATGGTTAAAGTCAGGCTAGAGGGCTGTTCATTCATGGAGGGAGTTTGGGTGTATAAGCCACTGCTGTCAGCAGAAATGGTGACTGGTGGAGTTTACATGGCTCGGTGCTGTACTGTAGCTGTGGGCGATGCAGCGGCAGCAGCAACAGTGAGTCTTTAAGACTTAGGTTCTCTAGCCACAGGCCACTGATATGAGAGGTAAATGGGAATTCATGCAATAATCACTGGTGGAAATAACCTAGGATGTCCACAATATTCCCTGTTTAAGAGGCTTGTTGATGCCGCTAGGTAACCTAATATAAAACAAAACAATATTATAATGTTGTATTTATTAAACAGGAAGGGAAAGACATTTGCACAACTAAATACCAGTTCCGCAGTCAATGACTATATGAATATGGGATGGAATTGGAAATGTACATTTTTTTCTGTATGTGAATTGTATTTGTGAGGTTTGGTTCTTTGACATAACTAATCAAATTCTTTGTGCTCTAATTTTATCTTGTTATGAGACCAACTAAGACTTGATGGCGCACTGAAGTTTGCATCATAATTACTAAGTGTAAAGCATTTTTTTTTAAACAATAATTAATTTACCAAATAATTAATGAAGGAAAAACCTTACTTGTCTGATTTAAAAACATGAATAATACATTCTGTTTGTGTGTGTGTTTGAGCAAATGTGTCCCTCCTCCAACTAAGCCCTCGTCCAGGGGGCAAAAGATTCTCATTACTTCTAATACCTTTTAGCAAATCAAGATGAAACGAAAAGAAATAGAGGAATATGAGGAACATCAGGGTAAACTTTATTAAACTTAATTAGAGTCAACGTCGCTTATTGGGGAGGTTCACGTCCATAATGGTCACTCTCTACAGAGGAGGTTTCACGGCTGCTGCAGAGCAAATGATCTCAAAGGCTTTTTCCCCAGTAATCGCTAGCTAATTTATGCTTTGATGTCGTCTGAGTATAGCATCTTAAGTCTGAGGATGCACTGCATGTGTTTATTCTGTTTATGGGGCCTAAATAATCCCTGCCTCTTTTTACCAACAGACCTTTAACAACAATTAACAAGCATGGACATGCAGTGCCGCAGACAGATGCATAATGAGGCAGATAAAATGATCCCACAGCGAATTTTCTAGCCCACCCTGCCCATGGTTTCTTGCCAGGAAATCTCAATCAAAAATAATCCAAAGTGTCAACTAGTTTTATTTGTCTTTTCCTTTTTCCTTAAAAACACTTTGGTATACATCTGAGAGATTTTCTACACTGGTTAAATGTTGAGAGCATAGAGGGGTCTTTATGTCGGACCATGTCAGTGCATTATTAAAGAAAGGTGAGGTGTTTTTTGTAATTAAAATGTTTGATGAATAAATAATGAAAGTCAATCAAATTGGCTTGGCTAGCGTCAATACATGAAAACCAATGTTAAATTCTGAAGTGGTTAAAGTTTGCCATGGATAAATTCCTGTTGACGTTTCCACTGAGGCTCAGAAGAAGCTTTTAAAGTAGCAGAACATAAAGAGAAGTGTGTGTGATTTAAACTTTTCCAGTAAGCTTTTTTTTGGTAAGTGAACCTCTTCAATAGTTTTGGTTTTACTAATAACTCCAAAACTAGTATTAATATTAATCTGGCAAGCAATGAACCTGAGAGCACAGAACTGACCACTGTGGTCTATTGTAACTTCACAGTATGTGAAACTGTCTCAGGATGCTATCTTTTTCTGCCCCGCTAAATTAGGTTAGGCATCAAGTGCTGTTAATATGAAGTAGACATGTCAGCTCAGTAGTGAAGTACTAGGTCACGCAAGCTCACAGAATGGAAATAACGAGTACTAAAGCACATAAAAATTGTTTGTCCTCCTAACTAGTAGTTCATGTTGTAGGTGCGTGCTATAATTTTCAAGTAAAAGTTGCCAAAGAATAAACCATTTGCTGTTTATTGCATCCTCAGGTCATTAATTTGAGCCACAGGGAGCCAGTAAATCAGCTGAAAGAGCAGAGAAACAGACCTGTTTCACCTTCTTCCTCAACACCTTATTCAAGTGCAGAGATTACAGGGGGCCTGGGCTTGATAACCTTCTCTTAACACTATGGGGACCCACTGAGCAGGAGTTATCCCAGCAATATTCATTCTGGGAAATGGTCATTTGGGCCTCAAGACACTGTTTTACAAGTGCTGTTTTTGGAGGAGGTGATAGGGAGCATCTGCACAATATCATGACAATGAGGAAGAGAAAATGATAGACAAATGGAGTTTAAACAGTCTCTCCTCTAAAGCCCGCCACTAAGCATTTAAAGCTTTATAAGGGGTCTTTATTTGGCCCTAAATTCTTAAGCTGCCAGGAGTTAATTAGCCATTAGTGGATCATTGCTAACACTTATCTAGCATAACCTTCACAAGCACAATCATTATAATACGGTCAACGGAACAACAAGCTGTAACTGCTTGCCCCATGAGTTTCCTGGCAGTTATGCTTACAGGAACTCTTGTTGTTGTTGCACTATCATGTACCCACATTTGCCCTCTCTGTTGCCTCTCAACAGAAATTTGCATTGCAGGAAATTAAAGCTGTTTGGTTACGCTGGCTTCATCCATAGTCCCAACAACCCTGTCACCTCATTCCTGCTCATTTTAACAACAGGTATGGAGGAAAGTAAGGAGTGGAATAGAGATGCACAGTATGTTTTCGCTTAGTTAAACACACTGAGCTGTGTGTGTGCGTGTATGTGCGTTTGTGTGTGTGCCCTGGAACGGAGAGTTTTTCTAAAGCACAAGTTTAAAGATCCCAGCCAACTTTGCACCAGCCACCCGGGTAAGGAGGGGTCCTGGGGGCGCAAATGGAGGAGATGAGGTGGAGCTGGTCAGGGGCACATGAAGGGGATCAACACTAACCCCGGAGGACAGGCCAGTTACACAGCTAGGAAAGAGGCCAGCCGCTCTCTATCCCTCGTGGTTTCCCTCACAGGTCAGTTCCAAGGACCCTGCATGTTCACTATAGTATGCTAGCCCCCCCACGCCCCGCCCCCAGACCATCCAGTGCTTCGCTCTGCTCAGCTCTAGCCGTGGCCGGGCAGGCAGGCAGGCGGATGGACATCCCTTAACAGGCAGTATCGGCGGCACAGGGGCTGCTAGCCTGTAATTAGCTCGGACAGCTCAGGCTTGGAGAGAGGCAGCCGGGCTATATCATAATGAGCTCAGCTGGGATTAGGAGGACAGGGCAGGGGGGTGAGCAGAGGGGAAAGCAGCGGAGGGGGTGGGGGGCAAGTACCAGAATTCTGGCCTCAGCCTACTGCAGCATCACACAGGGCCGGAGGGAGGCAACTGGGAAGACAAGCAGGAAGAGGGGAAGAGGACGGCACAGAGGCATAGGATAGAGGAGGGAAGAGGTGAGGAGAGGTGAAGGCTAGGGGAGATAGGGGAGAGGAAGACTGTGGCTTTAGGCCAAGCTTTGTGTAGCATCATAGTAGGTCAGTGTTAGTGGTACGGTTACAGGGGTTTCTCTAGATCAAACAAGACAATGGCTATACTACACCCAGAGACAAACTAAAAGATGCAGACAGGAGGACAGAAAGAAAGTGGAAAAACTAAGCAATATGGCAAAAAAATAAATGAAAAGCATCTCCTGCAGTCACAAAGCTCTGGGTCAACATTTGAGCTACTAACACCACCACAGCTTACAGACTATAAGTATGTAAAGTATCTTATTGACACTTAATAACATCAGCAACAAGACTACAGTTTGGCATAAACGTTCCATTAAAAATGCAATTATTTCACAAAGACACGGCCAGGGATTCTGATAATGTGATTTTACTTCCTGCACTTTTATGTGTGAATTTTTGGGCAGCCAATTTTACAAATGAGCACAGAGTCTAATGATCTTTCTTTGGCCCCTGCTGGCTGGTAATGATGTGGAGGGCTAGGTGGATGCTGTGAAGTTGGGAAGGGCACACTCAAATTTTAACACCCACAAACAAGAAGGGACAGTGGGAGTGTGTGAGTATACGTGTAAACGTGTAAGAGAGAGAAAGTAAAACAAATGTGTGTGTGCTCATTCAAATGTCTATGTGTGTACGTGGACATTTTGACAAGAGGTGACTTACTTTTCAGTGGAGAGTTTCCTGGTGAGGTTTTTCAAGTAGGCCAGCTCATTCCACACCGCATCACTGTTCTCTTGTCTTAGCTGCCACGGCTCTGCACGATGAATCCTTTCACCTGGCCTGGACACACACACACGCACACAC